>NC_071530.1:4468279-4778279 GCF_026979565.1 Vidua chalybeata
GCTTTGATTCAGTTTGACAATAAACTATCTGTTATTTTTTTCATTCTCTTCATGTCTGATAATGCAAATAGTTCAGGTCTGTTCCCAGAAATCCCCCTTTCTTTGTCCACATGCCATTCTCCTTGGGGAAAACATTGGGAGGGGGAAGCAAAGACTTCAGAGAATCAGGCCAGAAAGTTCTCATTCCATTCTTCTCAACTCTTGGGAGCTGCTGGGCTTTAGTAAAGATGAAAGCCTTGACTGCTGAGCACCAAGGCCTTCTTCCTCTGCCAGCAGATTTGGCAGAAAGGCTCAGCTCCTGTTCCTTTTGGTTAACCTGCTGAGGTTTGGAGAAATCCACCTGGCTGCTTTCCAAAGCCACTGAAGCCTGTAAGATAGAGCTGAGAAAAGGAGCAAGATCCTGGATTGTGGGAGAGGTTTAGGGGGCAGGAGGAAACCTGATGGTGTCTGCTGGGGTTTCTGTACAAACCCCTCCCAGTCCCTGCATGCAGCACCCTTTGGATGATGACATTCACAGCATCCCTGAAGCAGTTTGCTTCCTCACCTGCCTGTCCCAGGTTTTTAGGGATAAATGGGGCTGAGAGTGGATCAGGATCGCTGCCTCTCTCCCAGGCTGCAGTGTCACCTCTGTGAGTGGTGACAGTGCCTGCTGTGAGTGCTGATGTGGGGCAGCTGACCTGGCACAGCTCTTGGGTCACCCAGTCTGCAGCCAAACATTCATCCCCGAGGGAAAGGGGAAGCTGGGGGAGCTGCCTTCTGCTGGAGCTGCGTGGGGTCAAGGTGCCCACGTGAAGCAGTTTCTCACCTGGCACACGACTCCAGCTGGGTCTGCATGGAAGGATCAGGCTGAAGAAGGTGCTTGCAAGTTAAGCATTTGCTGCAAGGCAAACCCACAGAAAGGTGAAAGTCTGGCGTTTTCATGTGTGTTTTTAATAGGAAAAAATATTTTATAAATGCTGTTAGGTTTCTTTCTTTCTAATCTCTACCCAATCCCCTGGTTAATGCCTGCTGTACCCTCAGAGACTGAGAAGCAGAGATTTGTATAAAATTGAACTGTGGGTGTTTTTCCTTCACAAGCAAATGCATCTAGGAGAAGAGGGGAAGATTTTTCTCAAGACCTAAAGAACCCATTTAATGACAGAATTACAGAATCATTTTGGTTGCAAGTCACAGCTGAGAGGGACCAGGTGCTGTGTAGGAGTAGGGCTGAGGCTGAGCACGTACAGGTCCTGCCCTTGGCTCTGCATCAGAGGGATGGAGCTCTGTGACTCTTTACTTTCCTTCTGATTTTTCCTTTCAGTAGTGACTGGAGCCTTGGTCTCACAGGAATCCTCTGTAACAGATCTCAGTCACCCCGAGCAGGTTCAGATGAGCACCCACTGGGTGATGCCTGACCTGCTGGAAAGGTCTTGGAATAACCACCAGAGGGGTCAGGCAAATACTTGGGCTGATGATGCTTGGAAAACAATTGGATTGTTACATCCCAAAGAGGAGCATGAGGGAGGAAGGTCTGGAGGGCTTTCGTGGCTCGGGATTGTGGTGCTCCAAGCCGTGCCATGGTCTGGCAATGGCAGCGTTTGGCTTTGATGTGTCAGTCTTGGAAAAATCCTGGGGAAAAACCAGGGTTGGAAAGGCTCTGGCCATGCAGGGCTCGGTCACACCACGAGATGGTGCAGCCGTGCAGCGCTGCCCTTTAAAGGCGCCGTAGAGGAAATTTAAATGACATTATTATCTCAAGGAAGAGCATCACCACAGCTTTGGACGTCCGAGTCCCCTGCCACGATTGTGCTCCACAGGTCCATGGATAACGCCTTCCTTCAGGTAAAAAAAAAAATCTCTTTTGGTGCTTCACAAGCAATTTCTTCATTGTCCAATTATTCCTGAGTGTCCTTTGAGAAAGGAACTGGTGGCTCCACACCTGAATACAGGATAAGTATTCATGATAATTCTAGTCACTGATTATTTTTTCTTCCATGAAAATGCAGAATTATGTGATCAGCACAGGAAAATAAAAGAGGGGAATCAGCATTTCCCAAATAGTTGAGTTCTAAATTATGTCCTTACACCTCCCCTATTGTGCTGAACCGTTTTTTCCTCCAAAAGCTTTGCTGCCCACCTTCTTTTTTTCAAGCAACATCATTTTAAATTGACCTTTGGCTCGAGTACACGAGAGAGAACGGTGGACAAATGTTGCATCTCCAGGAGGGGGAGGAAAAAAAAGAAGAAATAAAAGTGGTGCCAAGCTGGCAGGTGTGTGACAAGGCACATTCCCTGTGCCAGTTCCGCTCCCTGCCCACGTCCAGCGTGCGGGGGCGAGGGGACAGGGCAGCCAGGGGCACGGGGACAGGGGGCCAGGCTGGACCACAAGGGTTGGACCTTTCCAGGGAATGGACCCCACACCTGCAGGGCTGCCTCTCCCTGTTAGTGACTGCAGCATCTGCTTTTTTTGAGAAGGGGGAGGGGTTTTCCAAGCCATTAGCCACTCCTTTCAGCCCACCTCCTTGGCTTTCTGCTCTCCTGGCAGGCTCCTTCCCACCTGGAAGCACCTGCCCTGTGAGGAAAGACTGGAGGAGTTGGGTCCCTGCTGCCTGGAGATGAGAAGGCTCAGGGGGCCCCTCTTCACAGCAGCCCAGGGCTGAAAGGTGCCACAAAGAGGATGGAGGCTCTCTCTTGCCCTCTCTCTTCCCACAGAGCCATGGAGAAGACAACAAGGAATGGCTACAAGTTGCCCCAGAAAAGGTTTTATCTTGACACAAGAAATCTTGACAGTGAGAACCATGGAAACAACTTCCCCAGGGATGTGGTGGAGTCCCCATGGCTGGAGGATTTCAGGGTGAGGCTGGACAATGATGGAAGGCCTCACCTAGGCTCCTGGGCTGTTCTTTGATTCTGTGATTCCCATTTATCATCCTTCCCCTCCTGTCAGGGCGTGCCCAGGAATGGGCTGACCATGGTGAAGCAGGGGTGCTCTGCAGCTCCAGCACCCGAGGAGGAGCCACCCAACCTTGGCTATTTCCTTCTGGCTTGGATGGTCCCTCCTCTTTTGCCTCTCCTTTAATTCATGAGGGCAAGACTTCCCTAAAAGTTAAATCCCATCTGGGATCCCAGGTTCCTGGCTTTTCCAGGAGACAGCTTTGCCCATCCCAGGCAGCTCCAGCCACACGGGGCCCTGGGGGTGTTGGGGCTGAAGGGAAGCTGCTGCAAGGAACTCCTGCATCTCTGATAGCAAAACCAAGACGTTCTCAGCTGCAAAAATCAGATTATCTCCAAATCCATGTTCCCCATAGGATGCGGGATGAAGGTGTAACTTGATGAATGTTACCCAGCCAATTTGGAAAATGTAAATTAAAAGGAGAAGAATTCCTTGACAGGCATTTCTTAACCTTTGCAGTGTGCCAGGGAAAACGTCAGGCTCTAGTTCATGATTTGATGTTAAACCTGGGTCTCTCCAAGATCCAGTTTCTCCTCAAATTCTTTCAGCTCCTTGGATGCTGTTGGGGCACATGCACTTCTCACCTTCACTCGAATGAAAGGGAAGGAAATTATCTGTACCTCACTGTCCAAGGGGTAAAACCATTCCACAAATAATAAATTTTCTTTGCTATTCTGTGAAGGTTGTGGCCTCATCTCATTTGATTCCACATCACTCTTGTTCTCCTGAAAGTCTTTGGGTACTGGGGGATAAATGTTTTTTTTTTAATCTGCCTGCAATGAGTCAGCTACAAGGCAGCAAAGGGAGCCAGATTTTCTAAATTTCGACTTTACAGAAAAATCAAGTTCTTCTTTTAACTTTTTCATAACCAGGTTGTCAGCTGTGACACTTTGTTGTGATGTTTTTTAAAATAATGAATTTGATGTGCTTGCTGACAGGCTGGATCACACAGGCACTGGGTTTATATGCTGTCACCCATTTTTAGGGATCTCACTACCAAAATAGGTATCAGCTCCATCCTGGAGACAGTCAGAAATGTTGAAGCAGAGCCACTAATTAGTCATAATGGTGGGTTCTTTTCCCTGCTATCATTTTGAGCTTTAGAGCAGGTACCTCCTGAGAACTGAAGTGTGATTATCAGTGAAGCAGAAATTGGACCATGAAGAACCTGGGCAAATAAAGAGAGCAGCAGCTCTTCCTCCAGCAAGTGGAGCACATCCTGGGCTGCATCACAAGAACTGGCACCAGCAGGTCGAGGGAGGTGATTCCCCCTCTGCTCTGCCCTTGTGAGACCCCTCCTGCAGTGCTGGGACCAGCTCTGGGGCTCCCAACACAACAACAACGTGGAGCTGCTGGAGCAACTCCAGAGGAGGCCACGGAGATGTTCCAAGGGATGGAGCCAGGCTGGGAGAGCTGGGGGTGCTCACCTGGAGAAGAGAAGGCTCCAGGGAGAGCTCAGAGCCCCTTGCAGTGCCTGAAGGAGCTCCAGGAGAGCTGGAGAGGGACTGGGGACAAGGGATGGAGGGACAGGACACAGGGAATGGCTTTAGACTGAAAGAGAGAAGATTTGGATTAGATATTAGGAAGAAATTCTTCCCTGTGAGGGTGGGGAGGCCCTGGCACAGGTGCCCAGAGCAGCTGTGGCTCCCTGGAAGTGTCCAAGGCCAGGCTGAAAGGGGCTTGGAGCAGCCTGGGGCAGTGGAAGGTGGAACTGGATGAGTTTTAATGTCCCTTCCAACCCAAGCCATTCTGGGATTCTAAGAGATCCCACCTGCCATGGCCCTGCTGAGAATGGCAGCAATTAGAGATGGGTCAAAGTGCTCTGAGTTGCCTCTTTAAATGCCAATATTTTATCAAAACAAACCTCAGCGTTGTTGATTCCTACAAACTTTCTGCTCCCCTCTTCTATTCTTAGGGAGCTCTGGAACAATGCAAAAAAAAAGTCATTTTTTCAACAGCATTTTCAAAGTTCATAACAATTCTGTGATTATTATTTTATTCGCTTTTTTTTTTTCTTTAAATGAGCAGCAGCTACAGCTTTACTGCTTTTATCAGCCAACAGCCTTGAGGCTGTTATAAAAGAGCTGCACTGCTGTAATGAAAGAAACACAGAGATGGGAAAACTAAGCTTGCTATTGTACCAGTGAGCTCTATGTGGCCTCTGAACATTCAATTTTAGCTTGCAGGTAGCCTAAACCACTCTTCCAGGAAGGGAAGGGGAGAGAGAGGCTGAATTCTAAATGGTCCCAGTCCAGCTCTGTAAATTGTGTGAAAGCACAGCCCTGTTTTCCTAAATGTTCAGAGCTTATCCTGATGCTCTATTTAAAATTGCACAGTGCAAGGTGGGAGGGGAGAATGGCTGTGTCAGGCTGAGGTAGGAGGGAGGATGGGAAGCACAAGCTGTCACGTACTGGAGCTGCCCTCAGATCTCCAGCCGAGGCAGCAGCTTCAAAGCACTGCACCAAACCTCGGCTGTCTGAGCTGGAGAACATGCAGGAGTGGGGAAAATAACATCAGGTGCCTGATTTACAGAATTGCCAGAATGACCAGGTTGGAAGAGACCTTCAAGATCATCGAGTCCAGCCCAGCCCCAACACCTCAACTCAACCCTGGCACCCAGTGCCACATCCAGCCTTTGTTAAACACACCCAGGGATGGGGACTGCACCACCTCCCCGGGCAGCCATTCCAGAACTTTATCACCTTTCTGTAAAAAACTTTTTCCTGATATCCAACCTGAATTTCCCTTGGTGCAGCTTGAGACTGTGTGCTCTGGTTCTGTCAGCTCCTGGAGAAAGAGCCCAAGCCCAGCTGAGCACAGCCACCTTTCAGGAGCTGTGGAGAGTGCTGAGGTCACCCCTGAGTCTCCTTTTCTCCAGGCTGAGCACCCCCAGCTCCCTCAGCCGTTCCTCACAGGGTTTGTGTTCCCAGCCCCTCTCCAGCCTCGTTGCCTCCTCTGGACGCGCTCGAGCGTCCCAACATCCTTCCCAAACCGAGGGGCCAGAGCTGGGCACGGCACTCGAGGTGTGCCCTCACCTGTGCTGAGTTCAGGGGCAGAATGACCTCCCTGGGACAAACAGTGGTGGGAGAAGCCTCTCTCATCTCAGGTCAGCCCAAGGTGGGAATGGCCAAGAAGTCATTCACAGAATCGTGGAACGGTTTGGGCTGGAAGGGACCTTAAAGCTCATCCAGTCCCAACACCGTGCCAGGGGCAGGGACAGCTCCCAGTAGGCAGGTTGAGGTCAGTGTTTCCCTTGCTGTTACCTGCTCCAGCTGATGTCTGTCTCCACCAGAGGTTTGTAATGCAGCTTTGCTCATCATTCAGCTCCCCCAGCCTCACCAGAAGTGCTGCTTACAGAAAATCTGGGGGGGAAATTGCTCTAGTCATGCCAAAAAGCCCCCTGGAAAGAGCTAAAGCCTCCTGTCTCAAGCTCAGCTACTTAAGTTGGGTGGGTTTGGAGGGGCTTTCCAAGCATCATTTCCTGAAGCAGCATCCCCATGGAGAGCCCTTTCCTGCAAGGATTTGGTGACTGCCTTGTGTGAACTGAACTGTGGAGCTGGAGGGAGATGAAAGCAAGAACTCTGTTAAACACTGCTGCTTTCCTAGGGAAGCAAAACCACTTCCTTTGTCAGGGGACCTGTGGATACAGCCACACCCGACTGATGCTCCCCCAGCCAAACCAGGGAAGGGTGTCAGGAACAATCTGCAGGAGGCAGATGGAACAATCTGCAGTTGAAACCATGGAGGAACAATCTGCAGTTGAGACTCCAGGAGGAGCAGAAGAGAGTTGTCCCTGGGAATGACTGAAATCAGAGATGTGAGCAGGATCTCCTTGAGTGACACATCCAAGCAGATGAAATGAATCTCCAAGCAGGGAGATAAAAGGAGGTGGTAATGAAGTGGGAGCCACAAGCCACAGGACAAGAGGAAATGTTCCCCAAGTTGTGCCAGGGGAGGTTTAATTTGGATCTTAAGGAAAATTTCTTCACCACAAGGGTGGTCAGGCATTGGCACAGGCTGCCCACGGCAGTGGTGGAGTCACCATCCCTGGAAGTGTCAAAAAAATGTGTAGATGTGGCACTTGGGGATAAGTGGTGGGCTTAGCAGTGCTGGGTTAGAGATTGGACTCCTGGATCATAGAGGTCTTCTTTTCCAAATTTAAAGACTGAATGATCCTGTGCAATGAGTGACAAGGTCATCACCTATGCCATGCTCCAGAAGGAAAAGCAACCATGTGTTTAAACACACAAACCATTGCCCAAAAAATCCCCATCTCATTCGAGGAATGGGGATTTTCAAAAGGGGAGTTATGTAAAAACTGGGAAATAAGTGCTGCTGCTCTGCTGGATGCCAGGGAGGCTTCCATCAGAGCTGTGGTCAGTGCCAGTGGGCCCTAGGGCAGAAATCAGAGATAAAGTGGGCTAGGAGTGCCACAGAATGGAGTGTGGAAAGCACAGGGGGAGAAAAACATCACAGAGAGAGGCTCTTCTCTCCTCTGGTGTCCCTGCCCATGGCAGGGGGTTGGAAATAGACAATCTTTAAGCCCTTCCAGCACAAACCACCCCAGGATTCTAGAAGAGGGAGAAAGTTGCTACCAGGATAAATGCCTGGCTTTCAGCAGGGATGCCTGATTTGTGTCACATCGAAAAGAAGGATTAATTCTCAACACAAAAAACGAGATTTCAGCAATGTGTAAGGACAACCATACAGCTACATCCTTGCTGCAAGGGCACATGCTGCTTTTGGAGTGCATGATTCCTGTAGATCCTTCCCAATTGAAAACCTCTTCTCTTCTCTTCTCTTCTCTTCTCTTCCTCTTCTCTTCTCTTCTCTTCTCTTCTCTTCTCTTCTCTTCTCTTCTCTTCTCTTCTCTTCTCTTCTCTCTCTTCTCTTCTCTTCTCTCCTCTCCTCTCCTCTCTCCTCTCCTCTCCTCTCTCTCTCTCTCTCTCTCTCTCTCCTCTCCTCTCCTCTCCTCTCCTCTCCTCTCCTCTCTTCTCTCTCTTCTCTTCTCTTCTCTTCTCTCCTCTCCTCTCCTCTCCTCTCCTCTCCTCTCCTCTCCTCTCCTCTCCTCTCCTCTCCTCTCCTCTCCTCTCCTCTCCTCTCCTCTCCTCTCCTCTCCTCTCCTCTCCTCTCCTCTCCTCTCCTCTCCTCTCCTCTCCTCTCCTCTCCTCTCCTCTCCTCTCCTCTCCTCTCCTCTCCTCTCCTCTCCTCTCCTCTCTTTTCACTTTGCTTCCACCTCTTCCCCACCTCGTTTCACTTCTCCTCTCTCCAACATGAATGCCAAAGCAGGACAGCTGTAGCACCTGTGAGCTCCCTTTAGTGAAGGTATTGAACAGACCCAGCCACTGGGCTCCAGCAGCACACAGCTCTGCAGGCTCCCAGCACGGCTGGGCAGGAGCTGTGTGTCCTCTTCACCCTCCCCATGTCCCTTGTCCAAGTGGGGACACCCCTGATCTGGACAAGCACACACCCTGTCACTGTCACCGTGCTGCAGCTGAGGCTTCTGGCCACCCCTGCATCCCTGGGGCCACAAGAGCATCTGCAGCTGGCATTTTCTGGCACAAATGCATCTGGACTCATCTTCAAAAGCAAATGTTGTGGGAGCTCCCAGCAGCCAGGAAGGAGTTACCTGCTGCTGCTCTGCTGTCAGGGGGTGGGAGGTGCAAAGCAGCCCAGTGAAGAGGGTTAGAGGCTTTGGGAAGTGTAATCCAGCTGGGAAGGCTGATTTAGGAGAGAAGAAAGGGGATGTAAGGAAATAACTTCAAGCCTGCGTCATTGGAGATTTGAAGTGGTTTGGATTTTGGCTGAAATGGCTGAGAGCTGGGGCGTGGGCTTTTATTGAATAATCACCATTTTCTGTGTAAAGTGCAAAAATGTTCCTGAGAAACCTCTGGGTTTTCAGTTGTTCAGACCACACATTTCCTGCATGTAAAGTGTGGTCCTTTAGAAACGTCAGGTCCTTTGCTCCCGGGGCAGCAGCAATCCCTGTGTTCCTTGCAGTTTCCCAATCCCTGTGTCCCTGCAGTTCCCCAATCCCATTGTTCCCCAATCCCTGTGTCCCTGCAGTTCCCCAATCCCTGTGTCCCTGCAGTTCCCCAATCCCTTTGTCCCCAGCAGTTCCCCAATCCCTTTGTCCCTGCAGTTCCACAGTCTCTGTGTCCCCTTTGTTCCCCAATCCCTGTGTCCCTGCAGTTCCCCAATCCCTGTGTCCCCAGCAGTTCCCCAATCCCTTTGTCCCTGCAGTTCCACAGTCTCTGTGTCCCAGCAATTCTCCAATCCCCGTGTCCCCTGAGTTCCCCAATCCCTTTGTTCCCCAGTCCCTGTGTCTCTGCAGTTCCCCAATCCCTGTGTCCCCAGCAGTTCCCCAATCCCTGTGTCCCCTTTGTTCCCCAATCCCTGTGTCCCTGCAGTTCCCCAATCCCTTTGTCCCTGCAGTTCCACAGTCTCTGTGTCCCCTTTGTTCCCCAGTCCCTGTAGTTCCCCAATCCTGTGTTCCCCAGTCCCTGTAGTTCCCCAATCCCTGTGTTCCCCAGTCCCTGTGTCCCTGCAGTTCCTGTGAGGGAGCAGGAGCTGCAGCTGCCAGGACAGGACAGGGTGGGCAGAGCTGTGCAAACACACTCGGTGCTCAGAGCTAACTGCTCTCCTGCCCCTCACTCAGCTGCCTGGAGCTTGCAAACCAGTCCAGCCTGTTCCAATCCCCCCCTCCACTGGTTCCTGGCCTTCAGTGCATCAGAGCTGGGCTCTTTCCTTGTGGGACTGGAACATGATTCATCCACCAGCACAGGAATGCAACCCTGGAGGCATCGTTTGCGGGCCTCTCCCAAAATCCTCTTCTGGAGCTGGATTTCTGTGCAGAAGGAATGTGGTCTGGAAAAGTCCTCCCCAGTAAATCTTTGAGCAAAGAGGAGTCGAGTCCCACTCTCATCCTGATCCTCAGCCTCATCCAGATCCTTGCTGAGGAGAGAAAACATCCTAAACCCAAGAGTGGGTGCAGCAGATCTGCCTCAAGGGCTAGGACTCCTGCTCAGGTGTGAGTGCCCTGCCCTTCCCTCCTCCCCTGTCTGGTGAGCCTCGGTGCCACCCTCCTCCTCCTCCTCCTCCTCGCTGTTTGCAAAGGGAGTGATGCCTCTGCCTGCAGGCCAGGCAAAACCCGAGCAGACACAGAGCCATGGGAGGCCCCACGTGCCAGTGCACACTGATGCCACCAGGTGCGTGCTGATGTCACTGGTGCCACCACTGCCTGTCCCCAGGCGGTTTTGGTGAGCAGGGAGATTGCCTGCTGTGCTGTGCTCTGCTCTGTTGTGTGCCGGTGCCCATCTGCTCCGCTGGGTAATGTGTTTAACCCAGACCAGCCAAGCCCTGGGCGTAAGGAGAGGCAAGTTCTGCAACTTCTCATGCTTTCCTCTGGTGCCAAAAATAGGTGAGATAGCACTGCCCTTTGCAGGACGAGCTCTTTGAGTGAGCGCTGCTGTTCAGAAGAGCCTGGAAAAGTCAGGAGACACAAGAATCCAGCCAATTCCTGTTGGGGCGTGGCACAGGGATGCCCCAAGAACAACCTCTCACTTGTATTAGAAGGAGTCCCGTCCCCCAGGGAAGTAACGTGAGCTTCTTGTTTGGTGTTCAAACACAGTAACCAGAACTTCCTGGGAAAAGGCTCTCGGCTCAGCTGAGCTCTGAGCTGGTTCTGGGTGGTGTCAGTGTGACTATTCCAGTTACTCTCATGGAATAACCCCAAAAGGTTCCTGGGAAGCACTGGGTGTATCAGCCTTGTGGCAATGCAAATTAGAGGGTTTTGGGCAGCAGCGCTGCTCCTCACCAGCCTGTCATGCACAGGCTGAGTATTGTAAATGCAGGTGAACTTGGTGGGAAGAAATGATGATGTCTGACTCCAGTTCAGAAGGCTGAATGATTTCTTTATTATAACTAGGCTATAATACATTAATATACTATTTAAAGGAGATACTAAAACTACATATTTACTTTTCTAACTGTCATATCTAACTCCTCACAACTCGTGACCCTCTGTGAGAGTCCAGCCACAGGTGGATTGGGTTGGCCATCAGGCTCAAACAATCCTCACCAGAATCCAACCAAGCAATCACCCCAGGTAAACAATTCTCCAAACACATTCCACATGGGAAAAACAAGGAGCAGAAATAGAAATTGTTTTCTCTTTCTTCTTTCTGTGTTCCTCTATAAAAAAATCCTGAGAGAGAGAAGACTCTGCCTGCCACAGCTGGGGGACACCAGTCCTTGCTGGCACCCAAGACTGTGGCTGGCTTTTGAACTCCACATGCAGCACAGCAGGAGGTGTGGCCCAGAAGGAACATACAGGAGCTGGGGGTTCAGCTCTGGCTTGGACTCTGTGGAGATCATTTCTGATAAGGCAGCTGAAGTCTATAGACTGTGACGCTGCCTGAAGAATGGCTGCTTGAATTCTTCACTCATTGAAAAGCTGTAAGAACACAAATCAGACTCACACTTTTTCTTGGGGGTATGGTCTGCTTGTAAATGTGGCAGTGCTGGCTTAATGGTTGGACTCGACGACCTTAGAAGTCATTTCCATCTTTAACTATTGTACCTTCCATCTCTGAGAAGCTCTGCGCTCCCAGCCCACCCAGTTTGTGATCCTTGAGCTGATCTACAAGAAGGAGGTGGGGATGGTGTGCAGCAGCACATGGGCCACACGGGGAGGTGGGTACAGCACCCGCTGGGGTGCCTGCTGCCCATCTTCCAGCTGAACCCAGGCTGTGCTGGGGATCATCCCCCCTGGTGCTGGCAGCAGGGGTGGCAGAGCTCCTTCCAGCAGCCTGACGTGACCAGCATCTGACGTGGGGGGTAATGGGCCGAGGAAGGACATCAGGCACAGACAGTGACTGCACAAAGCAGGGAGGGGTGACAGGAGGGTGGCATTTTCCCAGCCTTTAGGGGTGGTGGATTTTTGTTGCTCCTTCCTGGTTGGCACAGGCAGGGCTGCATTCCTGCGGACAATAGCTCCGCCCGGGCAGCCCCAGCCCTGGCCACCCGCTGTCCCCCGACCGTGCAGGCACAACCTCGGCTCTGCCTGCAGGATCCCGGCCTCAGGAGCTTGCAGGCTTTGTCCTCGCCCTCCTGCACCTCCTCAGAGCTGGATTCATGAGCTCTGTTAGCAGATGTGAGCAAGAGCAGTGATGAACTCAACTCAGCTGCCAGACTACCTGTCCTGGAGAAATCTTTGCACTGTTTTGGGGAAAAAAACTCAAAAGTCCCTAAGAAAAATCTGGATTCTCTCCCAGGGCACAATTCCCACCTGACACAGGAAAAAGATGTCCCCTGTGCTCTCCAGACTGGCACCACAGACTGGCAGCTGCTGTGATGCTAACAATTTCCTGGGAGAGGCTGGTGAGCCCTGGCAAAGGCAGGGATTCAGGATTTCACCCCCCATCCCATACCCGAGCACCCGGTGACTTTCTGTACTCGCACGTGCAGCCTGGTCACTGAAATGAGACGGGTTAAAAATTAAGTTTGCAGGGGAAGGGTGGAGTTATTTTGTGGGCATTCGGGTATGGCCACCAACAGGAGCAACCAGGTTTTCCACAGTTGTGAAAACTTCTGGCCTGCCTGAGGAAAAAAGGAAATAAGGAAAAAAGGAAATAAACAGTGAGGGTGAGAGCTCCAGCTGCCTCCATCAATAAAGCCAACAAGTTCCACAGCTACCTCAGCATCCAGTGATCCTGACCCACAGTAAAACCATTGGGATTAAATCCCAGGAGTGCTAAAGGAGCAGCCCTGTACTCTGCAGGGGAGAAACCCAGGCTACGTCTCCTGCAGGATGGGCATGAGCTGTGGGGAAACTGAGCCAACTTTCTTGTTCCTGCATGGATATCCCAGGTAATCTTGTCCAAAGGGCATAAATAACCTCTGTTTGCCTCAGCTCCATGTTAGAACAAGGTATAAATCCCTCATCTTGCTTGCTCGTGGTGTGATTCCCATGAAAGGACAGTTCCAAGGACCTCAAGGGCTGTCACTGCCATAGCACAAGTGATTTCCTCCTCCACAGGATGCCATGGGATGACCTTTGTCAGGCACACACACCCATTAACCAGCTGGGGCTGAGCCTCCCCTGCCTGTGAAATGTCTCCTTTCTGCTGGATCCAGCTGATGCTGGAAATGGCAGAGGCTCTGCTTGATGACCCTGACCAAAGTGTGCTGGAATTTGCTGGGTTTCATAAGGTTTTCATTAGGGCTGGGAGAGAGCCCCTGAGGTTTTGTGAAACTCCTACACTACCCACACAGCGATTTGCAAAACTGTTCTCTGTGCAGGGGTGTTGGGTTTTACTGATCCTCTAGGCTTTTTTTTTTCTTCCTCTCCCACTGTCTCCCTCTTCAAGGTGCACACGTTGCTCTGATCCACACTCTGGCTGAAAGGGTGGTCAGGCATTGGCACAGGCTGCCCAGGGAAGTGGTGCAGTCACCATCCTTGGAAAGTGTTCAAAACCACCTGGGTTTGGCACTTGGGGACGTGGTTCAGTGGAGGACCTGGCAGTGCTGGGTGAACGGATGGACTCAGTGGTCTGAGAGGTCTTTTCCTGCCTTAATGATTCTGTGGCTGAGGGACAGGGCGGTGACAGGATGATCAAGAGGAGGTGGGGTGTCACACTGTGACTCCAAATAACTCACAGAAGCAGGTTAGATGTAAAAGGAAAGAAAAAGAACCCAAAAAAGCTAACTTTATTTTCTGACTCCACTATATATACAATAGCAAAAATGACACTGGATTGCAGGGTGAGACTGCCACCTCTCCAACCACACTGTTCAAACCAACAGTCCATCAATTCTCTCCACCCACAAAGAAGAATGTAAAACAATCATTATTTACATGAACATGTGTGAGAAAGCTCAGTTGAAATATGTAAATATCAGAAGGCATAGGAACTTTTAGAAGAACTTTAAAACTCTCAAAAGAGCAGGGAGACAGTGGGGTACCATTACCAATTTGCCAGGCTTGTGTTTGGGTAATCTGGGCTTGGTTTTGCCTTTATTACCCAGTTCCTGCCAGTGGTCCTGGAAAACCTCTGTGTGTGTCCTGTGCTCCCTCCCTGCTATCATCCCTGTCAGGGCAAGCAATAATCCCTGCTGCCTTCTTAAGACAGACATGGGACAGGAAAACATCTCAGTGCAAAGCTCCCACAATGCCTTACCTGGAGTTAAGTCCTGAATCAGGATTAAGATCTCAAGAAGATTGCAATTTAATATTAAGAATCAGCAGGTGATAATCCAAATGGCTCAGCCAGCTGTGGCTTGAGTACAACTGAGAAAAACACCCAGGAACAGGAACAGCCCAGCTTTGTTTTCCTGCACACTGTTCCCCCATGGTTACTCTGTGAAGCTGCTGTCACACTCACCCTGTCAGACTCCATCTCTTTCCCTAAAGGATCAGCTCCTGCTGAGTCTTCAGTGCCACCAAGCACTTCCCTAAAGTTTCTTGGCATTCTGGAAAAGCAGGCTCATTTTCTGCAGTAGCAAAACCAAGCTTTTCCTAGCACAAACCTCATCCATCTCTGCAGACAGTGAGATAACCCAAAGAACATCTTATGCCCATCAGCATTAGGAGCAGGGTTTAAGAGCAGCGTGGGGGTGATGGGTCTTGGGGATTTGGGTGCTCCTGGAAGTTTCCCCAGATAAAACAACGGTCTGAGCACATCCAGATCTGGCCTTGTGCTGCATTCCTCCTCTGGCTGGAAGGCAGCCAGGGCTGCCACGTCAGGGGCCCACCTGGGCTATCCTGTTCTCTCAGTGCACCTGCTGATTCCTGAAACGGGGAGAGGTGCAGAGGAGCCCACGCCCGCAGTGCACACAGGCAGGGACAGCTGCCCCTCCTCTGCCACCTCCCCTGCACCCAGCCAGTTGCAGATTAACCTGGAAGGGGAGGGCAGCTCTTCTGCTCCAAGACAAGAGTTGTTCACCAGCAGAAGTCTGGAATAAACCTCCTCCCCAAAGACTGGCAGAATGTAATTCTCCCAAATGTAATTTTGGAAAACATGCCTGCTGTACACCCCTCTGCAAAACCTCCATCCAGAGCTCACAGGGACAGACCAAGGGACATGATACAGCCATTCCATCAGTATTGTTGTAGTTATATTCACTGAGGTATTTCTCCTGGCTAGCAGAGACTTAGAATGGTGCATCCCGCCTTCAGGGATGGGTTATAGACATTTTAGGATGTAGAAGAGGGTTCAAGACTGACCAGAAGCCCTGACAGACCTTGCTGGCAATGCTGCAAGAAGTCACCACCTCTGTCTCTCTCTCAGGGGATACTTTTGCCCATAAACCTGAGGACACATGAGCCCCATTTCTGCAGTCCACAGCCCAACACAGATGGCTTAAAATGGATTTTGCACTACCATGGCCAAGTAATAAATTGGAGCAATAGCTACAGTTTTGCCCCACGCCAGAGACTGCTCCTGTCTTAACCTGCTGCAAGCTGCTGGCCCTGGAAGGGGGAACTGCATCTCCAGAGCTCTTGCCAAAGCTGCTCCTGCCCCACATCAGCATTTACCCGGGTGCCCTTGGCTTGCCAAGGCCACTCCTTTCTTCAGAACGGGGCCCATCCTGCCCCTGCCTCCACAGAGTCTGCAGTTCCCAGGGCTGGAGCACAGCAATGCCCCAGAGCTGTGCTGGGAGGGCTCCTGAGGAGGATTGAGGGCTCTCTGTGTGCAGGGAGCCACTGACTGACAAGGAGGTGACCAGGGGAGGATGCAACCACTCCCTGTGGCTGGAGAGGTGTGTGACAGCACTGCTGTGCACTGCAGCACAGCCACGCTCCTCACCTGAATGCCCAGGCACCTTCTCCTGTCCCCAGATAGTCCCACCTGCTGCTGTCAACCATTAACCAGCACCCTGCTCTCTGTCAGGGCTGCCCTGTGCTGCCCTGTCAGCTGCTGCCCACAGAGCTCTAGAACAGGATCACAAGATCATTTAGGTTGGAAGAGACCCATAAGATCAAGTCCAGCTGTAAACCCAGCACTGCCAAGGCCACCACCAAGCCGTGTCCCCAAGTGCCACATCTCTATCTTTTAAATCCCTTCAAGGATGGTGACTCCACCACTTCCCTGGTCAGCCTGTTCCAATGCCTGATAACCCTTGTGGTGAAGAGATTTTTTTCCCTAATATCCAAGCTAAACCTCCTTTGGCACAACTTGGAACCACTTCCTCTTTTCTTTTGTTACCTGGGAGAAGAGACCAACCCCCAGCTCCTGTCAGGGAGTTGCAGAGAGTGATAAGGTCTCATCTGAGAGATGATCTTGCAGCCAGCACACGAGCATTTGTATTGCCTTCTCAACTTTTCCCCCACACCCAGGGGCACAGGAGGTGAGGGAGCAGTAGGTTATAACCCAATCCTCTTCTCTCAGATCAGCAGTTACACCTGTAAGAGGCACTATGCAGATTTTCATTTGGACATTACGATTTTTGAGGGCAGAGAAGTGCCTGAGCAGGGCTACATGAGGGACTTGCAGAGAAATGTCACTTGCTTGGGTTGTGGGTCAAAGAAAGCTCTCCTGAAAGCTTCTCAGAAATTCATGCAATGCTTTTGCTATTACAGGTCAGGGTCTTTAACCTCAGGCTGATGGCTGAAACACTGGTGTTTTGAGCAGCACGTGGGGTTTTTTTAACTCCTTCCCTTGCTTTTCCAAGGCATGAGGCCCCTGCTGTGTTATCTCATCTGCAGGGCTTGGCCCTTCCCTCTTCCTCCCAGAGCTCCAACCCAAAAGCGGGCTGGAAATACCTTTGGAACGTGTCATTTTGCAAACACATCCTTGGCAGAACCTGTTTCCCCGTGCACAATGTCAACCTTGTCCACAGGAACGTGGGATGGTTCAGGCTGAGGCAGATGTTGGGCCATTCTGCTGCCAAACCCTGAGTTTGCAGTTCTGCACTCTTCCTCCCAGCAGCCTCTGATTTACCCCAGCGTGGACCTGTGACAATGCTTTCAGTGTCTTGGGCTTGCACTGGGACACTGCCAACAGCCTCATCTGCCACCTGCCTGCACGAAAAGAATATCAAACCACAAGGTCTGTGAGCTCTGGGAATACCAGGGCAAGGCTTGGGACCAGGACATGAGTACAGCAAGTTGAGCACATGGGAAGCACAGCTGGGCAGGGACATCTCAGATCTAGTTTCAATTCTGAGAGTCAGGCTGTGCTGTTTTCCAGCACAACTAAGTTAAACTGCTCAGAAATAATGTTTTCTGCTCTATAACCCCATGCCATGACCAGAATTAGCAGGAAGCAAAACTGCCTACAGCTCAGCACTAAATGAGCCCACGTTTTAGGATGAAGATATTATTTTCCCTTGGCATTGACTGTTCTAAACTGCTTTGCACATATTTCTGCAGAGTTGGGCTCCTTAAAAGCTCAGCAGGATAATTTAGTGTTTTTTCACTGTGGCACTAATGGAGAGCAGGAGAGGGCAGGCAGCTCAGGCATCACCTGTGTGGGAGCCTGAAGTGCATTAGCAAAGCTGTGGGTATAGGAATGACAGGCTCCATCCCAGAGATCAGATTCGTGCAGCCACAGCCATGGAAGTGGCTTGATTTACATCAGCACCAAAAAACGCCCAGACACACAACTATTAATTAAATCCTTGGTTCTGGGGATAACAGGTCCATGTGGCAAAAAGGGAGTGGGAAAACACCATGATTTGGTGCTGATCCTCCAAGATTCCAGGTGTTTTCACCCCACCTTCCAACGCCTCCCACCAGATGTGCTGGTGTGTGACCCTCACTGCTGGGCCAGCAGCAGGCTTAGGGTGGACTCCAAAGATAAAAGCAGACCCTGTTGCAGGTCCCCATCCTCTGTGGACTGGAGGAAACACAAAACATTGTTCCTCTGTCCCCTGCAACAGACGAACACTCTCAGCATGGTGAAATGAAAAGAATGAAATGAAAAGAATGAAAAATGAAAGGTGAAGGCTGTTATGTGTTTATAAGCTGTAGCCTGCAGACATAAAGGGAGAAATCACTTGTGAGGAGTTGGTTTTGCATCTTAAACCAATGAAACTCAGATCTCTGCAGTGATCTGCAGATTACCTCTCAGAAATGGGCACACCCAGGCTGAATAAGCAGGTCCAGCCCACGCCCTGGTGTGCAGCTCTCGTGGTTAGTGGCACACCGGTCTGCAGGCAGCGTCACTGGTATTTTGGGCACTCTTCCCATTACAGGTCCCTGAGGTCTAACAGTGGGCAGTGGATGAGACCTGTGGGAACTGTGGTTTAAACCAGCTGGTTTAGCTGGTGAGCTGATTCATATTTATTTTCAGATTGTGGGGGCTAATCTAGAAAATTAAGGAAATGACAAGAGAAAAATGTATCTGAAGGGAAGGCCTTGGGTTGTTGCCAGTCCTGAGAGGCTGTGTGTTGTCTCCATCCTCAGAGATGAGCAGAACACAGCTGGACACAGCCCTGGGTCCCCCAAAAATCTCCATGCTCAGAGATGTGCAGAACACAGCTGGACGTGGCCCTGCATCCCCTAAAGCCTTCATCCTCAGAGATGAGCAGAACACAGCTGGACACAGCCCTGGGTCCCCCAAAAGCAGAGCTAGTGGCTGATGCCAAGGTACCACCACGTGCCTTCTCCAGACTGCAATGTTGCCTCCATCAGCAGCAGCAGCATCATGCACGTGGCAGGCAGGAACAGTTGGGAATGCCAGGAGTTGGTTTTTCCTCAGTGACATCAGGCAGCCTTCAGTGGCTGTGATATTACAGCCATCCTTCACAGGTAATTTTTTCTCAGCCATGAGCTACAAGTGTCCACACACAGAGCTTTGTGCTGCTGAAGGTGGCTCAGCAAACACTGCTGGGGCTGTCTGGTTTATCATTTCTCTTCTCCTGGGAGGGCAGCCCAGTTAAACACTCCAGTGCCCTGTTAGATCCCCATTCCAGTCACTGAACCTGATGGCAATCCTCACCCAGGGCTCCTTGTGAGCACAGGGACACCCAGCTCGGCCTTGCAAGGAGAAGGAGAGCAGGAATCTTCCCCGAGCACTTTTCCCCTTGGAACAGCTTTGCCAAAATTCGGGACAGCCAGAGCCAGCGACTGGACTGGAACTCTTTGGCCCCAGGAGTTAACCAAGGTGCTGCCGAGCAACACCACACCTTGCTTTGTCCTGCAGAGACCGAGAAAAGGGGGAAAAAAATCCCTCCTGTGCCCTCCTAACCTGGACAAAACAGGTTTCTAATGAAAGCAGCACTTAATCACTATTCAGTGAATTCAGAGTGGCGGATATTTGATGCAAACTGAGTTGGTTGAAACTCTCCCGTACCGGCTCCCTCTTTGTCCCTCCGTGAGCCTGGGAATGGGTGTGATCTCCGGGTAGGAGTGTCTCTGCGGTTAAGTAGAGGATTGAATTACCGAACAGTGCTGTTCCCCAGCTGACAAGGTAGCAGAACAGTGAACAAAAGTGCCTTGAAACTCGGCGGAGAGGAGAGAAGGCACTGGGCTTGGTGGGGAAGGGACACCTGCGAGGACACCGCGCACTTTGCAGCAAGGTAAGCAAGGTCCCTGCACCCCTGCCAGTTTTAATAAGGCCAGAACTGTTTAATGACTTTTTTTTTTTTTTTAACGTGGGATAACAAGAAACAAACAAAAAAATCAATATGCTTCATACTTTAAAAAAGAATAAATTTAAAAACCCTGCCCCGTTACAAACCAGGATGTGTGTACTGAAAGGAGCCCACCCTGATTTACATCGATTGGGGCTGGAACAAGCAGCTCTGAGCTTGCCAAGAACCCGTCCGGGCTCTGTATCAGCCCCAATCTTTTTCACACATCTTTTCCTTTAGCTCTCTGCACAGTCTGGCTTTGATTTCGTGCAGCAACCACTTAACAGCGTTTTGTTTGGGCCTGGGTTGTTTTATGTTTTGCTGCCTTTGGGGCGCAGTTATGGGTCCAGGCAGCCACAGAAACTCTTTGGAAGTTCTCATCGATGGGTTTTGTTGTCGTCTGATCCACAGATTGCTAATGGCCGAGCAGCTGGGCTGCTGTGCTCCATGAATAGAATGTTTTCTCAATCCTGCTCGATGGAGATGCGAGTTGCACTGAGATAAAACTGAGTTGTAATGGAGTTGAGCTGCAGGCTCACTTGCCAGTATTTTTCTTAGGCGTGCCTATTAGGAACATAAATATTTAACACAAAGGAGAGCTGATATGAATTAGCATCTGTGGGAGGTTCACGCTTATTCAAGGCTGCCCTAACGCAGATGTAAACAAGTGTTACAGCAGCTGAAGCAAACTGGCCCCGCCAGAGCAGCGCTTAGATGGTGAATCATCCAGGTGCTTTGTACACACCGCAGCTAAATGGGCTGATTAGAGCCTGCGAAGTAGAGATTAGACAATCAGAGGGCACCGGCTTTCCTCTTCCGCGGGGTTTTACCGTTCCCCCGGGATGCCAGGTGGAAGGCAATGCAAGGACAGGCAGATCAGAAAAATCCCTATAACCGTCTTCCCTCACCTTCCTCCTGGCAGAGCCAGGTGAGCCTCCCCTCCTCCTCCCTGCACAAACAGGATGCCTTTATCCTCCTCCAGCTCCCTTCTCAGCAGCAGACACAGAGGTCTCATGATATTTTTTTTCCCAGGCACGACTTTGAGGCAGCAGCTGCCAAGATCTCCCAGCTGGGAGCAAAGGTTTTGTGCCACGGCTGTGAGCAGTGTCACCCTGATCTCCCACCTTCTTCTGTACCTTGGGGCTTCTGCTTAGATTGAGTCAATAAATCCCTGCTCTTGCATGGCCAGGGATGCTGAAGATGTTCACAGCATCTCCTGGTCTTTTCCACGGAGCTGTGCAAGCTTTCCTGGACTTTGAGCGTGGAAGTTGTTATCTTTTCTCTTATGGAGCACCCATCCTGGGGTGATCCATCCCCAGCTGAGGAGCAGGCTCGCTTGGACACCTGCCCCATGCTTGGAAACGTGCTGGGGCTCTGCTCTGTGCTGGGCACATCCTGCTGGACCAAAAGCCTTGCCTCAGTTTCCACAGAGTGGTGACCCACTTGGAAGCAGAGCCCTGAAGTGCTCAGTGCAGTGAAGGGAGCTCAGGGCACAGCCAAAGCCGTGGTGTTACCTGCCCCAGCTGCGTTTTTGTCACCCCTGGGGAACACTTGTGCCACCACTGACCCTCCTCAAGGTCCCTCCTTCGTGACATTTTTGTGTCAGCCTCCTGAGGTTCTCACTGGACTGACACAAGCCACAGGTTGGGCTTTCCATGTGTGAAATGTCCATCTGCCCGAGGAAGGACTCCAGCGTAGCCACACCCAAAATATCTCTGTTTATTCACATATATTCTTCAGGCTCTGTTGTCCCCTCAGAGGAACAGATCCTTCAGTCATGAGGGGAAACAACTCTCCCACAACTCATTAAAACCTCTCCTCTCATGAGCTCTCTCTCCATATAATACAACCCTGGAAACAGGCCTCATTATGGTTATCCTGGATGATTATACAGTTTTACTCTATTTCCACCCATTCTGGATGTGAAAGGGATGCAGAAAGGGGTGAATATTATCATTTAAAGTCTTTGGCATCTTTCACTCTGAAAAGTCCAGGCATGAGTTGATGTGCATCCCATTCAGTTGCCTTGATTTCCGAGGATCTCTGCTTGTAACAGAAACCCTCTCATTTGTTATCTGTCTTTATCTGAGCCTCTTCAGGCTTATCTGAGGCAGAGCTGGGTACAGTGACAGTGGAACTTGTTATTACCTTATATCCACGTCAGGGATGTGACACGTGGGGGACGTTAAATTGCATGGTCGGGCTCCATCCTGGGCAGTTCCTGTGGAAGGAGCTATTCAGAGCAGTTGAGCTCTTCTACCTAAAAATGTCCTGTTGCCATGCCCTGGGATGAAAGGAGAGGTTTGTGCCTGGCCCTTTATTTAAAACTGCTCTTACAAAAACAGCTGCACAGGGTAGGAAACAGGCAGTGCTGGAAATTGTGTTCTTTTTTGGGTTAGAGAGACTACCTGGGTACCCATCTTTCCTTTGGGAGTGTGCAGAGCCTGAATTACTGCCCTTTGTTGCTATCCCACCCATCCCAGTCTTTCAGAAGCCTGGTTCCCTTCCTGGTGCTCAGACAGAACTCCCCTTGGCAGCTCCAGGTGAAAAAGGTTCTCCAGGATGAGTGGCTCTGTCTAAAGCTGGTTTTGCAGTGTTTTCAGGGATGTTTTACTCACCTGGCTTTGTGCAGGTGAGGTGCTGCTCTCTCTGCTTTCCTCTCTGCCCAGAGGAGCTGGGTGGCCTCTCCAAGGTGCCAGGAGAACCAAGAGCAGCCTCACAGCCCCCTCGGGGTTGGAAGGGCTGGGTGACACAGTGACAAACACGCCTCGGGTGTGGGGTGAGCACAAGCCTGGAGGGTAACACTGCTATGGGTGACTGCTACCAAAAAGGTGTCTGGTGCTGGTGTTCCACTGAGAGGAGATCCTGGGGAGGGCTGGCCCTGCTTCTAACACCTTAAAGCTCAGAAAAGGCAACTCACAGCCTGGCTCAGCACCCATCCCAGTGGAGGCTTGGGCTGGGTTAATTGGTCCCCTTTGGTTTTCACACAGGTCAGCTGTCTTTCATCAGAGTTGTGTCAGCCAGCACTCACAAGGGATGAGCTTCCCTTTGCTGCTTGAGAAACAAAACTTCCCCCTGAATAAACCTTTTACATCTCACTGGGCCAGAGATGGAAGTGCAGAGTCACCCACAGAGCACCTGCTCAGGTCCAGGACTTTTCATTTGCAATCCAAAATGGAAACTGCTTGGGGTTTTGGTTTTTTTTTTTTTTTGGTTTTGTTTTGTTTGTTTTTTTTTTTTTTTTTTTTAATGGAAGTCCTGAGTTTCTCTTCCCAAGCTTGATGTCATGCTTGCAGGTCTGAACTGGGACAAAACTGAAACAGTGCCTGCCTTTTGGTAGTTAATATTAATGTTGCTATTTCCACTGGGAAGCCAAAGCCAGTTCTCCAGCTGGTCTGAGTGGAGGCAGAGCATCTCCTCTGCTCCATCACCACCAAAAAAAGGTCCTGTGGGCAAGGGCTTATTAAACTGCACTCATTAAACTGTGCACCAGGGAAAAGCTGCTCTTGGTCTTGCTCACATACACATGTGTGAATTCTCACAATAAATATAAAACTGCTATGTGCAGCAGCCAAAATCCTAACTCTTAGACTTGTTTTTTGAGAAGGATGGGCCTGGCACTGGCGTTTAAAGGAGGTTTTATTTATGGTGTTTGTCTCAGTTCATGCTGGCACAATCTTGGGGCACAGTGGATGGGACTGAGCCCCCACACTCTGGGAGAGCAGGAGGGAAGTGTGGCAAGCTGGGCTCTCCACCCAGAGGTTTTCCTGTTAGGCCAAGGGAGCAGCAAGTCCCTCCTGTTCAAGATTCACTGGATCTAGAGCAAACACCAGGATGAGGGGAACCAGCCAGGGGAAGCCCTTCTCAGACTTGTGAAATTGACACCCAAGAGAAGGTGGATAAATCCCAGTCTCTGACCCCCTCTCCTCCCCTTCCTCCAGGAAGCTGTGGCCTTTTCCTCAGTTTCAGCTGGGAAAATGCTTTTTTTTTTTTTTTTTTGAGGTTTTCTCCTTCCTGTAAGCTTTGAAGAGCAGGTGCTCCCCAGGACACTCTCACACAGGTGAACAAATACACTTTCTCTCCTCCCTGATGTCTCAGCTCTGGCTTTATTTCACCTGCAGCCATGGGGTTAAATAATGCTCTGTTAAAATGCTGGTGTGGGAGAGGATGTTAACTTTTTTTTGTCGAGGTGGTGAGTAATTAGGAGTTAGAATCTGAACCACTTCCCTGGAAACCAGGAAGAGGAATTAAAATGGCTTTGCTTTCCTTCTGTGTGCACCTCCTGCCCTGAAGGGCATGAAGCCCTGCCTTTGGATGCAGGGCTGGTCCTGAGCCAGGAATCTCTCCCTTTCACCAGAGGAGAAAGAACTAAAAGAAAGGAGAGGTTTGTTCCTGATGAATTGGCAAGTTACCTGCTCACCTTTCCCTTGGGATGGCTCTGTGCTGTTGCTGACTCACAAACCCCACGGAGAGGGGCTGGAGGTGCAATGGATACCTCCGAAGTAGGTGTGCACCAAGCTGAAATTTATTATTTGGCAAAAATGCACCTGGCACCACACCAGCACAATGCTGTTGCAGGGGGTTTGTATGCAGAAGGTTTTTAACACCTTCTTGTGCCTGTTTTTTTCTCATGGACCTTCAGAGAGGTGGGTTTGCACAGCAAGAGTTTGTTATTTGTTACGGGGGTTGATCTCAGGGAGAGCTTCCTGCAGCTCAGCCTCTGCTGCTGCTTGGGAAAGCTTTGAATCTTTTAGGGCTGCCCTCAGCCTGCAGAGATCCTGCCTGGAAGAGCCTCCTGCTTTCAGAGACATCCTGGGGAAGAAGGACTTGCTAGGAAAGAATTCAGCCAGGAGCTGTGTGGGTGCCCTGACCTCCTCTGTAGGACAGCAGGGCGAGCCTGCCAGCCCCACCTTCAGCCAAGAGTCTCTGCCTTTTCCAGAGCCAGCCACTGCTGAGCCCTGGGCTCCACATCCAGCGTGATGAATGTGGAAACTCAGACCGCATGACTTGGGAGCTGGGGCTGAAGTCAAAGTTCTGATTTAATTGTCAGTGCATTGTTCCCAGACTGTGAGAAGTTTGCTGGGACAATGCAGCTCCATCGTTCCCAGGACGAGCAGTCAGCTGGTAAAATTTTTCAGAAATAGCAGCAGTTTGGGGAAAACCAATCTGCTCTCACAAATCAAGTTTCCCAAGACCATCTGCTTAAAGATCAGGCTGCTGGAACGCCACCAGCAGTGAGATACACAGAGGGGGACAAGGGGGATCATGAAGAGAGGTGTGGAGAGATGAGCAATATTCCCTGGATGAGGTGAGGTGTTGAGCTAGAATTTATGGCAGGTGGAAATGCAGCTGCAGGGACTGGTCAAAGTCAGAGGAGATAAATCATGAGATGCCTTCTCCTCTAAATCAGATGTCCTCTGAGGAATTTGAAGAGGGAAATGAGATACAGATTGAGGGCCAGTGCAGCTGGGAAGGTGGTTATTTCCCAGCAACCTGGTATTTCCTTGTGCTCTTTGCTTTTATGTTAGGAACAATGGAAGGACTGGAGGATTAGTGCAAAGTCCATCCTCACAAGGAGCTGAAAGGTAAAGCTCGCAGCCTCAGTGGTTTTCTGGGAATGACCAAGTCTCAGCTGCTAAGTCTGAGGTGCCAGGAATGGCCAGGAGGTGAAGGCACAGGTTGTAAAAAGTCACACTAAGCCAGAGGTCTGCTTCTTGTAAGGCCTGGGTTGGTGGTTGGAGGTGGGGTAAATTTCCAGGGTTCAAGAGACAGAGCAACTGGGTCCCAGAAACACTGGTCAGCTTTTATTCAGAGAGGGCAAAATGGTTATTGCTCTTTAAGAGCCTGAGAAATTCCTTGGCTAGGTGAATCCAGGTTTCTGCATCCTTTGAATTTACTGAACAGGGAATTGAAACCTCTCCTGGGCTGTAGAGCACTTGCAGTTTGAGAGGCCATCATTAACATTAAAGCATCTCTTCATGCCATGCTCTTATATCCTCACTCACATTAACCTCAGCATCCCAGCCCACGAGCAAAGAACAGAAAACACCAGTCTTCTGTGGTGTCAGGTAGCTCATGGTGATCCCTGACAGCCAGTCATGGAAAAAGGGGAAAACCTGCCCCACTTAAACCAGTAAAGCCCCCTCTCATCTCCAGAGCCACTGACCCTGAGGAGAGGAGCACAATCTCAGTTCTTCCCATCCAATGCCCCATCTCAGGTTTTGATCCAGCACTACTTAAGTCTAAAAATAACCCTTCAAACCATTTCAGATCCATCCTGATGGTTTTGTAGCATGGGCAGGGGATCCTTTCTGACTGGTGGAGGTGGCTGAAGCAACGAGGGCCAATCCATGTGTTCCCCTTATTGCCAAAGGCATGGGAAGGAGCAGCTTGCTGGAAGTGCAGCGCCTGAGCAGCAGCTCCTGGCCACAGAGCCCGAGGAGCTGAGCCCAGAGAGCACAGCCCAGCCATTCACCCATCTCATTTCAAAGACATTAAGTAAAGCCAAGCCTGCCAGCTTCCCTAATAAGCTGTTCCAATGTTTAATTGCCCACCGTGATCAGAAATAGCATCTTATTTCAAGGTCTGCTTTACGTAATTTTAGCTGCCAGGCAACAGCTCTTTCCAAGAAGGCTGAAGTGCTCTCTGTGGTCACCCAGGCGTGTCTGGGCAGAGCCCTGTCCTTGGCTTGAGGGCCACACTGAGCTCCTGAACCTGGACCTAACAGGACTTGGAGCAGGAGGATGAGCTGTGCTTTTTCCTCTTTTCCCATCCCCACAATGCATGTCCTGCTCCTTGCCCTCACCACCAGGCTCCAGCACATCCAGCATGGGTTGGAGGAAGGTCTTACAGCTCTGAGTGTGTGACAACATGAGAGAGTGGACAAGCCCCATAGCTGGCCCTCCCTACCCATGATTTTCCTGTGGTAGTAAAGCTGCTTTTTCTCCTCTTGGAACAGAGAAATAAAAGACAGCTTACCCAGGCTGAGTGCTGAACTTCTGGACAGTCACTCACTAGAGTCAGTCACTGCTCCTGAGCTGCAGCTGATGAGCCACACGAGGGAACTCCAGTGTTGAATTTCACTCCTCTGGGCAAAGCAAGAGTTAACCACTGTCCTCTCTGCAAACAAAAAATGGCACCTACTTGGGTCCAGATGCCCAGCTATAGTGGAGACAATGAAAGCAATTCAACAGCCCCTGGTTTACCTCATCTAATGCCAGTCCAAGTATTCCCAATAATTAGGCCTTTCAGCCTGGAAAGGCTGGAGCCACAGCTGCTTCCTATTTTCCCAAAGCTGTACAGAGCATTAGTCATTTCACTGGGGCTTTTTTATTACCGTGACTACAGCCCCGTAAGCACGCGCCAAAACCCAGGCAAGCCAAACCAGCCTGGATTCAGAATGTGCTTCAGGACTTCGAAATGTTCCCCTGTCCCCTTTCTGAGTCCTGGATTTTCCTCCCCACCCAAACAGCCCAAGACTGCCTGAAGAAATGTCCTGCTAGGTCAGGGTTCCCAGCGTGGACCGAGCTGACCCAGTGATGGCTGGCACTTCCACCCCAGCTATTAATCATTAACCAGCCTTGGGAGTGACCTTGACACTTAATCAGTCATGTAGTCCTTCCTGAAGGCAAAGCTTTTCCTCCTGCTGTGCTGGTTGGAGAGGGGATGAGGGTTGGATTTAGCAAGCAGGAGTGTTGCTGTGATTTTGGCAGTGCACGAAGGGCAGTGGGTGTAAGGGAGACCCATCTGCCTTCACCCACCAGCTTTGTTGCCTGGATTGTGACAGGAAAAACTTTGATTTTAGCTCTGGAGGCTCCAGCTGCCCCTGGCTGTAACATCCAGTCAAGGGCCAGCCACCGACGTTCCGTTTCCAGGTTCTCTGCCCTCAGTCAAGAGCAGCATTTGATCTTTGCAATTTAATTTATAGCACCTTAACCAAGTGGTGATGACCCAGCAGAGCAGCTCCAAGCCAGAAGCTGCCTTTGCTATGCAGTGGCCACCTCTCAGCCCACATTCAAGGGGTGAACTTTTCTCCTCTTCCCGTGCAGAGAGGAAGATTTCCCTGGAAATGGTGGCAATGGGATAGGCTGGCCCTGGAGGTGGAAATTGAGTAGTTGCATGTTATTAATTTGGGGCAGAGAGATGAGCTACAGCTGCTTCTGTCCTCCCTTCACAGGTAAAGCTGTGTCTGCCCAAGGAAGCAAATCCATCCCCATAACCAGTGATTTTCCCTGGTCAATTCCTGCCCCAGAGGTGGTTGGCTCACGCTTCTTGCCAATTTGCATTTCACCTAGTGCTGAGCAAAACTGGTTTGACTGAGATAAGGGCTGACCCAGACACTGCTGTTGAAACCCCACAGTTTTAACCCCAAGACTCTTAACATTCCTTTTTTTTTTTCCTTCTTCTTCTTTTTAAATTCTAAAAGTTTCTGCCCTTCATGATTTCAGCGCAGATGGGAAGATTTCACTCCATAAATACCAGATTTCATGTCTGGACAGGAGTTGAATTATGGGATCATCTGATTAAAGCCCCACATTAAATCATTAATGAAACGAGCTGTTTGATTATATAAGTCATATTCCTATTATTTCTAACTTGGCCACCGGCCAAAAGAAGGTGGAAAGTCCAAAGAAACAGCCAACCTTGTCTGTGATTCACACTCCCCCAGCTAAAGCACTTAGGAGGAAGGGAGGGACACCATTTCTCCGAAAAGTGGGGAGTCAGCACAAATTGTGAGGTTTCAGATGGAGAAAGGATCCCCAGGAGAGGAGATCCAAGATCCTCATTTTTAGTCAAATTGGTTTGACTGGGGGTCTGTCCAACACCACTGCCTGTGGCCAGAGGAATCTCAGCATCCTTCGGGTTAATTCTTCCAGGAGAGGTTGGGATGCTGAGAGGAGCAGGGATCCAGCTGTGTCTCACATCTGGCCAGCTGCTGGTTTCCTGTGCTGTTAGCAGGAGAGCAAGATGTCTGCTGCCTTCCACAGGGAGAAGTGTCAGTGGTGCTCAAAAACTTCACTGCCCTCAAACATAAATGTCTTTACTGGCTTTGTTTTCAGGTTCTTCCAGTTTTGATGCTGGAAGGAAAAAACCCTAAATAAATTAAAAAGATAACTGAGGGAAGGAGGTTTCACTTGGGTTTTTCTTTGATAGGGACCTTTTAAATGTGATATTAAAAGAAAGGAGAGTTCTTTGGCTAAAGATCTGAGCTAAGACCATGTTTTTACATTTAGTTCCTGATAGCCCTGTACTCCAGGGCTGTAGCTGAGTCAGGACACCATTTACAACAGTGTTTGTCTCCTCTGTGGACACTGAAATATCTTCCTGGGTCTGGTTTTTAATCTGCGTGGGTGTCAATCACCTTTCTGGGAATTGAATTTTTTTTTTTTTTCTCCTTGCTGCCAGGAAGCTCTCTGGAGGACCTAAAAGGGAGCTGAAGGTTGCTGAATGTGTTCCTGAGGCCACATGAACTCAGTCTCCAGCAGTCCTTCTGTGTTCAGGAAGGAATGAGCGCTTTCAGCAGTGCTGAGCACTGCCAGGCTGTGCCTGCTCAGGTAGCAGAGAGGTGCTGGGGCTGTGCTCAAAGCACCCCAGGAAACACCTGCACCTCCCTACTGCCTGAGCAAGGAGCCTGGGTCTGGCAGCTCTGGATGGACCAACGTTCCTGCCTGTGGCAGCATTTTTTGTGCTCTTCCTTAGTGTGCAAACTCTTCAAGGTGACCAACACTTGTTAAGACTTCGTGGTGTCACAGGCAGCGCTCGTAACACGAGTAATGAACACCTTCTGGCAGGGGTCACACCTCTGCTCTTCCCCTCCTTCAGAAGAGCAGTGAGCTGTGTTTTCTCTGGAGGCTGGGCCTGGGTTTATGAGCAGGACTGGCTCACAAAAAGGCTGGTGTGGGTTGTGCCCCTGCACAAACACAGCCTGTCCTGTGGTTGCTGCAGCGGAGCCAGGTCTGATAGGATCTAGTTCCACATTTTTATGGACATTGCTTTGGGATTTCATTTGTTTCTGGAAGTTGCCCTGTAAACAAGCTGGGTTCTGAAATTGTTTCTTGAGCAAAAACCTCAGCAGGAGGAACAGGGAGCACAGCTAAGGATAGTCCTTTTTTTCCCCCCACAGCTGGTAGGTATGATAGAGGATGGATGGGAGACCTCCAACCATCAGAGGGGCAGCTGAAGACACAAAAACCATCTCAAATATTCTCAGACACCTTTGTGTGGGCAACCTGAAACCTGCTTCTTCCCCATGGAGGCAGGAGAGCTTAGGGAGATGCTGGGATTTGTGTAAAATAGACATTCTGGTTATTGATTGGATCCCCCTGTGTGCTGCTGTGCCTGCATGGAGCCGGGAGCCTGGTGCCCTGCCTTGAGATACCTGTCTCAATGTAGACCTGAAAATTGGCCTGAAGTAGAAGGGCTTCATTCCTTGGGCTCCCAGAGCCCCAGGGCCAGGAGATCTGATCTGACCTGACCTGACCTGACCTGACCTGATCTGTCCTGCAGTGACTGGCCCAGGAGGGCACAGGACTCCTGGAGGTCCACTCGTGTCTCCTCCACCCCTCGTGCCATGGGGGGAACAAACCAGTACTGATGCCAGGTCCAACAGCCCAGTGGATCCTTTCCACCTGTTCAAATCCAGGGAAAATAATTCCCCCCCACAAACAGCACTGTCCTATCCAGTGTTTGCTGGGCTGGGATCTACACTTTGCTTGGATACACTTTGCATAGTAAAGCAGCCTGGGAATGGGGGTTCCTCCCACCTAACTGTTAACACCAAAGAGACAGAGACACTTCAAAATGTGGATTTTCTGTATTAAACCTGCTCTGATGGCAAGAGCAACCCAGCTGACCAGCACACTCACTGTTGCATCTAATTATGTAATTATTTTGGGTTTTCTTCCTCCTCTGCCTTCTAGCTCAGACTGCAGGATGACAGACGGCGACACAAATCTCCCGACCATCGAGAGGAAGCTGGGACTGCAGATATGGGGCATAGAGGTAGGACAAGAGTGATGGCACATGTCCTCTGTCACAGTTTTGTCACATGTCCTCTGCACATCTGTGTGTTTATGTTTCAGGGAAGATTAATTCTTGCAGTAATCTGTGTGGGAAAAGAGGGTCCTACAGATAAGATACAGTGGGAAGCAGACTCAGTATTTCCCCATGAAATGTTCGACATGTTATTGTTTTGGTTTCCTGCTCTGTAAAACGGAAATGATAATATTTACAAAGGAAACAGGAATGTGGTGGGACTGAAAAAAATCCTCCAGTACTGGAGGCTTTTCTCACCCCTTTTTGGAATCAATGCAAGGCAGCTTTAACACACCAAAAATCCCCTGTTTCACCAAGGTGGGTTATCCATAGGTAGCCTTTGTCCACACCAGCAGCTGCCATGGGGAAGACATCTATTTTTGCAGCAAAGGCATTCCATGGAGTCTATTTGTACTTCTTCCTTGGCTTTTCTACTCTGTGTCATTGCAAGGAGAGATCCTGCAGCTTGTGAGATTGCCTTTTTGCTGGTGGTGGTATCTGATTTTGGATTGGACCCAGGCTGTGCTCAACTCTGCCTTTTCTGCCCCATTTCACCAAGAACATTCCCCTGCAATGAGAGTGGCTTTAGACTGAGGTGCAGAATCCACTCAGGGAAGCAGTGGGAAGAGGCTCCAACATCTCCAAGTGATATTCAGCAGGTCACAGCCATGTTCCAGATATCACAGGGTCTTCACCTTTCCATTTCTCTGCAAAGCACTGCGCTGAGCTGCTTTCCAGAGGATCTGTAATTAGAGCTGTGTGGGTTCACAGGGGTCAAGCTGGTATGCTGGGAGACAAGTCAGGCCAGCAGAAGAATGCTTGGCTCTAATTTCAGGGAACCTCAGAGCCAGCTCCAGCCCTGGAGCTGCATGTGGACTGGTGGGTGGCACAGCCAGGCACTGTGCTGGGCAGGCATGGCTGGTTAATTATGCACTTGTGCCAGAGGAAATCTGCAATTAGGGTGTGGAGGGGTGAGGGACCATCAGTGTCCTCAGCTCTGGCTTTTCTCAGCTGGTTGCCCTGAACCCCTAGCAGAGAGGTTATCCTCACAAAGTGCTGAAAGTTACCCTTGAACTCGCAGGCACTGAGTAAAAAACTGTGCCCAAAACGAAACCTAGGAGGAGATGTGCTCACTCTCCTGGGAAATTCCCTACAAATTCAAGCTCTGGAGCACTTCAGCCTGGGCCCTAAGTCTAGATCTATAGGATTGCACAAGGGCAAAGACACTAAAACATACTTGTCATTCTGTCCAAGCAAAATTATCATTTTCCATTCTCACTCCTTAGTATTTTGAATATTCCCTCCAGAAGTGGCTTTTCCCAGCTCACAAACTCAGCCCTGGTTGTCACCTCAGTGCTTTGTGCACCCCAGCCTGTCCTGTTTCATACACAGCAAGTTCTGGCTCTTCACTTTTAGCAATGACCCCAACTCTGATTTCCTAACAGAACATGAAGATGGTTCCTGTACCTGAAAAAGCTTATGGGACTTTTTTTGAAGGAGACTGTTACATCATTTTGCACGTAAGTAAGACAGCAAACACTGCTCTCTGTTGGGCAACTGGCTCAACCCTTTTTATTTAGATCTGCCTTGGTTCCTAGGTACTTGTCCTGTGGAAAAAGCACTGTTGAAGTGGTTGTGCATGTGTGCTCACCATCTAATCATGGATCTGAATTTCACATGGCTGTTGTGACAACACTGCCTGTTTAGTAAATCAGAAGTTCAGAGAAGCCATTAACTTAGTAATTCATTAAAAGTGTTTATCTTCCAATCAACTGAGTCATGCCCAGGCATGGCAAAATGACCAGTACATTCCTGGAAAACTCAGTCAAGGCCCACATTTAAATGACTTATGGGAGTCCCTGGGGGATGTGGGATGTGACCAGCTGGAGGGTCTCATTTTTAGCAGGTGATGTGAGACATGAAGATGTTCCATGTCGTGTGTCACGTAAGCAACAGAGGCTCTGCAGCCCATCCCATGTCCTCATAAGCACACTTCAGCCCCACCCAAATTTGGTCCAGACCTACCTGCAGCCAGCTGGACCTGAGCTGGCTGTGAAGGACTGCTGAGAACCAGCTCTGCTCTGTGCAAACTGCCTCGTGTTCTCAGATTTTGGCAGGAGGATGATGTCTTACACTCACCTCCTTAAATCCCTTCCAAATCTCTTCATCTGCATACAGCAACCCAGGTCATTGAACCAAAACCCATCACATGGTGGAGACCAGAAGCATTTCTCACTTCCTGGGTCTGAGTGTGCCTCCTCCAAGCATCTCTGTCGGTGGAGAGGCAGCAACACCAGTGCCCCACAATAACCAAGTGCACATCCGCCATGTGCCAGGATGGGAAAGCAGGCTGGGATAGCAACACTGGATGAGTCTCCTGCTCAAATGCCCCACACACATGCCTTTAGGGTACCTTCTGAGTGCTGAGAGCCTGAGTTACAGGCCCACGAACACACGCTTAGAGCAGAATACTGGAGTCCTTGCAGGGAGCTGGCAGTGTAAATACGGATTTTGATGCTCACAGGCTCAGCTTCTGTTTAAACAACTTCCCCAGGCAGAAGAGCCCTTCATCAGCCCACTATTCTCCTTTTCCCTGGAAGACAGGAGGGTAAAAACACTCATCTCTGCATTCTGCTTCTTTACTGGAGCCTTTCCAAATAACGATTGTCCGTGGGACAATGGGACTTTGATCATCTTCAATAGCAATGGATTAAATTGAGTGATTTTTCCACAAATTAATTATCTGTGCCTGAGGAACAGAGCTGTGTTTTATTCAACTCCTTCTGCTGTGTTTCGCTGTGGTATCACTGCACAAAGCAAATAAACAGAATTTAGTGTCAAATTCAGCTTATAAAATGAGCTTTTATTACCTTTCCCAGGTGTCCATGATGGGATTTAACACAGTGGGTGCAGAAAAATAACTGGCACAACTCAGATAACACTGAGCACACCTTCTTCTCAGCCTGCTTGCTTCCTATTTCTAGGCTGCTGGAGTTTTCTGTAATAAGATGAATCCCAGCATGCACACACTGGCTCCGCTTCACTTGGAGTTATGTCTGTTTTGCAAGTCAGCAGGAATTCTGAGGCACTTTGTGCTGCTCTGCCATGTGCTATGAGAACGACAACAGGAAAGAAAGGGTAGCATCTCCAGGCAAATAAACAGCAGTGTGCATTGCATTTCAAAAGGTGATCTATGAGAAGAATCTGCTTTAAGTCTTAATATCAAAATGTACAATAGTAGGACAAGCTGAACACATTAATTGCACGGGCGCTCAGTTTTCATTGATAATAGGAGTTATAAAAGAATATCAAACAGAAACATCCTTCAGTTCAGTTTATAAAATCCATAAATTGCTCTGCTGAATAAGGAGAGCTCCAGGCTGAGCTCCCAGGGAGTACCTGAGGCTCTGTCCTCTCTCCCCTTGCCCAGGAGAAAGGCAGAACTGGGAAAGTGCTCTGTGATCACTTGGTTTTCCAACACAAAAATGAGCTGTGCCTTCATCCAGACTTGTCCTTCCCACCTCTTCCAGACCAAAAGGACCTCCCGTGGCTCCGCCGTGGATCTGCACTACTGGATTGGCAAGGACTCCTCCCAGGACGAGCAAGGGGCCGCGGCCGTGTACGTCACCCAGCTGGACACGGCGCTCGGGGGCAGCCCCGTGCAGCACCGCGAGGTGCAGGGACACGAGTCCGAGACCTTCCAGAGCTACTTCCGCAACGGGATCATGTGAGTGGCTCCAAACGGCCCACAGCGAGGTGGGTCGTGGCCCCTGGGGTTCCCTCTGCTTCTTTCCACGTCTCAGAGACATGCATATCTCAAAAATGTGAAAAATACAGAATTCCCAGAATGACCAGGTTGGAAGGGACATTCAAGATCATCGAGTCCAACCCAGCCCCAACACCTCAACTCAACCCTGGCACCCAGTGCCACATCCAGGCTTTGTTAAACACACCCAGGGATGGTGACTGCACCGGACCTCCCCGGGCAGCCATTCCAGAAATTTATCACCTTTCTGTAATAAACTTTTTCCTAATATCCAACCTCTATTTCCCTGACACAGCTTGAGGCTGTGTCCTCTGGTTCTGTCAGTTCCTGGAGAAAGAGCCCAAGCCCAGCTGAGCACAGCCACCTTTCAGGAGCTGTGGAGAGTGCTGAGGTCAGCCCTGAGTCTCCTTTTCTCCAGGCTGAGCACCCCCAGCTCCCTCAGCCGTTCCTCACAGGGTTTGTGTTCCCAGCCCCTCTCCAGCCTCGTTGCCTCCTCTGGACGCGCTCGAGCGTCCCAACGTCCTTCCCAAACTGAGGGGCCAGAGCTGGGCACGGCACTCGAGGTGTGCCCTCACCTGTGCTGAGTTCAGGGAAGAATGACCTCCCTGGGTCAGTACTGACGCTGGTTAAAATTGAGAGCAAAGAATTCCCATTTTGAAGGAATTACTTATTCAGTCTGGAGCCGTGGCATTCTGTTCCACTGGTCATTTTCCCAGATATTTGCAGTAATTGTATCTTAACCTCCCTTCACCTCACCCTTAACCTCCCTGTTCCTCTCCTCCACAGACTTTCAAGTGCCCATTCAGAGCACTTCAGGCTAATATCCACCTTACAGTGAAGTGCTGATTTGGCTCATACTGGGTGTAATATTCCTGTAGTGGAAGGAAAAAGTGACTGAACTTCTGTCATCTAAAAGATACTGTTGAATATATGATATGTTGATATATTGAATCCAATCCCAGGGTCTTTGCTCACTCTGGGGTTTTTGGAAGGACTCCAGTTACTGTCCTCCAAGGAAGATCTTCATTGGCAACAAACAGCCTGATTGCTTTGGTTTCAAACAGCTGAAGGAAACTCAGATGATCCTGGGTCAACATCCTCCATCCCAGTCTGGCTGGATATCTCTGTCTTGTGCATCTCAACAACCTCTCATGAATCTCCTCAGAACTTTTCTGAGAGAGGAAAGTGCTCTTCTGAGAGAGAAAAGTGCTTTTAGCCTCATCAGATGAGTAGGGGACAGTAAAGGACTGAAAATCAGACCCTCAAAACTATTCTGTTTGGAAACCTATCTGCCTCTGAAATCAGCAGGAATTAGAATTCATCTGGGTCTAAACCACATCCCTGTGGTCAGTGAGGAAGTCTGAGGCAGAATGAGAAATTAAAGGAAGCTTTTTCCACATCTTGGCAGGTGGACTAATCACCACAGCATCCTTCTGTGGGTATCTTAAGCTGGGCCAAACAAGTCTAGGGTGCTGTGAGTCACACTTCTGACCACATTAGCCAGTACCTTTCCAGCTACAATAAAACACATCTGTTACCCACATGGCAAAAACTGCAATCAACAATTGTCCCTTTTTCCCCCTAAATGGCAATTGCATTGTGCTGTAGTGTGAACAATGGATCTGTTTTCTAAAATGGTCTAGGATATGTAAGAGTGGATTAGACTCACCCAAAAAACATTAAAAGGGCTGTGGGACTTCTGTGGGGGGATGTGCCCTCTCATGATTGTGCAAAGTTGCCACAAGAGAGGGGGTGGCATTGGGGCATAAGGTGATAAAAGTGCTGAGAGTGGCTACTGCAAAGTGTGCGTTCAAGGATGGAAGAAAAAAATTGGGAGGTAAAATCTGAGAGAAAGACAGTGTCCTGTACCTGCTTACAGTTTTGTTCTGCTCCTGGCCACAGTTTCCTGCCTAAGCTGCTTTTAATAAAATAACTATGTTGAAGAAAACAAAATTTTAGCAAGAAGTCTGTTTTCTGCCAAGTCTGTTTCATATTTTAATTGAATGCTTTTGGAATATTTCAATTTTGGGATGCCACTGCCATGGTCAATGGGATTTTTAGTTTGGTTGTGTTGCAATTCCATTGCCATCCCTGACCTGACTGTTCATCTTCTCCCAGGATGTTTAATGCTTGGAAACGATGATCTTGAAAGTCTTGTCCATCCTAAATGATTCTATGATTGTGTGCAGAGCAGCAACACAACACCCATAGCAGGCAGACAGACACCTTGATAAGGACCATGAACAGCAGTGAGGCAACACAGCCTTTTTAGGACTCTGAGATTATTTGCCTCTAGATTTTTTTAGTTGCCGCCAAAATCTTGGGATGTTCTCAGAGGATAGAGGGGAAGGTATTTTCTAAGCAGCTCTAACTCTTTATTGTCTGCTACACAACAGCTACAAGAAGGGAGGAGTGGCTTCAGGATTTAAGCACGTGGAGACCAACATGTACAACATCAAGCGTCTTCTTCACGTCAAGGGCAAGAAGCACGTGTCAGCCACAGAGGTAAGAAGTCCCTGCTCTTCTTATGGATCATTTCTCCTTCCCTCTCCTCCTACACTCATTTTTGAGCAGATTTGCCTGGTGGGTATCTCATTTCTGCTCAAGAACTTCCATTTCAGGACAGTTTTCAAGTCCTCACTTGAGGGTTTGGTGTTACCACAAGAGAAGCCACTGTGCTCAGTGAAGAGCTGGGTGCCAGCAGAATGAGCAGTCACTGCAAACCTGTTCTTACATCCCCAGGGACAGGTTTGCCATGGCTGTGACTTGCCACCTGCAGCTCTCCTTTTCCTCCCAGCTTTGCCAAACTCTCTCATTTCCCTGTGACAGGTAACACTCTCCTGGGACAGTTTCAATAAGGGAGATGTTTTCTTGATGGACCTTGGTAAAGTGCTGATCCAGTGGAATGGACCCAGCTGCAGCATTGCTGAGAAATCCAGGGTGAGTACAGGTGAAAGCCACTTGGCTTAAGGTGGCATTTTTTGATGCCTAGGGAAAAAAAAGAAAAAAAAGAAAAAACTCACAGTGTTTTCGCAGTGAAAATCTTAAGAGCAACAACATAGATATGACCAAGCTAAATAATCATAAATTTTCTACTTGCCCATCTGCTGGTTTTAGAGGCCCATGGAATTGCTTTGCTCCAGTTCAGACCTGGGCTCAGGTTGCATTTCACAGGCAGCCAAGGGCACATCACTAGTTCCAGCCCCAGAAAGTCGTCCAGCTCCCTCTGGAGCTCATCTCCATCCCTCTGTGCCCTGTTGTTTGCATGGCATAGGATTAGAAAGTCAGAAACTCAAGTAGGTTTAGCTGCAGTAACCACCACAGGGTAGATTAATTTTAATTTTTTTTTTGTTTACAGCATCAACAGGGAATTCTGGCTTGGTTAGTGTGAGACAAGCAGGAATACATAACCCAGGTGCTGATAGGTCAGATCTATAGCTCTTAAGGCACTTTGCAAAGGGATCATTACCCTTATTTTACTGATACAGGAACCAAGATACAGAGATCTAATAAAGCAAGATACAGCAACAGGTCATCAGCAAAGCCGGTGGCCAAGCTTGTGGTCATTATAACATTAAAAGGCAGATGGGTCTGCTCTGTGTGTGGTGTCCCCTCATGAACTGGGAGATGGGGAATCTCCACAGGGAATGCCATTTTTGGGGCACAGTGGAGATCCTGTGGATACTGGAGAAGATACAAAGCAATCCTCAGCACAGGTGGCTGCTGGGTTCATCTCAGGCCTCAGAGGTCATCCCCTATGTCTGATAGAGAGAGGAGTCTTTCAAAGCTATTGCAGTAAGAGTCATGGGAACCAAAAAAAATGCAACTGAAGATGGAGATTTCAGCCTAATTAGCTGCTTGACATTTCATGCTGCTTTTTTCACAGAAGACGTCCACGTTTTTTGAGCACTTGAAACATTTAAATGTAAAACATCGCAGCGGGGCGGCCGGGGTCCTGCAGCTCTGCAGCATCCTGCCTCGTTGGCCTCAGCATGTGCTCATCTCTGCCCCACACCATCCCACGGGACCACTGGACCTGCTGGTGCACAGTCACACACAGGCAGTGCCTGTTGTGGCTCCCACATGCCTGTGCCCTGCAGGAGCAGCGTCAGCAGCGACTGCAATTAGCAGTGTTTTCCTATGAGTTAGTTAATAATCAGGCATTACAGGCATATCTGATTCTTTAATAGCTAAATTTGGAGGGCACTAGGAGCTCCAGAGAGCTGTGGTAATCTGGCTTGGGCTGTTGGTTCTCAGTCACTGCTTGGGGTCTGGGGCTCGCTGGGTTTGGGGTGTGTCTCAGGCCTTACCCCTGTGGCTCCTTGTGCAGGGTCTTGCTCTGGCTCGGAGCATCAGGGACAGCGAGAGGGGCGGCCGTGCTCAGATTGGCATCATTGACAACGAGAGGGACTCCCCAGACCTGATGCAGATCATGAGGATGGTGCTGGGCGAGAGGCGCGGGGAGCTCCGCGACGCCATCCCCGACGCCAAAGCCGACGAGCTGCAGAAAGCCAACGTCCGGCTCTACCAGTGAGTCCTGGGCTGTGCCCCGAAGCCCGTCCCTTCTCACAGAGGGCTCTGTGGGCTCTAACTCGGCTCGGTGGCTCTGTCTTGCAGTGTCTATGAGAAGGACAATGACCTGGTGGTGCAGGAGGTCGCCACCCGGCCCCTGACGCAGGATCTGCTCCAGCACGAGGTGAGACAAAGCCAGAGTGGCCTTTCCAGCAAGAAAAGGAGGCTGTGGCTCACTTTGTTTTCAGCTGAGCACCCGTTTCCTGAAACTTATCAGGCTTTCCATCACTAGGAGAGCTTAGCCCTGCTGTTAGGTTAGGACAGCTTAGCCCTGCTGCAGTCTCAGCAGCCGGAGGTAGGTGGTGTGTTGAAGCTGTTCCAAGAAGAGATGGCAAATTGATGCTCTCAGCCAAGGATTATATTAGCTTGGCAATCACAGTGAGGGAGAGCTGCATACCAGGAATAAATTCCAGATGGAATGAAGGCTTCTTAATACCTGATGTTCAAGGCTAGCCTTCCCTCTGCTGACTCCAGAGCAAATAAATACTCTGCTCACAAAACCAGGGAGATTTTGTTTTCCTGCCGTAGCAAGTAGCTGGTCTCAATGACCCACCCTGGAAGATTTCCTGACAGACCCTCTGTGCAGAGTTTTTCATAAAACAGAGGCTTTTCCTCTGACTAAAATTTGGCACAGAATTGCTCATCCTTAATTCTCTGCAGTGCAGACCAGCCTATTCCAACGCAGCACTGTGCCACAAGGCTCCCACTCCCCTTTTCATCCTGATGTCAGCCTTGTTAAAATCTCAGCCTCCCTTTGCAGACAGATGAAACCCTTTTGCTTCTTTCATAGTTCAGTTTGAAAAAGGAGCAGCCTTTGGTCCCACAGTGTGTTTGGAGCACCAGCTGTCTGCAGTGGGGGGCAGCACACCCCTCATCCCCTTTGGGTTCAGGGTCCTGCTGTGTTCACAGCAATGCAGCACTGAGCTCCAGATCAGGGGTCTCAGTGAGGACGAAATATTAATGCAGAAGATGTCTAACTTGGCCCTTTCCTGCTCCTTCAGTAGCAGATTTGGGCATAAATGCAGGCAGCAGCAGGCTAGGATAGATATTTCAGCATACCCTTCTCCTGGCTCCTTTTAGAGCTGGTGGTGTTTTTGGTTTGAGAACACCTCCTGTGAGGTGGTAATAGACAGTTTTGAGCAATGCCTAATTAAAATACATACTTCAACTAGTTACAATTATAAATCAGCAGCCTGGGCCAGGTGTGCCCACACCTGTGAACCCCTACCCTGTGGGGTTGGTGGTAGTTGTACTCCATTTATAAACCATAAGAAATTCATTCTCCGTCACCTCTGATAATGGCTGCACCAGGGTTAGAGCTCTGCAAGGCAGAGAAATGAGCTGGATATGCATCTAACTTAAATCTTCAACAAGGATCCACCTGATTGGGCTACAAATTATGAGCTTTTCCTGCACAGAGTTTTTCACGTTTGTTTTTTTTTTTTTTCTGTTTCCTGTTTTTTCCCTTTAACCTCAGGACTGCTACATTTTAGACCAAGGTGGTTTCAAAATTTATGTCTGGAGAGGAAAAGCCTCTAGCCCAGAAGAGAAAAAAGCAGCATTCACTCGAGCTGTGGTGAGTTGTAATAGAGTGCAAACAATGTCGTGGGCAGTTGATATGTGCTGATCTAGATCTGACCACTAATTACAATTAAGTGTAGGTCTTGGGGAGCTGGCCTGTGTAATAACAGAGAGAGAAGTTAAATGTCATGGGGAAGCATGATGACATAAATACAAAATTGTTAGTCATCAAATTGTGCTAGGACTAACACCTGCCACTAAAACTAAGAAAAAAAAATTTAAAGAAAATAAGTATAAAAGAAAATACTTTTCTACATGGTAAATAGTGAACTTCTGGGAACTGTTGGTTCAAGGGATGGTGGAGTCAGAGAGGATCAGCAGGGTCAAGAATTTGACCAAAAAAGATGCATAAACAAATGGTAAAGGGGCTCTGACATCCATGTGTTATTTTCTGACAGAGCATTCATTAGCTCTTCCTCTCAGAAAAAAAATTGCCTCAAGGCAGCCTGAGCAAGCAAGGTATTTGGTATTCTTTTACAAGTTAGCATGTTGAAGTGAAGACTGTGAGTAAACATGGCTTTTAATTAGACATTTACTTATGGGAAGACCATAAATGGCTTCATCTTCCATGAGATCTAACTAGGAGATACTGAACTTCGGTGGGTCCAACTTCAGTAAGGTCCTACCTGGAGACACCCAGCTTCAATAGGATTGCATCTATTGTGTCAGAGAAGAAAAGCTTAAAAATGCCTTAAAACTTATCTCACTGTCCTCTGTGCTCCTTTCAAGAGCTTGACTCAGACTCATTTTACTAGGCAATCATCTCTGCAAATTCTGGCCCTGAGCTACACGTGTAGAACAAAAGATATGTCTGTCTTTCAGTGTGGCAGGTGGGAGGGATGGGAGAACCATCTGCTCTGCTTTTCCCTGAGGGCAGTGTGTGGCTGCAGTTTTTACAGCAGAAGTTGGATGCTCAGAAAGCCACAATCAGGCTCCTTCCCACAGCTGCCAGCACTGCACCTCGGGTCATCCTGGAGCCTTCTGAGATAAACACAGGAGCAGTTCCCGAAACTGAACAAGGATTTTGGCATTGTGGCTGAACACAGAATATTTTCTTCCCACTCATATTGCATCAAGCACCTCTGTTGAAACAGTCTTTTAACTCAATGGTATCACTGTAGTAAAGAAATAATATGGGTTTAGGGGAAAAAATTAGAAAAAAAAAGAAAAAAGATTTGTGAGAGTTTAGTTTGAGAGTTTAGTCCCTTCAGAACAGAATTCATGCTCTGGGGGTGCTGAGCTGCCTCCACCCCTTCACTCCCATGCTCGCTACCAGGCTATAGGTAAAACAGTTTTTCAGGCTTAGAGAGGGATAAAAAGTTTGGAGAAAAGGGGTAGGGGTAGGGCTCAGTCCCCTAAAGGCAGAAGTAAACATGGATACTACAGCAAGAGTCTTCAGTTACTTCTGATTAGTTTGAATGCAAATCTTGGACTGAATCCCACCCTGTGTTCAGTGAAGGACACTCTTCAAGCTGGTTCAGGTCCACACCCCTCTGCTCATGTCTGTAAAAAGTAAAAAGCTGACTAATAGCCTTTCTGAACCCCACCAGGGTTTTATCCAAGCCAAAGGCTATCCTTCATCCACCAACGTTGAGGTGATCAATGATGGAGCAGAGTCAGCCATGTTCAAACAGCTGTTCCAGAGGTGGACAGAAAAGAACGAAACACAAGGACTGGGCAAGGTCTACACTACAGGCAAAATTGGTGAGCACATTGAATTTGTCTTTCCTACCTGTGCTAAGCAATAGCTGAGGGAACATCATTCACATCAACTGCCTCCTGCCTTCAGGATCTCGAAAATCTAATGTACACTCTCCTAGTGTCTTCTATTTCCCATCTTCTTCAGTAGATGGAAAGGATTCATGAACTGAAAGACATTCAGCTCTGCTGAATTTTCTTACTTGAACCAAATTGCCACTTACTGTGAATGTAAATGCTGACAGAGAGTCACTCCTCTCTGAAGAATTGTATGCAAAATTTCCCACTTGCAGAACTTCTGAATTTCCTTTATAAAGGGCTAATGCTGAGCCTGATAAGGAGTTCTGCTTTCATTTACACTGGCATCCATCCAGTCCCCTCCTGACGTCAATAGAATGGTGCTGTATTTACACCGGGTGTAAACGGTGTATTTATCACACTGCTGAAGGGAATATTACAATGCATTAACCCCAAGACTAAACAATTCCAAAGAGAGAGAACTTGTTGATGAATGATGGGAAGGTGACAGAGATGCTGAACATCTCCATCAATAACAGCTTGAGAGCCACAAATCTCTTTCCCTTGCAAATTCTCTCTTTTCTCTCCATCTCTGTTTCTCTCTGTGCTGTCCATAAATACTCTCTTTCTTTGTCATGAGCTGGAGAAATGTAGGCATTTTATTTCTGAAATCAGCATTTTAAAAGGAGGGAAATATTTATAGATTTGGAGAAAAATTAAGACTTTTCAGTCAGGGGACTACTAATATTTTTACCAGCTAGCCCTTACTGTGTGGCCAACTCCAGCCTGTCCCAGGTCAACACTGATGTGAGTGAGCTCTTGCATATTCCAAAAATCAACATTGGTTTACTGGGGGCAGGAGTGGCTTTTTGCAAACCTGGACTGGGTTTTACTTGCTGTACAAGTGGTTGTGGGTGAGGGTTGTGGGAAGGGTTTGTGTGTTGCCGTGCATTCACTGGGTTCTTGTTTTTGTTCTGCTGGTGCACACAGCCAAGGTGGAGCAGGTGAAGTTTGACACCACCCAGCTCCACGCCAGACCTGAGCTCGCAGCTGAGCAGAGGATGGTCGATGATGCCTCCGGGGAGATTGAGGTGAGGGAGCTCCTTTGGGTGGCAGAGAATACAATAATCAGCCTGTTTCCAAGCATTAAGTGGTTTGTTCAGCTTGGGGGAGACTGAGAATAGACCTGATGGCAGTTCACAGCTTCCTCATGAGGGGCAGGCACTGATCTCTTCCCTCCAGTGATGGGACCTGAGGGAGCACCTGGAGCCTCAGTGGTGTGGTAGCCAAAGGGTTGTGCTCTGTCCTCACCTTGACTCTGCTGCTGCTCACCAAGATGTTTTTTGTCCCTAGGTGTGGAGGATTGAGGACTTGCAAATGCAGCCAGTGAATCCCAAGACATATGGGCAGTTCTACGGGGGTGATTGCTACCTGGTCCTGTACACCTACCTGAGGTCAGGCAGGCCCCACTACGTCCTCTATATGTGGCAGGTAGGTCAAAGCAGAGCAGAGGGCACTGTGCTGTGCCTGCTGTACAAGCCTAAAGCTGAAGGAAGCAATTGCACACAAAAATCCCAGCCCAAGCACCCAGAAGAACTCAGATACACTTTGCTCACCAGTTTCAAATATCCCAAGCTGTCCTTTGTAGGTAATACGGACACTGGATCCCAAACTGGCATCAGACTGAGCACCAGCAAAATCAGACAAAAAGACTGAAGAATGATGGGGCTTACAGTGCTGAGGTCAAAATTTGGAGTCAGATTGTCCCTTAAAGCCTCAGTTCCTAGAGTTCTGTGGGTATATGGACATCTGTGCTTTCCTTTTCGAAGTATATTTTCATGCAGAGAGAAGATTCAAAATGGGGCTCTAAAGTCTACAAAACCAGAATGCCAGTGAAATTTAAATATCTGGAAGTTTTAACTCTGATCTCATGATGTTACACACTTTGGGATTGGCAAGTGTTGAATTGTGGAGAGGTTTGTACCCTTGCTCTCATCACACTTTGTGAGTCACCTCCCTGTCCCCCAGGGCCGCCACGCCTCCGTGGATGAAATCACTGCCTGTGCCCTCAATGCCATCGAGCTGGACAGGAAATACGGGGACGAGGCCGTGCAGGTGCGAGTGACAATGGGCAAGGAGCCCAGGCACTTCCTGGCCATCTTCAAGGGCAAGCTGGTCATCTACGAGGTAACGTGGCTTTGGGAGGTGGGAGCACCAGCGATGGCTTGGCAGCTGCAGTGGAAATAGTCCAGCAAAAACGGGCAGATATTCAGGAAAGGAGCCTGCCAGCCCTGCACAGGCTGGCAGAGGGGACATTTCTAGTACTCCTCAAGCAGTCTGAACACTGTTGGAGTAAACACAGTCCTGGACTGACCCAGCTCAACTGCCCACCCCTGAGCTCCAGCAGTGATGTGTGAGGTTCATTCCGACTCTGTCCCAAAGATATTTTGCAGAGTTGGAATACGACAGTCATCCTGTGAATTACCAATGCTGCTATCCAGAGAGGGTTCTGAAAAATATCCTAAAACATGATTTGCATTGTCCTTGCCCGAATTACATCACATAACTACCAACCCACTTCACTTGCTGCCTTGGCTGTTTGTCATACTACGACACAAAATAACTTATACACTCACACTAAGATTAAAAGAACAAAAGGAAGTTTCATTTCTGACTTTGCAATATATAGAATTCTAAAAGTGACAGTGGATTGGAGGATGAAACTGCCACCTCTCCAACTACACTGGTTAAACTAACAGTCCATCAGTTCTCTCCTCCCACAAAGAAGAATACAAAATAATCATTATTTACATAAACAGTGCGTGGGAACTCCAGTAGAAATATGTAAACATCAGAAGGCATAGAAAACTTTTAAAAGAACTTTAAAACTTTTAAAAGAACAGGGCGACAGCTGTTGACATATGTGGTGGAGAAATTCCACCTGTGGCTGTGGGAGAGGGGGATTGCCCTCAGCTCTCAGTGTTGGTCCCACAATATGGTTTCCATGGCAGATGTTCAGTTAAAATGAGCACAGCTGGAAATCAGGGCACAGATACCTTGCCCAGTTTGCGTGGCAAATCCTCTACAGACACCAAGATCTGGTCACATGGATCTTGAGGATCTTGAGGATCTTGATGGGAGCTGGCCAAGACTCTGTAATCAGGGAGAAATGTGGGAGTTGTGCCATGTAGGTTTCACTCTGACCCGGAATCAGAAGATACTTGGATTTCCTCGCCTGCTCAGTGCAGAACCATGGTCCATCATTGCAACAGTGGGCAGGGTTGCGAGCCCAAAGCCTTCCTCAAATCACAGTCACACCCTGGGTCTGTGTGTCCTCCTCACCTCCCAGTGGCACCCTTCTCTCTCTCCTCGCAGGGCGGCACGAGCCGGGCTCAGAAGAGCGGTCCCGAGCCGGCGATCCGCCTCTTCCAGGTGAGGGGCACGGATGAGGTGAACACAAAGGCCACAGAGGTGCCAGCCCGGGCCTCCTCCCTCAACTCCAACGATGTCTTCCTGCTGACCACCAGCCAGGTCTGCTACCTGTGGTGTGGGAAGGTGAGTCTGCAGCGAGACACGGGGAGGCAGCCAAAGGGATCTGAAATTGGTGAGGTGGGGCTTGAGTCTTCTGCCTCTACTAGGTCATGGAGATGAGTCCTTGGGCAGGTGGCCCATTAATTCAGTGGAGAAACAGCTTGATGTTGTGCCAGGGGAGGTTAATACTACATATTAGAAAAATTTTCTTCACAGAAGGGGATGTCAAGCACTGGAAGAGGCTGCTCAGGGCAATGGTGGAGTAAAAAGTATTCAAAAATGTGTGGATGTGGCACTTGATGACATGATTTAGTGGTGCTGAGCTGATGGTTGGACTTCATGACCTTAAAGGTCTTTTTCAACCTCAATGATTCAATGGTTCTGTGAGGACAGTGCACCCAGGAAAGGGAGGGTCAGCAGTAAAAGCCTTCTCTACAAAAGTAACCCATGTTGGGGTTCACCTCATTGTAGGTGTTCATACAGCTTTCATTCAGATAAATAAATCATCCCAGATTTTCCAGCCGCAAGAAATCATCTGGGATGAGAGCAAATTCATTTCTCTTGTTTCAGTCATATGTCAGGATGACATGGTAGACCAAAGTGGAGAAGTTGTCGACATCCTATCCCTGGAAGTGTTCAAAGCCATGTTGCATATGGCTTGGAGCATCCTGTTTGAGTGGAATCCTGATAATCTTTAAAGTCCCTCCTAACCCAAATCATTCTGTCATTCCGTGAGCTCTGCTCTCGGTGCCATTGGCTGCACTAAATCTCCCTTCAAGGACTAGAAATGGATTCTGAGCAATCAGCTCAAGAGCATTCAAGCAGGTCTGAAGCTCTCCAGGGGACCAAGCCAGCTTTTCCCCAAGGATAAATTTTGCCAGTCTGCCCCTAAGTGCACCTCTGTTGCATCGCTCTGGGGAATGGTTTTCCCCCCTCAGAGACCCGTGTAGCTGTTACCATGTTAGTTTAACCCTTCCTTCCTTTCTGGACCCAGTTGGCTGGGAGCCAATTGTCCCATCCTGAACAGGAGAGTAGAAAAGGCCATGCTCCTCCATTGTTCTCTCTCTTGCCTGCTCTCTTTCCCTCTTTCCCTCTTCTTCCTATGGAATAAACGTCTTGGACCACATCAGGGGTAAGAGCCTCTTTTGGAATCTTTTGCCTTAACCCTGTAATATTTTCCCCCAAAGCTCCCTCAGATCTGGGCTAGCCTTGTAACTCCAGAGGGCTGCGGGGGAAAGTATTACACCTCCATCTTTTATCCTGAACACAGGGATGCAGCGGAGATGAGCGGGAGATGGCAAAAATGGTGGCTGACATCGTTTCCAGACGGGACAAGCACACCATTCTGGAAGGACAGGAGCCAGCAGAGTTCTGGGAAGCTCTGGGAGGCAAAGCACCTTATGCCAGTGAAAAGAGGTAATAGTTCCTCTGCTTGTTCCTCTGGGCCTGGCCAGGGCACATTAAGCAAGGGATCAAACCTTTTCAGGAAAGTGAATACTTTGGTACTGTGTTCTCAATAAAGGGAGGACAAGGCCAGAATATCACCAAGACCTTGATCAGAAACCACACTAAGGTGTTTCTTTCCTGGCTTTTGAGGTAGGAGTTCTCCTGAAGTGGAAGCTACAGGTCCAAAGCCTGCAGACAAGGGTGTGCTACGTCCTCCTTTCTCCCCAGTAAGCCTATCCCATGTCTTGTCCTGAGGGCTGCAGGAACCACATGCTCCACGTCCAGCCATTATCAGCAGCAGCCCCAGGAGACTCATGAGATTAAATCTGCTTTTGGACAACATGGATTTCTCCAGCCCTCTGTGCTGGTGATGGTTTCCTTTGCAAAAAGTGATCTGGTGTGACTTTCACCTGACATCAAGCTCATTGAGGGAAGGGAATGAGGGAAGGGTTCTGCTTTTGCCTTTTTGGGTGGAGAAAAAAATGACCTTTGAAAATCATTAAAATGATCCGAGAACCCCCTGATACCTGACATTGCTGACTTTCAGGCCTTTCGATGAGTGTTGCCATATTCCACCTCTTCCTTCCAGGCCACAACAAGTAGCTTCAGGGCCCTGCAGTAAGCCAGGAGGGAAAGATTTCCACCTTTCTTGCTTTTTTCTTCCCTGCCATGCATGAGGCAGGTTCCAGGAGCAGATCACGCACTACCAGCCTCGCCTCTTTGAGTGCTCCAACCAGACGGGTCGGTTCATCATGACGGAGGTGGTCGGGTTCTGCCAGGAGGACCTGGATGAAGATGATGTCATGCTGCTGGACACATGGGAAGAGGTCAGAAAAAGCCTCCTCCCCATCTCCTCAGACATCTTTTCAAACAGGTTTATGCTTTAGTTGGTGTTTATTGAGTTGGATCTTGGCCCGTGACTGGGTTCACCTACCTTGAAATGTACCAGAGCTGTTACCTGAAATATTTATGCTCCATGCCTGTCTCAAAAGCAAAATCTTCCTTGGCTGGGGGTAAATTTGGGCTCAGAATCACAGGGGACCACTGGGAAGACATTTCTATGGCTTTGCTGGCCCCAAGTTGGGCCACTCCCTGGGGCCTCCCCTGATGGGGGAAACTCTCTTGGAGCAGTTCTGTGTTACAAGGTCTTTTAAGCCTAATCAAAAACTACGTTGCCCAATTAAGTGACACTTAGATTATTTTTCTTTCTAACCTAATAACTGACCCCTCAAGGCTTGTAATGTGGATCTTTCTACTTAATTACGAGATACTACCTAAACCTATGAAGAAGAAGGAAGAAGAAGGAAGAAAAAGGAACTTGAGACAACACCCTATACCCTCTATCTTGTTCCCATCTACAACATACTAAAAATCCTAAAACTTAAATTTCTCACCTAAGTGACATACTATACTACTTTCTATAATCTTGTCTCTGCTCCCACTGGCAGGGGAGAACAAACAGCTGTGTCTGCACAGGTTCCAGTGCCTCACTGACCTTCAACACCTTCTGCCCTTGCAGATTTTCCTTTGGGTTGGCAAAGCCTCCAACGCACAGGAGAGGAACGAGGCCGTTGCCTCGGCTAAGGAGTATCTCAAGACCCATCCAGCTGGGAGGGACTTGGCAACTCCCATCATCCTGGTGAAGCAGGGCTATGAACCCCTCAATTTCACAGGATGGTTCAATGCTTGGGACCCCTACAAATGGAGTGTAAGTTGCTGGAAAAGCCCTGTGGTGTTCTCAGCGGTGCCTGGAGGGTGTTGTTGTCAGTGAATATAGGATGCATGGAATGAAACCTGGCTAGGAAATGTCATGGGCTTCACAAAATAGTGGAATGGTTTAGGTTGGAAGGGGCCTTAAAGATCATCCAGTTCCAGCCCTCTGCCATGTGCAGGGACATGAGTTCCTGGTGCTGTCTGAGCAGCTTCTGCTCCTTCACCAATAAAAAAGTACCTGTGTGGTGAAACAGAGGCTTTTGCAAATGTGCTTGAATTCACAATATTCATGTTTTCATAAATATTAGGTTCCAAATCAAGTTTTTGATTTCAGCCAAAAAGAGGTGGGGACTATGAGTAGTAAAATTAGGTTCAGATGGAAAACAGACCCATCCACATCATAAAGGGAAAAAAAAAAACAAAACAAAACAAAACAAAGCAGCAACAGAAGTTCATTGTTGAAAGTGCAGCCACAGAGGCAAATTTATGACCCAGCTTTAAGAGCAAACTGGTGAAATGAAAGGTGGGAGGAGACAGGTCTCATGTTCAGATTTGTGGAAAGCCCATCAGAGCCCAGGACCTCCTGAGCAAGGTCACCCTTGGTCCCTGCACACCAGCCTTCAAAAGCAGAGTTACAAATACCAGCTCCTCCCTATGCAGAAATGGAAACCTGCTCCAAGAGATGACTGGGAAGGAAAAATTCCTTTCTCCCCTCTTTCCCCAGGACTCCACACTGCAGGAAGACTCTTACAGAGATACTTTATTTCCTGTATCTGAGTTTGCATTGTCTTTCTTCCCAATCCATGTGGTGGTGGATCCAGTCTTGACAGCTGGATCTGGAGAGATAAGACAGCAACTCACAGTGACCCTTAAAATATGTTGATGCTTAGAACAAAGGTCAAAACTTGTGAGCTTGTTTTATATTTTTTTTTCCTGAGAACTGCTGAAAAACAAGGATACAGCTCATAAAATATGTGCCTCTAAAAATATCCCCTGTAGGCAGCTTCAGCAACTACAGACAAGCCATCCAAACTGTTGACATCCCAGAAACATCTGGTGTGTGTTCTTTGCTCAGTTTTGGGTCTAAATCTGTTTTCTCTGTAGTCCATGTGTTTATGTTGCTTGTTCTTGTTGGGAAACTTGGTTGGATGATTCTGTTAAGAACTGACATCTCCTGGCTGCTTAGGAAAACACAGTCATGAGCTTTGCCAATTTATCTAGCTTATTCCATTTTTTTAAATAGAAAATAAGAGGTATCTGGTAATACATGGCACCTAATTACAAGAAGTCAGGACTTGAGGCTTTGAAAAAATATGTTGTTTTAGATAAATGAATCAGGAAAGTTAGAAAAAAAGGAATACTTTCAAGCACTGCAAGATTCATCAAAAATGTAAAATACTAAAATCCAATAAGCAGTAAATATTATTTCTCTTCATTTGCCTTCTGCTCCAAAGTCTTTAAATTTCCTGGTTTCACCTGTTATTGTACAACTGCAAAGGCTGAAGTCCATTTTTTTTTTCTTTGTTTTCAAGTGAAAGCTCAGATTCTTCTGATTGCAGGGGCTGAGGTTTGCAGGAGCTGCCACGTCAGTGGCCATCACTGGGCTTTAAAATTCAGGATCTCCTGACCCAGCAGTGTGGGTTAGAGACCAGGAGTGTGGGTTAGAGACCAGGAGTGTGGGCTAAAGACAGCCCATGGCTCTCACAACTCTCTCTTTCCCTTTAGGATGGCAAGTCCTACGAGGAAATGAAGAACAGCTTGGGAGACGTGTCGGCCATATCCGAGATCAAAGTGGTGAGTTGTGTCTCGGCCATACAAGTAGGAAACACCTGGGTCCACACACCACCACATCCCCCAGCCTCTTTGCACCAAGGAAGGGACACCAGGATCAGGGCAGGGATGGGAACCTCAGGCTGCCAGCATCAGAGCTGTGCTCCTCCGTGGGAAGCAGAGGGAGATGTGATAAATTACCCATAAAAACACCCAGACCTCCTGGGCCCTTTCCAGTGCTGCCCAGAGTTATCTGTGAGCGGGGCATTGTCCAGCTGCTCTAATGCAGAACAGATTAGGGTGTGTGCAGCTCTAAGAAGGTGTAGTTACGTGTTTTTTGAAGAGTTTACAGTGGTGGAGCCTCTGAGACCTCAAACAAGGGTTCTCTGGTCAAGAGGGGCATAGCCCAGTGGGGGATCCTCCAAAGTAAATGAGGTCCCAGCAGTCCCAAATGCCATTGTCACATGGGTCAGCTCTGCCCTGGACAGGGTCAGGATGAAGGCTGGAAGGAAGTGGCAGGTTTGGATGAGGAGAGATGGCTCATCAGGGAGGGGTGTGCAGGTAATTTAGATGTTTTAGACATGGTAGACATCTAACCTCACCTTCTGTCATCCCACATGTGCCTTCCCCTGATGTTATCTTGAGAAGAATGAGACTGCTGTAAGTATCCTCAGTTCTTTGTAAGAGCTCTCATTAGTGTGTGCTTTTAGCAGTCCTAACACCAAGGTGTAGCATTTATGGAGGCACTGCACTAACACTTCAGTTGGGACTTTCCCCCTTGCTGCTTTGGAGCTACAGATAGTCTGTGCCAGAAATAGCCCCCCACAACCCCAGCAGAAAGATCCTGGGATCATCCCCAACTTGCTCTGCCAGAGCATCTCATCATGACATGTTTTCCTCCATTTGGCAGGACCTGAACAACCTCAGCCTGAACAAGAGGACCCTCAGCACGACCAACCTGGCTGGTTCAGCTACAGCAAATGCCTCCTCGGAGTACAAATCTCACTTCAACCACAGTGACAGCAACAGCTACAGCAACAGCAACAACTGCAACAGCCACATCCACAGCCCTGCCATGGTGCCCAACGGGGAAGGGATTTACTCCCGAGAGGTGCTGATGCACAGGACGGTGGATGAACTTCCCGAAGGCGTGGATCCCACTAAAAAAGAGGTGACAGCATTGCTAGTTTGATACCTTTCTAACTTAACCTGCAACTGGCTAAGTGTACTTTAGACCACCAAGTCATGCTCAGACTCAGGGGGACACTGGCAGGACACACAGGTGTCACCAAAAGCAGGAGCTTTGTGTGAGGATGTTCGTAGGACCACAGAATGGTTGGGTTGGAAGGGACCTTAATGATGGTCTAGTTCCAGCCCTCTGCTGTGCACAGGGACAGCTTGTGGTGGTTTTAGCCTAATTGAAGCAATTATGGGGTTTCTATGGCAGAAAAAAAAAAATCAAGTAGTAATTTTTAAAAAATGCTTTCTTCCGGTAGAATTGTTTTTCTCTGCCATTCAACTTCTGTCCTCAGGGGGACAGGGGGACAGGGTGACACAGCTGAGAACTAAGCCAGAATTTGCATTTTACTTGAGCTGTAGGTGAATGTTTTCATTTGAAACTCCTCCCAGAAGGGATGGTTTGTTTAGTTTTTTTTTAAATTGTCAGAAAGCTTGCATTTCAACAATTTTCAATTTCAGAAGAAATTGCACATCCCAGATTTCCAGTCAGCCCAAGGATTTTGGCAGTGTCTTCAGCTGAATCCAAGCAAACTGATGGGGGGGACAGAGGATTGATTCCCTCTATTCCCTAATTCTTGTTTGACCAACGTCTTGCCCAACACATCTGGCAAAGGCCAACACCCAGAGCCAGAGCCATGATCCACAGCTGGGCTCTACATGGGTTCTTCTACCCAAAATACCAGGAAAAAGCTCAACCTCCCATTCCCACAGGGCCTTTGTCAGCATCCCTTCTTTCTGCAAACCCTGTCTTTCCAGCAATGGGAGTGAACATTTCCAGTGAATATTTTAGGGGAGGGGACTGAGCAGGGGGAGATGCTTTCACTGTGAATCACTGCCTAAAACACTGGCCAGCAGAGCTTCCCTGGTGGACCATAAATTGTCCTGGCTACAGGATGATCAGAAGGGGCTAAATTCCAGCCAGCTCCTCAAAACTGGAACATCTCTTTGGGCTGGTGGGCTTTCATTCCCCTGGTGCCTTGGGAAGTGGGATGAGGAACAGTCGGCCGGGATGTTGCATTTCCCACCGCGAGGACAGGGAGCTGAACAGGAGCTGTTGGTCTGGAGTCAGAGGTCAGCACTGGCATGAGGAGGGAATGCAGCTGTGGGGGTGTCCCAGGCTTTGCAAAAGCCAAAGCTGACCTGTCCTTCTCTCTCCTCACTGCAGTGCTATCTCTCCGATGCTGATTTCCACGACATCTTTGGGAAGTCCAAGGATGAGTTCTACCAGATGCCCAAATGGAAGCAGCAGAATGAGAAGAAACAATTTGGACTCTTCTGAGACATCTGATGGGGCATCTGATGACTCTGGGACCAGCCCCTGCTCCCTTAGGAGCTGCAGGAAAGAAGTGCAGGCATTTCCTCAGTGATCCCAACCCAGCACCCCAATCCAACGCAGTTATTCCAGCAGCCACTGTTCAGGGGGTAGCTCCTTTCTCCCTGCAAACCCAGAACCCCAGGAGGAAAAAACCTTTTTCAGGAACAGCCTGACAGGATGTTTTTGCCTCTTCCTGACACTTTATTGCTGATAGCCATGAAGACAAGTGTGTGCCACAGAACTGCACTGTAGCCTCATCTTTCCCTTTTGCAAATTGCCACATGCACGAGGCCATGATTTCCTTCATTTGTAGAAGTTTAAAGTTAGTCAAGACAAATGCCATTTGCAGCTGCTTTGTGAATTCTGGGTGGGGAGAGAAGGGGGAAGCCCTAAGAGGATGGAGGGGGAGCCTTGAGGTCAGGAACAAGCCAGATGCCTGATGAGGTAGTCTGTGGAGTGACACCAGACAGTTCTGCCCCTTCTCACCTTGCAGAAAAGCTACTCAAGAAAAAAACCAGCAAGAATCAGATCCAGATTAACATGCATAGCACCAGGGTTTGGGGGAAAAAAGCACTTATTATAAGCATATTTATTAGCTGATGTTTCCAGAGGATGATGACACTAAAGGCTAGACACAAATACCAATTTTTGACTGCCAGATAAGACTCTACTTTTTTTTTCCTCTTTTTTCTCATTCAGACAGCATCTGCAATCTCACCTGGCCTCCCTGACCGTGGCCAGGTGAATGTCAGAGTCCACCTGGCCACAGACCAGAGGCTTGAGGAAGCCAGGAGGGTTTTGGGTATGACCTGAGGCAGAGGGTGTCCTACTGAAGCTTTTATCAGGGCTCCATCCCTGTGATGTCCATGGGGCTGAGAGTGCTGGTTCCACACTGTGGGATCAGTCTGGCTGGGGAGGGCAGTGGGAAATGTAAGCAATCTGTGATTACGGGATAAAACTGTGAACTAAAGGCAGAGACACAGCTTTAAAAACTCAGACAATGTGGGTTTGCAGCTTTACTCCGTTTCCAACCTGATCAGTGATTCCAAATAAACATCCAGCAGCAGCACTCTAAGTGTCCTTGATCAGCATGGCGGGTAGGAAGGCAGCAGATAAAAGCTCTGCAGGGCCACAGATCCTTCAAACACCTGGTCATCAATAAAATTTTGGATTTTTTTGAAAAGAAAAGAACAAACTGAGGAGGTGAAACCCCTTCTGTTCCCAAACTCCACATAGCTCTGGCTATTTGTCCCCCAGTGCCCATGTACCCTGCTCCTGAAGCCCTCATTGGCAGTGAGCAGCAGTACCTGGCACTTCAGCAGCTGGCCTGACTGCCCAGCCCTGCTGCAGGGATGTGGGATGGAGCTGGGGAGCTCCAGGCTGTTGACTGAGGGGCAAAGAGCTCTCACTCAACATCCAGGACCGCATCATTGTGCTGAAGTGTCACCATCTGGCTGGGCTGGAGCAGGAACCTCCAGGTGATGGGGTCTTCTGGATAGATTTTTGTGTTTAAGAATTGGTAGTTAACTCAAAACAAACCCCAACCCCATTGTTATGTCCCTGTTCCTACTGCCACTTCATCCCATTTCTGCTTGAGGGTCCAGCCCAAGACCCACTGGAACCCCCTGTGCAGAGTAAGTTAAGCATCAAGCAGAGACACAAATCAGCTGAATTACCTGTGATTGCTCCTGTTGTGTTCACAAGAGAGGCAATCAATGCACATTACCCATGTTTCAACCTCTGTTGGCACTGCTGAAATCAGCAATATTTGCTTTGCCTCACTGAAGAGTGCTGCTGCCAGCTCCCAAATTAATTAATTGCTCACTTGATAACAACATGGACCACGTCCCTTCCTTTGGGGAGAGAGCCCTCGCAGCATTGTCATCATGCTCTGCCCATCCCATCCCCATCTCAGTTCTTTCCCACCTGGCTGCAGTGGCTTTCCCCAGCTGTTCCTACCTGATAAGGGATGTTTTTTCTTCCCATGGATCTTGTCTACCTCTAAGTGCAAAACAGGCAGAGGAAAACCCAGCCTCTCTGTGCAATCCATCCAAGCCCACCCTGACCCTGGCCGCCTGGTCCCCCACTTCTCTAGTGCCAGCCACAGGAGGCAGGGGAGGGCTTTAGCTCAATAATCCAACTGGAATCTAATCCTGCCACCCAAAAAATGCAAGCAATAAGTTCACAGCCAACCCAGCGGGCTGATCTGACCTCTCAGAGGAACAGAATCACACAATGGCTTGCATTGGGAGGGACCTTTTAAAGATCATCCAGTTCCAATCTCCTGCCATGGACAGAGACACCTTCCACTATCCCAGGTTGCTCAGAGCCCCAGCCAAAGTGGCCTTGAACATTCCCAGTGATGGGGCATCCACAACTTCTCTGGGAATCCTCTTCCAGTGCCTCACTGCTCTCACAGGGAAGAATTTCTTTCTAACTTGCCCCACAACAGCTGGTGTTGATACAAGTGAGGAGGCAGGAGCACTTCTTAGGACCTTCACCTATGATTTTCATCCCATGGCTCCCTAGAACAAAGAGAGCACACAGGGAGCAGGGACCAAACTCAGGCTGTCCCTGGTGGGGAGTCAAGCATGTTCTATCCTTGGCCTTCAAATGTGTCTCCACCAATGTGCCCCATCCCAGAGGTGACCTGGGAGAGCCCGTGCCACTGCAGGGCCCCCTGCTCTGCCTCGCTGGCCACTCTTGAGCTCTTCCACCTGGCTGTTTTGCACTTATTGCAAAACAATATTGCATTTATTGTTAATGCAATATCAGCCCTTGAGGTGTGGGTTTAATTCACATTTAATCTGGCAATGGTTTACAACATCACACAGCATTGTAGTCAAGAGGAAAAATCAATGTGCCCAGCAGTGTTTACTGCAGCATAACAAACTCCAGGGAGGGCTAAAAGAAACCCAGCTTTGCAGTGGCCATAAGAATCACTAAATTCAGGCTATTTCGGACTAAAAAAAATAAGATGACCAGAGTATGTTTAAAAGGACATTAACATCTTTGGTATCAGCCCCTCATCTTCACCACCAGGGATCAGAACCCCAGGAATCCTGATAATTTAAGAAATCAAGCAGGTCTATCTCCAAATTCATTCATGTTGCATTCAAGTAGGACAAAGAGGCAAATAGCGACAAGTAATTGAACACTTCCGGAATTTGTTTTAAACTTTTAATTGTCTAACATACTGTTAGCAACACAGTTGGCACTTCAAAATATATATTATTTTATTTCAACAATATTCCCTTAACTCTGTAGTTCTACTTGAAGACAAATCACTCGTTGCCATAAATACTGTGTTGTTCTCAAAACACTCTCGTGCTGGGTAACCTCTCCAGTGCAACTGGGACCTGCTAGCACTTAAAACATCTACTTCCTCTCTGTTAAAAAATGACATTTTTCTGTAAAAACACGAAGTTTTACTGTATTAAAAAAAAAAAAAAAACAACCAAAACCAAAAAGCTCTGCTGGCAGTTGAGCATGTTCCCACTGTCTTTGGCAAAAGACCTTCTCTGAGGTCCCTTTGAGTGGGTTTCACTTTGGGTCAGAGGGAAATCTGCTGTTCGGCAGCTTCTTTCTCCTCCACAGGATGAGAGCTAGGCTTTGAATGCAAAGTGGCCTGGCTGAGAGCCAGGCACACAGGCAGAGTAGTGCTCATGTATTTTTTATTACAACACAAAAGGAAACCCGGGTTACATAACACGGGGCTTTGTAGTGCAGCTTTCTTTCTTTAATCTGTAACAGAAAGGAGGAGAATCGTGTCCCCGTTTAGGACTTCATATGGTGAAAGATGGCTGACACCTGCAGTTGCAAGAAGCCACCTGGCACCTGGCCACTGATTGCAGTGCTGAGGGAGACTTTTCCTTGCACAGATGTTGGGTGCTTTGCCCAGATGCCTGACCGAGCCCAACCCAAGAGCTGTACTTCACTAAAAAAGGAGTCCCTATCCTCTCGCTAAAAGCAACATTTAAAAAAAAAAATCGAAATAAAGTGAACTAAAACCACAGCTGGATTGGTAGAACAGGTACAAAAGGATTAATCTCAACAGCAGCATTAGGATGTTTCCAGCAGCAGGGAGAAGGTCGATGGCTGTTTCACATCGGGGGTCCTACGGAGCACCCAGTGCTGCTCCAGGGAAGGTGCTGGGGACTGACCCTGACACTGGCAGGGTTCACACACTGAATTCCTTCCAGGTCTGTAAGGAGGCCCACGGTGGCCTGGAGGAGCCAGGCTGCTAATCACAGTCCTGGATATTGACGTAGACAAAGAGGGTGGAGGAGGAGTACGGGTCCCCGTTCTTGGTCAGGAGATGGATGTGGCGATAACCTGGAAGCAGAGACACAGATGGAAAACAGCCTTTAGTCCACTTGGAAAAGCATTTGCTAATGTTTGCCAAGACCCTGCACAAACATCTCCCTGTCTCAGAGCATTTTGTTCCCAGTTTCCCACAGGATCCCAAACAAGCTGGTCCCAGAGGCACAGCTCTGAGCATGGGTAACACAATGTGCCCAAGGCCTCTGGTGACAAGAGACAATGTTAACAGGTGCCCCAAAAATCCGCTCTGACCCGAGCTGAGATGGAGCTGGACCACTCATCCAGGATGCTGGAGCTTCTCAGAGGGCTCAGTGGCTGTGAGGAGCAGGCAGTAGGGCCTTACCTTGCTTCAGACTCGTGAAGGGAAGGGTGTACTGCCCGATGAAGTCGTTCTTGGTCGACATGTCAAAGTCTTCCACCACAAACCGGACCAGGGCAAGTGCAGGGATCTCTATGTCAAATGTAAACTCTTCGTTCCAGTTTGGGTTAAAGCCTGGGCAACACAGACAAGGATGGAGGTCAGAGATGTCAGCAGTAATGGTGGTCTAAGGTGTTTGCAAATGGATGGACTGTCAACCTAATCTGACCTAGACCAAGGCTCTTAGGAGGTGCCAAGAGCCTTGCTCCCAGCTCTGATATTGTGATTTGCTACCTGGAACTAATAAATCCTTCAGCTTGGGCTGTTCACAGCAGACCTTGGTCCTAGCAAGGAGTGAGGAGCAGGAGAGGGGAGGAACTCAGCTCTGCTCCACAGGCTCTTGCTGGATGGTACATGGATGTCTTTGGTTGCCATTGGATCAGATGCAAACTTTTATAGCCCTAAACCAGGGGAGGGAAGAGAGGAAAGCTGTGCTTTTGTGTTGAGACAGCCTTCTGGGGCCTTAAGCCTCTCCAACTGCTTGAGATAATCCATCTAAGCACCACTCTGTGCCCCAATTTCCCTGTCTGCAAGAAAAATTAATGAGGAGTGTCTGATTACAAAAAGCATAATCAAGTCTGCATAAGGGTCACATGGTCCAGAATCAAAAAGCAAACAAAACTGAGACCTACACATGAAATGTAGAGCAAGCTCAGTGCCCTCTCTCCAGGCCATGGCAGGTGCAGTGTCAATAAACCACTCCCCAGCAGCAAACAGGAGGGGACATCCTGTTGGAAGCCCTACTGCCTGTGCAGAGCAGGGACCAGGGACAGCAAAATGTCACCTGGAGCCTGCTGGTCATGCAGGGTTTGTGAGTGATTCAGCAGGAGACAGGGATCTTTCATCTGGTCCTGAAGGTGCTGAGATGGGCCTGGGGTGTCTTTATTGTTTGATCTGCTTTCCACAAGGCAGCACTTATCCTTCCAGCATCATTCCAGTATTGTTCCAGCTAGAGAAGGGCTGGCCATGGGGTTGGGAGTGCTCAGCAGCCCTGAGGAACAGGCCTGGCAGGTCTGAAATGTTCCCTACACAACTTTCACTTGACAGGCTGTAAAAATTGTTGTAGGTGACGGAAATGGCCACGAGCTTTAGGAGCCAGGCCAGATTTACTCAAACAGGAAAGAGGAAAAGGGAAACATTGTTAGCAGACAGGAAAATATGCACCAGCTTTCCAGTGCTTGGCTCTTACTCCACACAGAAAAGCAGAGTGTGTGTGTTTGTGCAGAAGGCCATAATATCAAACCCTCAGTGCACAGCCACGTCTGACCGGTAAGAAAAGGTCCTCCAACTTCTGAGATATTCAAAATTCATCTAGGCAATACCCTGAGGAGCTTGAGTAAACTTTGTATGGCCCTACTTTAGGCAGAGGCTGGAAGAGACACCTCTGAACTTCCCTGCATCAATCTTTTGTGAGTTTGTGACACTTTCGGGGTACCATCAGCCCCACAAGAAGCTTCCTCTGGGAAGATCCTGGTGAGAACTCCTGCACACCAGGTCAAATCCAACTGCATGGAGGTAAAGAGCACTTCCAAAGCTCTAGCTCTGCAAATCTGGCAGCCAGCCCCAAACAACTCACGTGGCTGATGTTGCTTTACAGGGAATTTCTGTCTTCAAACAGAACAACACCACCACCTCAAGTATCTGCTTAGTGTGGGCAGGATTGGGTGCCCCAGGCAGGTCTGCCCACAGGGCAGTCTTGCCAAGGAACAGAAAAGGTTCCTGCTCATGGGAGCAGAGCTTGAAGGAAACCCCCTCACCATTGTTTTCGATGACTTTGGTCTGCTTCTTGTTGTTGTCCTGCTGGACACCGTGGATCTCTATTGTTACCTTGGGATCCACAATGGAGTTTTTGCTTTTGTTCACCTTTGGCAGCTGCTGACCAGAGATGATCTGTGGAGGAAACAGGGGAAGAGGTCAGGACATCATTAGGAGAGGGGGCTCCCTGGAGGATTCCCTCTCCTTCCCCAGGAGTGCAGGATCTGCTGTGAAGGCTGGTGCTGCCCTTTTGGAGCTGGTGCTGTGACATCCTTCAGAGGAAGCTGTCATGAGCTAAAGCACCTAAGGAACCTTGCTCCAGCCCAGCCAGCTGGCTTTGGGACAGGCAGCTTTTCTGAGTGTCCCCACAGTGCTCAGCTGGTCCTTGGGAACACCAGAGGTGACTGCTGATTGCATGTCTCCCTGCACAGTTCTGGAACGACAGCAAATGTTGTCATTAACTTATTGCCCAACATTAAACATGTGAGTAGATCCCTGGAGCATCCAAGCCCATGAGAGCCCCCAGATGTGGGAAATCAGTAGGGTTAGACAACACTGAAGGTAGGACCAGAAGAAGGAGAAGGTACAACCTACACACCCCCCCAACAAGTGGATGTTACTGAGATGTTTTCCAACTTCTATTCTTACTTTAAGCAGCAGCTTCTTCTTTGTCCCCCATGTTCCTTCTGTGATGGATTTTGGATTGAATTTGGTTTGTTCATCCCGGAGGAATTCCGGCTTTAAGACATACCCAGAAAACCCATTGTCCTGGAACCGACCCTGGTACACATCCATTTCCGTGCCTGCTGTCTGGAAATTTAGGGCAACTGCAATATAAATAAATAACTTCAGTCACTCAGATAAATCCATAGCTATCTTTTCATGCTAATTCTGTTCACATGAAACTGCACTTCATGGACATAAACATTGGCTTTTCCACGCTTCAAAGAGCAGTGGTAAATGCTGACCCTCACAGCCTGCTAGCCCTGAGGATTTCTTGCATTCAGAGATGACAGAGATGGGAGGAGCCATTACAGCCATTCTGCCTTCCCTAGGATAAAAAATTGTCCTGCAAGGAATTTACGCTAGCTAGAACAAGTGCATCTTTTAGATAAACCTCTTCATTTCTATGCTGAAGGGGTCCTCTCCTACAGTGAAGCCAGCAAATCCATCTCAGATCATTTCTCTGGCTACTTAGCCTCATTATAAAATCTCCTTTCCAGCCCAGATCTGCCTGTTTTCATTTGCCATCCCAAGGGGCATTGATGCCTCTGTTGTTTGGATTAGAGAGCTCCACACTGTCTGAACTCCTCAGGTGGCAGCACGTAAGCTGTGATCAAATCACCTCTTTACTGTCAAAATAGATTAAGCCTCACTGGTGTCCTAACACCAGGCACATTCCTTGTATTTTTCCCAATTTGTCGATACCTTTTTAAAGGCATTGATGTAAAACCTGGAACAATCTCTGTGAACAGCCTCACAGATACCACAAGAGTGCACAAGGACCCCAGCAGCTCCTCAGTGCTCCCTTGATTTCCTCAAGGATGATTTTAAACTCTTTAGCAACATCTAAGACATCTCTTAAGACACAGAAATTTATCCTGGTTGCACGTCCTTCATACCTGGTTATACTTGAAGGCTGAGAGCATTTTAAGGCATTCCCCTATTTTTCCACCTGCAGCAAGACTTTGATAACTGCAGCACGCTGGTTTTCCTGGGAGCTGAAAGTACTCAGGGCTTGTAAAAAATCTTATTTTGCATGCCCAAATACTGGATTCAGGTCTGGCCTTCCTGTACCCCAAGGGAACCGATGGTGCCTCCCAAGGACTGTCCAGAGGCCAGACAGGGCAAGGGGTGCTACCTGTGTCCCCATGGGGGCTGCAGGACCCACAGAGTCCCTCCTCCTTTGTTAAATGGCAATAAGTCTGCTGACAGCAAAATTGCAGGGATTTGCACATTTAATGTGCAGAAAAGCCTCTCCTAATGGGTTTGTGCAGAGACAGAAAATGGCCCGTGGAAAGTCACCGGGCATTGTTTGGAAAGCTGGTCTCTCCCACTGACTGCTGAGCCTCTGGCTGCAAAGGGCTTGAGATTCTGCCTCAGCTGGAGCCCCTCCACAGCCAGGCCACGGGTGAGCCAGACAGGTGACCCCCTCCAGCCTCCCAGTGGCACCCACCGATCTGGCAGCCGACGTTCCACAGGTCCACGGGGCTGTAGTTGGAAGAATCCGTCCTCCAGCCTGCAGGGTAGATACGGCTCAGGTGCCTGATGTTGTGATGAATGAAACTGGTTCCTGCAGAGAAAGGAAAAAACAGAAGGAAACATCCCTGTCAGTGGTGGAAAGATCCCTTTCAGTTTTATCTCTTCCTGCTGCTGCTGTGTGTTCTCCTCTGCCTGGCAAGTCTGGCTGAGTGGGAACCACCGGCAAAAACGCCCTTCTTGGTAACAGCCTCGAGGATATTAAGTTCTTCCCACTTTTCTCAGTGACATGCTTGACCAAAGAGATCCTAACCCATGTCTTTGGGATGCCTTTTCCACCAGCAGCTGTCCCTTTCTGGGGAGCAGGGACAGAGGAGGGCAGAACACACATACCAGACTCCTGGGCCAGTTTCAGAGCTTTGCTCTCTGAGAACGATGACATCTCGTAGAAAGCCCGAGGATGGTTGGGGTCATCAAAGCCTTCAAAGTGGACACTCTTGCAGTAGACAACTGTGTCTGACAGCTCCTTGGCCAGCTTCAAGGTGTCACTCTAGAAACAGGAGACAAGAGGTTTGTGGGGAGGTTTTGCTGTCATGCTCAAAAGTGGTAATTGTGTTTTCTCTATACGACCCCTGGGGCTTCTCTTCTCCACCACTTCCACCAGGAAAAGATGCACACTCTCAGCACTCAGTGGCTGGTGGTGTGCCCTGTGTCACCCTGTGCAGGAAAGGCTGGAAAAGGATTCCGCCTTTGTTGGTGGGATACCCTTCCTTGCTGCTCTCTGCAGGATCATTTGTATTTCAGCACCCACATCTGTCTCCAGGTGCTAAACTTTACAGCAGAGCCTTAGCAATGACTTTTCCATACTGTCCTGGTCCCAGGCATGCAAACCTGGAAATAAAGGGAAGAGAAGGGTCTTTTGGCCTCCACAGAGCTTGGGCTTTTTTCCCCTTGAACTAGGAAGTTGTTACAATGCTTTCATGACTCCAACTCCACAGCCACATTTATTGGTGCAAGTGAGAGTCCCCAGCTCCCATCAGGGGCAAGAAAAGAAAGTCAAAAGATGTCAGAATGTCAAAATAATGTACACATTATTGACTAGAGATCAGAGAAATAATTAAGACCTGCAAAGAGTGAGCAGCTCATCAAAGGGAAATATAGATCAGTCCTGATACAGAGGTAACACCAAGAGCTTTGCCATCTGTGGGGCTGAATGTGTCTGTGTCACCTATGAAGCCACCCTGTGAGGGATATGGGCTTCACAAGGACCTGCAACCTGGAAAAATCCATTTCCTCACATGATGGGGCAGAACACTAGTGTAAAGGCCAGCCTTTTCCTTCCGGAAATCATCATGCAAATTGCTTTAGTAACTAGCTACCCCTTCCTTCCATCCCTCCCTCCTCCAGGTCAGAAACAAACAGCCAGTGAGGCTGCAGACATATCCCAAAATGTGACTGGAAAAGCCAAAGTCATGACAGTCCCATGACAAACAGCTTTCTGGAAATAAGACAGAGATTGAACATGTGTCCTTCCACTGCTTCCATAATTGCTACACGGTCTGTCCTTGCTGCAAGGTCCTCCAGTCTCATTTTAGAGAAGGAAGCCAACCTTTTTGCTTGGCTGGCTCTGCAAGATCTCTGCTTGTGCTTGGGACAGAGATCATTAAGCTGGGCAAGCATCAGGAGCCTCAGCCCCAGCAATTTCAACAATTCACCCTTTCAACCCAGCTGAGTAGCTGAAACCACACTGAGACCTGTCTTGGCTGGGAACACAAGAAAAATTGTATTTCAACTGCTTTTCTTTCTTTATTTCTTTAGGTGTGGTACAAAACGCACCTAAAAAGTGATTTCTCAGTGATTTCTTCTTTCACTTACTTTTCCCTTCTGCTCTACCTTGGTCTTCACAGATTCATCTTCAATTTCAGCTGCTTCATCTTCATCAGAGACATCCTCAGCCTCCAGGTTGTTGTTCCCATTGATGGGGTCCTCCTGCCTGCTCAGCTTCTTGCCTTTCACTAGGATCTTCCCTTTCAATTGCTGCACAAGGAAAAGTGGACAAAATATCTGGTGGTTAGAGAAGGTTCTGGCCCACCCTGAAAAAGCCCCTCAGCTGTAACCAGTGCTTTTACAGTTGTATCAGTGACTGGTTATTTTCCAGAGACACAGGTAAAAATAAGTCTGTTTTTACACTGGGGCCCTGCCCAGCCTCTGAGACCACAAGCCATGAGTCTGAAAACCCCAGAGAGCCCAGTGATTCCCCTCTGCCATAGAGGTGACCATCCCCTCAACCAGACAACTTAAACAGTTGTGCTGGTAAAGACAATTAAAATATATTCCTTTTTCCCCCAAGTCTGAAATGTTGCTCACCAAACAAGGCTGAGCCTGGAGGTCTGGGCTGCTGGAAGAAATTAGTGGCACCATTTTTGCCCCTCTGTGTGGCCCTGTTATTTAATGCACCCCTTGCTCTGCAGTGTGTGGTTATAAACCTGTGCACAACTCTGGAAACTGAGATCCAAGCAGGGCCTGAGGCAGTGCAGCCTCTGCTCCACAGACATTTTAATGGGCAGAGAGCTCCAGTAAGCTCTGGACAGGTGCCTCATGCACAGCAGACATGGAATTTTAATACATTTAGCATTTTGCAGGTGAAGCCTTAGGGTGCTGACAGCCTCAGAAGGATTTCCCAGACCCTTTCCAAAGCTACCTCCTCTTCAGGGGATTGTTGTACCATCCTCTGATGGTACAACACTGAGCACAACCAGTGCATCACAGTGCAGGGGGAGTCCAGAGAGCACCTTCCCTGTGCTGAATCAATCCTCTCCAGCCTCTTTCAAGGTTCACATGAAACCCCTTGTTGGAACCCTGGCTGCTGAGAATTTTGGACTTTCTGTGCTGACAGGCACTGACCCCCAGGAAAACACTGCATTGACCTGAGGCCCTGGAGAAGCTTCCAAAATGGAATGACAGAGCTGGGATTGTGGGGGTGGAGTTTGGATAGAAGTGTGTTGATATCACAGGCTGGGAAACTCAGAGTTTAAGGGTTTAGAAAACAGTAATAGATATAAAGCAAGATGGAGGTTTTGGGGCGGAGGTTGGTCCTTCTTCTTCACCTCCTTCTCCATGGGTTTGGGTGGTTTTGTGTACTTGGATAAAAAAGTCCCCATTGCAGGCACAGGTGGTTGGTTATTGGATTAAAAATAAGAATAATTTAGGTGTCATTTCTTAATTGGACAATTTATCTTTAAAAGGCCTTGTAGAGAGAGATGGGGCTCCATTTTTAGTTTGTTGGAGTGAAGGGCTGTAGAAGTCAGGGTTTGTGAGACTGTGACAGAGATAAGAACTAATAAACATCTGAGTCTGAGAAAGAAATACTGTCTCACACATTTAATCTTGACCTTGGCAAAAAAAAAAAAAAAAAGCAAAGAATCCCCAACCCCTCACCACTGATACATCCTTTGCACAAGCCCTGGCTGTGGGGGGAAGGCTGGAGCCTGGACAGGGATGACTTAGAGCCCAAACAAGGCAGCAGAAATGTTTGGGACAGGGAGAAGTATTGGGAAAGACGACTGGGGGTGATCTTCAGGTATGTGGGTTATGCCTTAAAATCAAGAGCACCACTAGGCCTGGCAGCTTTCAGGAACAGGAATTTGCTGCCACCTGGATGTGTTTGGTACTCCTGGCTTTGGAGGGTACGTGTAATTCCAGAAAAATGCTATCTTGGAATTAGCCAGCACAGCCCCTCAGTCTGTGTAGCACGTTCCCCTTTCCTCAGCAACACCCTATATTTACCTTTTCTGCAACAGCAAAAGCAACAAAACCCCACCACATTCAAATGACAGGACTGTGAAAAACCAAGAATCTTTTATAAAACAACACAGGCGTTTTCAAAGGACACCATTCCCCCTTTGCACCCTTTGTGGGTTCAAGCAAATTGCATCACATCTTTACAGAGACCAGCCCCAGTCCTCACCACCTGGCAAAGCTGTGGATGAAGCTGGGTTTGAGCAGAAATCCAACACTGGCACCTGAGGCAGCAGCCGAGAACATTTTAATTCAGCTACCACAAATGAGCTGTTTACACTGGGGCACTTTCCCTGTCACTCAAAAGGAGCAGTCAGAGCACAGCAATATCCTCCCCCCCATCCCCAGAGCCTGACTTCAGCCTGCTGCTCTCATGTCCCTTCCCACCCTCCTGCCTCAACACCCAGCTCTACACTGTTCTTCCACCAAAATCCAGTTCTGTGAGAGCTTTTAGGCTCTGCTCAGCACTTGGGATGGACAAACCTGGAAGGATTGCACTGGGGACAGTAAGGAGTGATGCCTCAGGTTTGAGCTTTTCTGCTTTTCACATTCTGTGCTGCTTTAGTGTGTACTTCTGAGCTTCACATTAGGGGATGGTGAGCTCTCTGCACAGAGCAGGGAGACAAAACAATTCCTGCTCCAGCTGGGCACCAAGGACAAATGATCCAAATCTCAGGCCCAAGAGCACAAACAAGGTGGGCTGGAGAGAGAAAAACAAGCAGGATGGGAGTGCATGGGCTAAAGCTGGAATGGGACAATGAACTGCAAGGTGCAAATGGAGCAGAGCTGATCCCAGTGAGAGCCCCCGGGAGCGCTCGTGCATTTTGGGACCATTTTGGTTCATCTTGGGTGCAGCCCTGGCTGGGCTCTTGTGCTGCCCAAGGTGCATCCACTGAGGCCTTTTAATAAATCCCTGCTTTATTCTTTAGCTCTGTCCAGTCTCTGTTCTAGGTCAGCCTTCACAAGGCATCAGGAGAGGCTGAGAGCAGCCCCTCTTGTCCCCTGCTGGCTGCAGATACCATCCTGGTATTTAATAAATTATCTGCCTCTGCTTTCTAATGCCCCACAAGAAATGTTACTGCCTCCCCTCACAGCTCAGCAGTGGGGAACTAAGGATAAGGTATTTGGGGCAGCCCACTTGATTCTTAATTACCAGCAGGTAATTATGCTTTTTAAGCCCTGTCAAGACTCTAAAGGCGGGAAATGATGCTTTAAGTTTTAGCTTTCATATTTTTTCAGATTCTGTGCTGCCTAGGTGTGTAGTTCTGAGCTTCATATTAAGTGTTGGTAAGCTCTCTTCACAGAGTAGGCAGACAAAACAATTCCTTCTCTAGCTTGGGACCAAGGACAACCAATACAAGTTTCAGGCCCCAGAGCAGAAACAACATGGACTGAAGAGAAAAAAAACAAGAAGGATGGTACTTCATAATCTGAAGCTGGAATTGGACAATGAACTCCAATATGCAAATGGAGCAGAACTTATAAAAAGTGAGAGACCCCGTGAGCGGATGTCCATTTTTGGGACCATTTTGGTTCATCTTGGGTGTAGCCCTGGCTGGGCTCTTGTGCTGCCCAAGGTGGATCCATTGAAGCCTCTTAATAAATCCCTACTTATTCTTTAGCTCTGTCCAGCCTCTGTTCCAGGTCAGCCTTCTCAGCATCACTCCCATTCAGCCTGCACAGCAAGTGGGAGGCGCAGTTCCTGGCACAGACCAATCCTACATGGCTGAAGAACATCACGAGGGAAGGCACAGCAACACAGCCTCCACTGTGTCTCCTCACCACAGCCCATTCCAGAGCTGCCAGCAGCAGGTCCTCAGTGCTGCTGTTATCCTATCTAGCCTGTGGTTCCTCTGGGAAACCTTGGATATGGTACAGATGCCCCCCATGGGCACAGGACACTGCTCCTACACCTACAAGGGAGAGCAGGCCATGTGCCACCTAACTCAGAGGAGATCCATTTGCTTATTTGTCAGAAGAAAGGGTGAGACTCACCCCAAAGAGAGGCATTTTCATCCCCATTTCCCACAAAAGGTGCTATCCTGTGGTAGCATTGCAGTGAATCCCCCCTGCAGAGGAAGCAAAGTCCTACATCTGAGAGTTTCTCTTCTTTACTGAGGTTTTAAATAAGCTGATATAGACAGTCACAAACACACACCTGCCCTTGCTCTGTCTCTACTGGTTCCCCTTCATGTGATATTAAATATTTCTAGCCTGAGGCAAAAGACACTCAGCTCATCAGTTCAGCTCTGTTGAGCAGATCCCTTGTCTTAGGAGGAAGCAATAGCTGAGATGCTCAATAAATGTTCTCCAAGTAGACCATAAAGCCATTCCAGCTGTCTGTGGGAAGCCCAAGGTGGAGTACAACCTCAGGAAAGGCTACAAGGACATTGGACTCCACTGAGAGCACACAGTGGAGTGGCTGCTGCAACAGATTCAACTCTTCTCCTTCTTCACATGCCCTATAAATGACATTCCTTAGTCCCCCTGAAGTGGAGCTCAGCTGTGCAGATGAAATGGTTCTGACACTGGGATGTGGAAACCATCTTAAAGGAAAACATTGATTTTATCAGAAGCAGCAGAGCTGTAATGAGCAGAGCGTTTTAAAAGATCTGCAGACACAGGTTTATCCTACCTGAAAGCTTCCCGCCCCTAGGAGCAACCTGAGAGCCACAGCAAGGTCTGAACTCCTGTTTTCATCTCAGTGGGAATGGAAGATTTGTAAAGTGATCCATCTCAACAAACTTTCTGTGGCTTCAACACCTCCTTTAGAGTCAACAGAGAAAACCAAACACTCCCAGGGTGTGATTCCTCCTCTGTTTGGACAAACACTGAGGAGGAGGTGGACCACACCTCCAACTCCTCTGTTTCTCCAAAGGAGCCCTAAGTGAAGTGCTCAGGTACACGGATACACAGGGTCTGAGCACTGCCTCCTGACACACATCCCACTCTCAGGATGAGGATATCCCCCTCTGCAGACTTCTGGAAGCTGTGGGGAACAACATGTTCCCATTCATGAGGAGATGTGCAGATCAGATGCACTAAGTGGTATCACATCTCCATCTGTGCACGTCCTTCAGCTGCAAACTGAAGTGTTGCACCAGCAATGAGTGGCACCAGAGGATGAAGAGAGTCTCCAGGAAAGGGGAAGAAACACGTTACTGAAGGAGGTTTTGGAGGACTGAAGGAAACTCAGCTCAAGAACTTCAGGCAAGAAGATGCACTGGAGACAAGACTGACACAAGCTGGGCTAAGGTTGGAGAAACAGAGATGTGCAGATGGATCTGAGGCCACATTGACACAAAACGTGTGGGTAATGCCCAAAGGCACTGTCCTCATAAACAAGGAATTCCAGGAACAAAGTACTGTAGGGGTTTCAGACACACTGGATACACTGAATAGTTCCAACACTGGGAACAGTTTTAGTCTCCTTCGAGGACTGTGGATTTGCAGCATTTCTAGCTGGGATGTAGGGACAGGGCCAGGGGGCCCTGGCAGACCCCTGGCAGGGATGGGAGAGAAGGGTAAGAACCCACCAGCAGCAGAGACTGGATCAGCTCCTCCCTACAACCCTGGTGCTGCCTGGAGCCTTGATGTGTTTTTTGGCCTTTCATCCAACAGCCTTTAATTCACTATTGGGACCTAAAGACAGTAGCTTGGGGGAGATATTTAGATAATCTGTGTAGCCCAACACTGCTCCTGAATGGAGCCGAATAAATCAGATTCCTGCCCCGGGGCTGTGGAGTGAATCGTTAGCACAAATCCAAACCGTGTCAATCTTCCTTTAATTACTAACCTTGCCCTGCTGACACAATCGGCAGCAATCCTTCGACTGTTTGTGTTTACAGCCTTCAGCCCTTTGCCCAGCGGCAGATCCCACCCTTTTCCTGATATGAAAAATATCCTGTTGTCCCTGGTTTCCTCATGTCAACAAGGGAGGGAGAAGCCAAGAGGTTCCTAGTTTGTTTGTTTGTTTGTTTTTCCCTCATGTTTCAGTTTCAATGTATTTTACACTCAAAAAAAAAATTCAACATTTCAGCCCTTTGCACTGTCCTACTTCAAAAAGCAGGAAGGCAGAGGAAAAGTACCAGAAGGAAAAGGATAGGTGTTGCAACAATGGCATTTTTTCTGTGATTAAACTAAATGGATCAATCCCTGCAATAGAGCACCTCAGCCCAAATCCATTCCCTAAGGTAGATCTGGGCATTGTGCTCAGCAGGGGCCAAGTGTCTTTTTGGCAATCAAAATCAGGAGGTTAGATGAGCACAGGCATGGAAAAAACATCTTTGGGAAGTTGGGGTCATCCCCTTCCACTCACAAATCACACATTGCTGTGCTTGGTGTTTCTCCTTTCTTTCATCATATCATTGCCATCAGCTGAAAAGCCATCAGCAGTTTTCCTGATCCTGCACCAGGATAAATAACAAGTCAGGAGGGGACACTGAAGACGTATTTTTCCAACTCAGTAAGTGCCTGCAAAGATTGATCTCTGTGCTGGGAGTGTCCTCACCCTAGGAGAGTCACTTCTCCCAGTGGAGGCACCTTGTATGTGCCAGAGCCAAGGTCCTGCTGAAGCAGCAGCAGTAAAAATTACAATTCATCCTAATTTATTGCCCTGGTGCTTAGGGACCAGCCCAGAGCAGCTTCCCTCTGTGCCAGGCATTGTATCAAACGAGGCATGACATTCCCAAACAAAAGAGGAAAGTCAGAAAGGAAAAGCAGATAAAGGAAGAGGGAGAACTAATATAGAAGATATTCTGGGTGGATTGTTTTCCTCTCCTTTCTCCCCTGCTGACTGCCAGCTTTATCTCACCCACGAACTCCTCCCAGCTCTGACTAGGCATGTTCATCTAATTTTTGGAGAATGAGCAAAGAAATGCAATTTAAAGAGAACTGCAGCTAACCGTACAGGAGTCTGTTCCTGCAAAGTGCTAAGAAAAACAGAAAGAAAGACAGAAAGCAAGCACAAACCACATGGGTGGAAATAGATTAATGTTTCCTTTTGGCTCCTGTTTTGGACACATATTTTTCATATCAAGATTCCATTTCCAGTTTTTGCTGTCAGCTAATGATTTCTAGTGGTGAACCACTCTTGAGTGCTGTGTATCTCTTTCCTCTTGCAAGGCCAGGGCTCAGCTCCCAGCCTGTCAGCTGCCCTGATTCCTGGGAATAAAAGGGGCATCTCTAGGCAGCCTCCTGCTTCCCTTTTTCCTCCATGGATATCTCCATCCCCACCAACCCAGGACACTCTCAATGGCAGGACACTTTGTGTTTAATACACCTTCAGGCTACTTGCAGTGGTTTTCCCCTTGAGTTTTGAGCTTCGCACTCAGCGAGAAGAAAAACTTCCCTCTTGTCCACCCCTCAGAAGGCAGGAAGTGCTGGAGTGGCCTTGCTTACCTCTGGGGAGGGGAACTGGGATTTGTTTCCATCGACTGGGGCGACCAAGAGCATGTCCTGCAGGATGGTGGTCATGTGCTGGGCCATGACCTTCTGCTGGTCCACGCTGCAGTGGTTCTCCAGGGAGATGATGACGGGGTATGGTGAGGTCTGGAACAAGACAGCAACACACACCATCAGTGAACTCTGTGCTTTCACCAGTCTACAGCAATTGGTATGAACTCCATTTCTCTGGGAATGAGTGTGTCAACAGGAGGGGCTGATGTTCTCCTAAAGCAAGGATTTGCTAAAAATGGAATTTGTTAAAAATTTAACCGTGCAGTAGTTACTCAGATCTGTGCTGATGCCTTCCAGAGATGATGGTCCAATGGAGAACACCAGGATGGGTCAGGATTGCCTTTCACAGACTTTCTTGGGCACTCCCTGTGCCTCTATTCTCTGCTTGCACTGTGGGCCAGAGCACCTTCCTACCCACCTTCAGAGGAAGGACTGGGAAGGGGGCTTTGAAATCACAGGGTTTGCTCAAACCCTTGGTGATGTCAATCCTTCCTCCATTCCTTCATAGGCCTGATCTGGTTCCCTGTGCCCCCCAGGTCATTTTGTGTCCTGAAGGCATTGTCATTATTGTCACTGTCACTCCTTTATGGCCCCAAACAAAATTTGGCAACAGCTCCCAAATGCACTGAAGGAAAGCAGCAGAGTCCAGTGAGTCTGGACAGACCTAAGATTTTCTGAAGCCTGGTGCCATACAAGACTCCAGCCCTGTTCATCCCTTTTAAAGCAGAATAAAAACAGTCCTTCACATCCAAAACATGCACATGAATTCCTCTAAACAAGAAACAGACCCTGAGACATCAAAGCCACACAAATCATGGGCTTGCTGGCGTTTTCCACCAGGCATGCTCAAGATTATGAGCATCATTTTCATTGTAGTGGGGTCCAGGATGCAGCTGTGCTGGCCCAGGTTCAAACTCATCCTCAGATGGTGCTCTCCCTGTGCAGCAACCCCCAGGGATGGATCTCTGGAGGAAGCAGAGCATGGATGCTCAGACAGAAGGACACATCTTGTCCCCATGAGGTGAAACTGTCATTGCTTCTGCTCTCTGCTGGGAGGGAAGAGCTCTACTGCCAGTCCTGGGTCGTGCAACATGAGAAAAAGTCCCTCCTCCTTACTTTGAATGCATAGTTCTTGATGGCCTTAATGACATCGCTGAAGAGGATCTTGGAGGTGAGAGTGTAGCCGTGATAAATGACGGGCTCCGAGTTGGGGCCATCCCAGCAATCCAGCTCCACACAGCGACAGCCTTTGGTGAGGGCTCTGGAAACAAAGAAGGGACCTCGTTGGGTTCTACAGCTTCTGCTCCAACTCCAAGTGAGGGTACATCAGGCACAGGTGCTGCCTGGGAAGACTGGAAGGAAGTTCAGGAGCAAGGGAGAAGAAAGGAACTTGGAAAAAACAGGAAAGCAGATAAAGGATGGGATCAGGTAAAATCAGTGTCAGCGAAGAGAGCTCAAGGTTGAGCAAGGAAAGCACAGAAGGATCTGAGAAATAAGGTAGTGAAAGTCCAAGGTAGAATTATCCAAAGAATAAGACATAGTGAGTGTCAGATGAGAAAGGACACTGATGACTGTGACCCAAGTCTTTCCCCAAAGATGGTGAAGAGAAAATCAAGAGTGGCTGCAGTAGAAGAATGACAATCAGCCTTAGAAGCCAGGTCACAAAGCTTAGATTATGTGATTTCTTCATCTAGATCTGATATGACATGAGGGATGAATCTTCAGAGCTGAGAGAAAGGGAGGGAGGGAGCTATGGGAACTCCATCATAGCTGAGGAGGCTGCTGAGGGCCAGTTTCCTAAACCAAGTCTACAGACCAAATTTCCATGTGAAATTCCTACCTCTACATATCCATGCTCCCATTTCAATTTATTTTCAAATGCAGATTCCCCCCACCCACCCCATCTATCTAGGAGGCGATCTCATCTTTTCTACAGTAATTCCCTAAATATTTCAGATCACACAATTCCTTTAACTCATTGCAATAAAATCACAGAATGGTTTGGGTTGGAAGGGACCTTGAAGATCATCCAGTTCCAACCCCCTGCCATGGGAAGGGACAGCTTCCACTAGACCAGGTCACTCAGAGCCCTGTCCAACCTGGTCTTGAACACTTCCAGGGATGAAGCATCCACAGCATCTCTGGGAAACCTGCTCCAGAATCATGGGATTTTTTTTTTTTTTGTGCAACGCAAACATACATCTATAATTTTAAGACTCTGTAAGATGAATTCAAAGAGCTGCTGAGAAATAACTTGTGCCAGATTTCACTCTCAACACTTTTGACCTTGTGACTCCAGTCAGCCGTTGCTCCTGAGAATGAGGTAAGTCATAAACAAAGGCAGAATTGCAGCCATTGAGTGGCTCACAAGGAAACACCGTCTTGTCTGATAAAAGCACGGAGTAATGCAAGGTGGGTGTGCAAATTATTGAAGGTCACTGCACCCATCTGGTCATGAGGTGCTGTTAAAGGCAGACACAGGCAGCACCTAAAGCTCTGTGCAGGGGTGCTGCGGGAATATCTGAGATGCTAAAAAGGCACCAGGTGTAAGTTCTCCCAATCACTCACCCTGCTCATATCCCACCTCTTTTTATTGATTGCTCCAACTAAGACTCTCCAAAATAAACCCCAGCATGGTTGTGGGGACAGTCCCTGCCATGGGTCCCTCCCAAAGGCAGTACAGAGCATAAGCACCATGGCACTATGAATTGTTTTGTCTCCTCCCAGATCTGCAGCTCTATCCCAGGAATCTTTCCATCTTGTAAGCTCCTTGCACTCTCCTGTGCCATATTTTGGGGAATGCAACATCCCCTCAGCATCATGCTTTGAAAACACCAGGCCAGAGGGCTGTAATCCAGCCTCCTTGTGACTGCAGATATTTTATACTGCTTCCTAATGTAGTAATTATACATCCTACACCCAGGTGGACACCAGATGAAACTCAGATCAAAGAGCTGTGAAAAGGAGGGCACAGCCAACCTGGTTTGGAAAGAGCTCACCCTGGAAACATGGGCCAGCCCATATTACCTGGGCTGGTGGAAGATTGCTTCTTGATCCCTTGCATCCATCAGCACAGACACTCATGTCTTCTGAAAGAAAGAGGTTAACCTCCCAAACACACACATTCTTTACCTGATATAGGCCTCTGTGCTGCTTGGCCCTGTGATCTGGTCTTCCATGAGATAGGTGTTGTGTGAGGATGACACCAAGTAGTGACTGAGAGGTTGGGTCATGTCCTGGTAAACTTTCCGGTGGGAGGGGTTGAATATGTTCCCCTCATCTGACAGCAGGTACATCAGGAAACCATCCTTGGTCATGGCGTTGCCCCTCTTGGCTGCCAGGTAAACAGACAGAAAAGCCCACACTGAAAATGAGATGCCACCAGGTCGTGCTACCACCTTCACCACGGTGCCTGTGCTCTCCAGGAGATCCCAGAGGCAAAAATGTGCTCCCCAGGCATTCAGTAAAAGCAAAGACATCAATGCTCTCCAGACATGGATGACAACTTCAGCTGCCTGAAAATGCTTTTAATGCCCCTTCCCAAGTACAGCTTTTTATGACACTTACGTGGCTTTTTATTGCACTTTACTTGTCCTTGATAACATCTTAAAAGTGTCAAAGACAGACCTTACCTCATCTGTCTCTAGAGATTTACAGCACAAAATGTCTGTTTGAGCATTTCAAGGTTTCTTTGCGCCAACCCAGAGAAGCTGTCAGATGTCTAAACACAGCCAGATAAATCCTGTCTAGATTATCCAATGAAAGACATGATTAGCAAAGAGGAAATACAAAATTACTCCCTTTTTGAGGGACTGAACTCAATCTCAGCCTAATCCTAAAGCCTGACAGTTCCAAAGCCTTGTCCCTCTCCTGAAGGGATAGCAGGATAGTAGAAAAGCAGCCCATGATTCTGAGTTGGCTCTTGGAACACATCCTCCAAGGTGCTCCAGACTGATGATTCACCCACAGTCTGAGCAGACAGACATTCAGTGTCTGCCTCCTAAACAGCTGTCACCTCCTTGGCCTCTACTCAGAGATCCCATCTGCAGATGGCTTTACAGGTGCCCACCACCAAGGACATCTGCCTCCACTCTGGCTTCTGGAGAACACAAATATTGCTACATTATTGGCCTGGAAAAGCCACATGAGGTCTTGGCATCTGAATAACCCATCTGAGTCTTTCCCTCAAGAATTTCATCATCCTCTAGTCAAACCTGTATCAATGCCTCTCCTGCTGTTCATTGCACCCAAAATAAAATTGAAGAGAGAGATTTCCCAGCCTCTCCTCTCCTCTCCTCTCCTCTCCTCTCCTCTCCTCTCCTCTCCTCTCCTCTCCTCTCCTCTCCTCTCCTCTCCTCTCCTCGAGTTGTTAATGTTCCCCTAGAAGAGTGGTGTTTTAGAAGCAGCTGTGGGGAGAAAATAATGCACACGACTGCAGGGAAAAAAAGCAGCAGCAATGCAATTCATAGCTCATCAAAAAAAGCAAGATTTTGAAGCAAACCAGCCAGGGTTTTCAACCTACCTCTTTCGTTGGGCTCGTATCTCTGAATTAAGGCAGGGGCAGCAACAACAGCATTTTCTTCCTGCTGCACCTCATAGAGAAACCTCACCAGGTTCTGGCAGGACATGAACCCTTCTGGGTCCGAGTACATTTGGAAGATGCTGTCTATTTCCTTCCTTTCTGTCAGTATCTTGTAAAATTCCTCTATCTCATCATCCTCCAGAGCCTCTGTTTTGGACTTGTCACAGTGCTGTAAACGTAGAGGGGAGAAGGAGTGAAAACCTTCTTTCCTTCTGGCATAGGCCAGCCGTAATCTGCACCAGGGCTACACAACGCAGAACACAAAATAATTGCAAAGAGTTACTGGCCAGCCAGTGAGGAGCACGTGGTCAATGACAATGGTTCTCACTGACAAGGCCAACAGTCATAAAACAGTTCCAGTTATTAGTATTTATACATTATCAATGTGCTCAAAAGCACCAGCCTTGAGTTCCAGCACTTGGTGTGCTTCGGGACAGCTCAAAATAATCCAAGCACAAATCAAGGGTCAAAAGAAATGTAATTCTCAATCTCAGGGGGAATAAAGGGAAACAATTGACTCTATTAAATAATGATAGAGAGTATAGCCAAAAATCCAGGAAGTTAAGTGAAAAGGAACCTTCCTTTGACCTGAATGGCTCAGACCACAATAGGGTTGTTTGCAAAAATGGCATCAAAACCAACTTTAAACCCCCACAACTGCTAAACATGTGCATGTTTAGGTATGAAAAAATCCACCTCTCCATGGAAATTTTCCATTCTCATCCAAAACCTGCCACATAACAAAATCCCCACAGATTTCAAATTAGATATAATCTTCCCACAAGGAACTGTAATTCAGATCCTTCATCTTCCTCTGGGGTTTGAACTTTTCCAGTAGATACCATCTGTGACAGAGCACCACAGCCAAGGACTTGATTGACCATGAAAGATGAGGAGCTTGAGATATACACATTAATGTCTCCATCAAGGACACAGCTTTTCCAATAACAAGTTTTTCTAGTTTATTTTAAATACTCCCAGGTTCAATTTTTCATCAGAAACAACTTTTTTTTTTTCTGTAGCAAATCCTGATATTAATTTTGTTGTTTGTTCCTAGCAGAATTCTTCAGCTTGTCAAACCAGAGGAATTAAACTGCTTTCCATCTTTGATTCCCTGTGACAGAGCTATTTTCCTGGTTTTTATGGTGAAAATGCCTTAGTTTAACCAGTAATCACACTAATCTCAACCTAGCTCTGCCAGTGATCTCAGCAATGGCCACGGTGGCTTTGGCAGTGTCCCAAGATGATAAGGAGGGACTTTCATGCCCTGCAAATCTTTCACTATCTGCTTAAGGAGCACATATAAAACCAAAGAACATTATCATAATGCCTAGGATTTCACAAACTGAAGTGACAGAAAAAAAAGAGTTCCACTTGTCCTGACTTCAGAACCTGCTGGGTAGAAGCTACGGGTTCATCTCAGGGATGGGACAACCTGTGACATGCTCAGTACTACAAACAACTCCAAAATAGGTTTGAGAGTTCAAGAATTGCCTTTTCCTCGCTGCCTTCCATGTCTATGATCCTGTGCTGTGGCTCTGGCAGATCCCCCAAGCTAAGCTGAGCATGATGCTTAGCAACTGCAAAAGGAATATAAAGAGGGAAAGCAGCTGGTGGAGACAGCAGGGATGTTGTGAATTACAAATGTTCTTTTCTTTAAGACTTGACAGGGAAAATGACAAGATATTCCTCCTAGAAAACTGGCATTTTAAGTGGTGTGCCTGGGGAAGTTTATTCATTAGTTGCCATAAAGGCTGTGATGAAAACAGGGCAATAGCACTGGAATCAAACCCCAGGACAGATCAGATGCATGGTATAAAAGTGGGTGACTTCTGCTTTGGCTACAAGAGGTCCAAATTAGAAAGAGACTCTCAACCCAAAATACTGTGTTTTACCTCCCATGTATGCATCACAAGCCATGAGTTCTGCATGACCCTTGGCCTGCCAGCAAAAACACCTTTCTGATGCATCAGAATGAATATTGAGGTTGAAATGAAGTGAGCAATGACAGGAACTTTGCATAATTTCTGGTTGCTTTGCAACACGTTTTACTCCCGTGTCTCAAACCTAAATGTGGACACAGAGTCACATGATGAGAGGCAAAAATAATGTGAGAACATGCCCTGCAGCCCCCACTTGAGCCCCTGATCACCCTTCCTTCCTGTGACTAAATGAAGAAAAACTCTCTGAGACAGAAAAGATCACCCTTTAATAGGCTGTAATGCCCTAGTCCATTTTCAGGATGCAAACTGAAAATGTAATTGCTTTAAGAGCAACACAGACCCTTCCTGGAGGCAAATCAGCCTTCAGGAGACCTAAATTAACCTCCAAAGAGCCTCTCTTTCCAGTGGCTATACAGGAAACTTAACAATTGCTTGCTTAATGATGGTACTTCAGCTAACTCCCTGCATTTCCACGGGTTGAATCAAGGTTTAGGAATTACTGGGAGTCTTTAAGCAAAAAGGATTAATTTCATGGTTTCTTCTCCTAGAGCTCCCTTACAACTATTGTGACAGTAGAAAAGGTCCATTAAATAAGAGGAGACTGTGCCCCTAAAATAAAGTAAAATTAAAAAAAAAAAAAAATCAAACAAACCAAGGGTGATTTTTTCAGGTTGTTGGTGTGTGAAGGTGTGGGAGTGATTCATCTCCTGTATGTGAGATGTATCCTTTAGGATGAGGAGATTCACACCCTGGTCCTTACTGGCTTCACCTGCACTGACTGCAGAGGAAGTATTGGCAACTACTTCCAGTTGAGACCTGCACCTCAATCCGTGGATTCTCAGCCTTATTTCCACTCTTCCAGGATCTTCCTGGGCAGGGAATAAAGGATGGGATCCACCAGCCAGAGCGGGCAGTACAACTGGAATATTCTGTGAGCTGAAATTCTTTAAGATGTGCTGATGACCTTCCCCCTGATTCCTGAGGAGCTGTCCATAAAGAGAGATGTCTAGAAAGTAAAGACAAGGAAACTTGGACCTCCTTTGGGGGAAGGCTCACATGGAGGAGCAGGAGAACTCCTGCCCAGTGCCCAAAACCACCCTTGTGTTTACCACTGATCAGAAAAAGACATTTCTGAAACTGCACACACATTAATTCAGACAGGATGGAAGTTTGGAAATTATCCAGATGTTTTATCTCACCTCAGCAGGATGGATTCTCCAGAGAGAAATCCAAAGCTGAACAACTGAGAATTTTTCATCCCTTTCTTATCTTCTGATAGGCTCAGCCAGCAAGCTGAATCTGGAGAATTTAGAAGTGTACATCCCTGACCAGATTAAATATGCCTTGGGAGTATTAAGTCAATCAGACTAGTCCAGGCTTGGGTGCAATGTTGTGTATCTACCATTAATCTGGAAAGGTTTTTTTCTTAATTGGCACTTCTTTTTTTGTTTGTTTGTTTGCTTATACCTGTCACTTTGCACCCCCTTTGTCTGAGAATGTGAGGATCTGGGTTCACAATTGTAACCAAACAAATTTCAGCCAGACTTAGGCATTGATATGCAGCTGTGGCTCACAAAACTCCTGAAATCCCTGGGACGTCAACTCTGTTTCCCTTTTTCTTGCATTATCCATGTCTGCATCTCATTTTCTGCTTCATGGCAAAATTAGGCATCGAATATGAAGAAAGATCTTAACACACCCTCATCAAAAGCATTGTGCTGGCCTAACTTAGTGGGAATCAATTATTCTGAGCAATAAATTACTGAGCACCAAAACCTGAGTCCTTCCTTGGTACAAGAAAAGAAGCCAGGAGTTCACTTTAGGTGAGGTCTCCAACACAAGCTTGAAAGCTGTGGGACACCTTGACCCCAGCCAACAGCAAACCCTTTTTCTGCTTGCTCCCATTACCTGGAAAATCTTCTTGGCATGGTAGTCATCGACTTCAATGTTCACTTCTTTCAGGAAGTCTTTGAGCTCTTTCAGGCTCATCTTGTTGTCTTTGTTTTTGTCAGCTTTCCTCAGGCAGGTGTGAATCCAGCTGCAGGGGGATGTAAGGAAATCCTTCCAGGTCAGTGCCTAGCCTGAACACCTAAATACCTTCTGCTGCACATAGCAGGGGGGAAATCCTCTTCTAAAGGCTCTGAGCCACCTCTCCAGCTGCTGTAAATCAGCGTGGGCTCCCTGAGCAGCTGACACCACCTCACCTTCTGCTCCCACAGAGCACAATGGTGCCGTGGCAGAAGGAAAATGTGCTGTGATACAACTGATCGTGACCTGGGAGAAGCTTTTCACCATCTGGCCAAGGCTGGAGCAGCTCTTTTTACCCTGTAGGAGTTTCTGGCTGCAGCCAGAAACAGTTTGATTTCTCTTTTATGACAGAAAGTACATTCTGCTCCAGACAGTTAAAAGGGGATAAAGGAAAGAATGAAAAGAGCTCCCAAGAGAAGCTTGGTAAACTCATTGTCATGGATTTGTTCAATATTCAGTGTGTCGTGGTGAACACTGAACTCCAGAAGAAGTATCAATAATAATTTTTGAACTCACCTTCAGCATAGTTTTAGGGATTTCTACCTATATCTCCTAAGAACTTTGTTGTGAGTGGAATCAAACCAAACTTTGTGGGTCTTGCCTTCTTCCCCTGATGAAATGCACAGGGTCTGTAACTGTGCTGTACTGTGATAATATTTCATAAGAGCTTGGGTTTTAATTACTTTAGTGTATCTATGGATCAGGAGTAACTGCTGTAAGAATGATCTCCTTAATGTGATGTCAGATAATTTGAACTGGGACTTCCATTGTCTTTCAGTCTCTAAAATCATGTTAGACAGTTGAGACACATTGCAGTTTTTAACACCAAAAAACCCCATGCTTTTTGCATCATGGAACTGTCTGTCTAATTTGCTTTACTGTCAAATAAGAAAGGTCATCCAGAAAATATCTACTTTTCAACAGGAAAAAAAATTACTGAAGTAAGAATTAGATCTCCAATAATAACCTTCCATGTCTCACATAGGAAACAATGCTTCAAACTCATTCCAGAAAAACTTCCAAAAAAAAAAAAAAAATGCTCAATCTGAATGCTAATCAAAGTAAAGCTCAGAATCAGCAAATACCAGCTGAGGCATATGGTGCTGTAACATTTAAACTGGGCCTTCCAAAATGACCCCAGAAAAGGGCATTAACAGCCTTAGGGGCTGTTAAACATAACCCTGAAACAGTGTTTACCAGAGCTACCCCTGCACTGAAGTATTTCCTAGTGATGGAGATATGTGTAAACTGTTAGTGAGTATTGTTTGTCTCATGGAAAGTTGAACTTTCTGACTTTAAAAATCTTGGCAGGTGCTAAGCAATGACCTCACCCCACATCCGTCTGAGCCTGGTAATATTAATATTCCCCTTCTTTAGACATGGAAACCAAAATAAAGAGAAGCTGCATTTCCCAAGGACGCTCCAGAGCTCTGAACCAGGGTCTGGCTTGGATTGATTCTCCCCAGAAAATCCAGTTTGAGTCATGAAGCTCCCACGAGCAGAGGATGCTGTGCTGGGAGCACACCACACCCACCCCAGGGTGCAGAACACCCCCTCCACCAGCTCTGCTCCAGAGAGGGTCTGTCAGACTGTCACCCTGGTGCCACCCACTCACACCTGACCCTGCACCTTGTGTCCCCTTCCCAGCCTTCCCTAAAAACAACAGGCAGGAGAAACACCCAACTCTGCTGAGCCAAGAGGAAATCCAGTCTGCCACAGCCAGAGGTGAGCAGTAGGGGTGGAGAGAAACTACTCTTTTGTCCATAGAAACTACTGGTTTTGTGCTAACCACTGCAAAAAAACCCACATTTTTTTAAGAGTCTGCATAATTTCCTCTGATAATGAGCACCCAGAGGTCATGCATGTACCCAAAGGCCTCTCTGGAAGGCAAAATGTGGGCAGTAAATGCATCTGCAAAAGAGTATGCCCAGGTCCTACCTGTTAATGGAGGATGCTTTTCTCAGCCCAGGAGGCTGAGAAATGCAGGAGGGAAATCAGAGAGCCCAGGAAAAGCCCAGGCACACACAGTGGGTCCTCTTGCTGCAAGGGCAAGCAGCAAAGAGAGAAAAAGGAGAGTACAGATAACTGAGATCTCAGCAAATAGCAGCATTCTGGCCCCAAAATACCCAATCTCCCCATCCATCTGGATCCCCTCAGCTTTGGGAGAGCTTAGAGGAGCTGGATGAACAAAACACTTCAACTGAAAGTCCTCTCATGTGGTACAAACACCATTTTTCAGTCCTGGCTGTGGGTCTTTCACCTCCTGCCCCTCTGTGGGCCTGAGTGCACTAGGAAGCAGCTGCTCCCATTTCTGTATGCATCCAGGGAGAGCCTGCCTCCTGCCTCTTGTTTTTAAAGGCTGTGCCAGCTCCAGGGATGAGTTTCAGTCATCCCTCTTTGGTTTCTATCTGGCAGATATCCCATGACTGTGCTCAGAACAGAAATGCTGCAGAACTTCTGGTAAGTGCTTTCAAACCAGAAGAAAAACTCACACATAAACCCCAGAACCAAAGCAGACAGTGCCACCCTGCTCAAATGAAAAGTCCTCTGTATTTTCTGGTCTAAAATCTTCCCTGCACACATACCTGCAATATTTACTACACAACCTATGCCAGCCTGCTGCAAGGTTGAATCTGAGGCTTATTAAAACAGAACTCTGTGTATAAGAACATCAGACATGCTCATCAAGCATGTGGGAGTTTTATCTGTGTAGGAATATAGGACTGGAAAAACACATAAGACACTGATTCCAGTCCCTTTCTACCACAGGCAACTCCACTGAATTCCAAACTGAATGAGCCCCATCTGAAACCAGCAGAGTTTTTGCTTTCAGTCCTTGATTTCAAAAACTTGCACATTCCTTACTTGTTTTGCAAGGCTTTGGGAGGCTGAAAAAGATACCCTGCAAGGCAATTCTCCAGTCATGGGGGACAGGCAGGGGACACAACACATCTCATGTCCTGACTCTTCCCCTTCTGTGCTCACAGATGCTGAGAACACTCCTGAGGTTTAAGGAAGATCTGAGCAAGCCCACGCTGCCAAGCAAACCCAGGGAAGGCAGACTAAATTTAAAATCCCAGGCTTTAATTAAACATCATCAAATTTCAAATGAGAAATCATGCTGTTCTGTAATTCCAGGTTACGTTAAATGGCCTGAGACAAGCCCAGATTGGAAGCCAGCACTGCACAGTAATTACTCTTCCAGAAATATGGTTTGCCTACCCACCCTATTTAGCTTCGATTCTGCTTTCCAAAGACAGAAAGGCACTTTTCCATGCTGGAAATTTACAGCCTTCTTCCTTTGCAAATGTCATTGTTATTTTCCCCCCCTTAAAAATCTTGTCTCTTCTTACAGGCAAGTTTTTCAGCAATATATTTAACTTGATATGCTCCAGGGACAACTTTCTGTAACCCAGATTTTCCCCTACACACTGTGGGGTGGCTGAGGAGTGACCTTACAGCCCTGTAGAGCTTGAAAAGCCATCCAAAAAAGACACTCATAATGCAAGAGACAAACAGGACATCCCAGGCACATCAGAACTAATGGAGTCTGATTCCTTTAAGTGAACAGCACTGTGGCTGTGAAAATGCTTCTCAGACTTCAGAGAATCCACAGAAGAGTAAAGCCTGATGAAAGCTCAGCATTATGCACCATCTCCTTCTCCATCAGTGCATTATTACCCAGCAGAGAACCCACATGGAGTGAAGACTTAACTGAGGGTAAGACTTCCTGGTGCCTTCTCACACTTGAGCTCCAGCTTTGTGATTTTTCCCAGCTGAGGATTTTGCATCTCCCCTCCTCTCTGATGTTTGGTGTCAAACAAGTCATGAAGCCCACCCAGCCTTCTCTCCCCAAGTCCTATCTGTTTTTCTCTCTGATAGCTGAATAGCTGCCTTTGGGAAGCTTAAAGGACCCTAATATTTTACAGTTACTGTGGCTCTGTCAAATCAGGGTCAAATCTGAAGCCAACAGCTTCAGATGTCATGGTCATAGTTCAAATCCATCCAAAACTGCACCCACATATATCCTCTCTTTTTATACATGAGACCTCTGTTTGCAAAGCAACTTATTGAGTGAAATGCAGCCTCAGGGAAAATTCCCTGTGAATTCAGCAGAGCCAGGATTTCACCCAATAACCAACCCCTCTCCATTTCATAATGAATTCACTCTCCTTTCCTGCTCTGTGCCTTTTCCTTTCTGATCTCTGCATTGTCGCTAGAGCAACTGCAGATTTTTTTCAGGGCAAAACCTCCTCCCATGCTGAGGCTAATAAGGAGTAATTTCACTCAAGTCAGTGGAGCTACCCTGGAGTAAATTTGGCAGTGAGAAGAGGAGAATCAGTTCCCTCTCCTTGTATTACCGAGAAACACGGTAAACAGTGCGGGCTTTTCATGCCTTGCCAAGAAGTGCCTGTCCTGGAGTTTACTGCAATGCAAGTGAAACAGACCCCTGAAGAACACAAAAAAAAAAAAAAAAAAAAAGATTGTTTCATCTGGAGCTCCATGAAAGAGGGAATTCTTCGCTTAAGGAGCCACATTAAGCCTGACTCCACTCTTGCTTGGTATCATTGTAAAACAGGGGGGAAAAGCATTGGAAACCAGGGAGCTTGCCTGGGTGCAAAATCAATGCAAGAGAAAACCCAGTGCCCAGGGCCAACAGGGAAAAAAGGAGGTTAGTCTGCTATCCCCACCCACATGGAAAGACAAGTGCATCTTTGTCCGTGATTAATCACTTTATAAGGCAAAGGATACTGTTGGAGTTTCTGTTTCTGGTTCATGGAGTTGCTGTGGGCTATGATTTTCCCAAGGCCAGCAATCCAGTGGTTGGCATCATCCTCTGAACTCGCAATGAGGTCCAGGTTTTTCCGCTGGTCTTTGAAGATGATGGAAAAGCAGCGATACTCTGGGACATCCTTGGCGTATTTTTCCATACCTTCTGTTTTATGGCCTGACCTCACATCCCGGATATCTTCAATGGAGACTGTGGAAAGAAAGCAGAGCCTGCTGTCAGCAGGGGTTCAGTCAGCCTTATCTCTACTTGGTGAGGGATATTAAAAAATTACACTTTCTCCTTTTCCTGAAGCCTCTGGAGGGTTCCCTTCCCTTTCCCCACTTCCCCAAGCTTTGGTACTGAAGAAAACTCAACTCAAAAGGACCAGAAAGAGCAAGAACTCTTAAAAAGAAAACCTCTATCTCTATGTTCTTTCTTTAATAAAGAAACAGAATATGCCATAGGTACTGTGATGTCCTGTTCATGAGACACAAATCACAGCCATGAGTTTGGTTCCAAGTCCTTGGAGCATCCCTGACTTGAGCACCCCTTTACTCATTCCCCCTGAGAATGGGGAGAGTGGAGCTGTGCCTCCCTGTGAACATCACCCCACAGGAAAATCCTGAAAGCACTGAATGGTTTGGGTTGGGAGGGACCTTAAAGATCATCCAGTTCCAAACCCTTGAAATGGACAGGGACACGTTCCACTAGATCAGGTTGCTCCAAGCCCCATCCAGCTGGCCCTGAACAATTTCAGGGATGAGAAGTCCACAGTCTCTCTGGGCAAAATAAGAGGTGACTTCAAGAAGAGGAGGGTAAGGAACAAAACTGTCCTTCTTTAGGCTGCAAAAATAGTGAGAAGGTAAAATTTAAGATCTCATCTGTTCCTCTCAGTCACGGTAGTGCAAATTAAGGAGGCAAAGACCAAAGCTTCAGAGTAGTCTGGTGTCACCCATACTCCATCCTAAACCCTGTCAAGGGTAGAATTTATTCTCCTTGCTGTAAGAAATCAAAGCACTGTTTTCAAGCTCATCCTTCCCCACTTACATCTCTGCTCTTCAGCTGGTGGAAATGAACCCTGCAGTTGCTCCAAGTTTGCAAAATGCACACACAAGGCAATCCAGAAAGAGCAGTGCATGAAGAGACTTTTATTAAACAAATACAAGGAACAGAGACAACCCTAAAATGCTCTTGAGAGCAACCAGTGCCCTCAAACTGGGCTGAAATCAGGCGAGCTCCCAGCAGCACCCACAGCCTCTTTTTGTCTTTCATGGGTCACTTCATACATCTACAAAACACTGGCGCAGGTTGCCCTGAGTTGTGGATGCCCCATCCCTGGAAGTGTTCAAGGCCCTGTTAGATGGGGCTTGGAGCAACCTGGTCTGGAGCTTTGTTAAAACACAGTGCATGAGTACAAAATACCCCCAAAGTTTAGCTGAATAGGAGAAACTTGCCTTTAAACATCCATTTCACCCTTAAAATGCTCAGTCCATTCAAAGTCAACACTGTAGGAAGACCCAACTCAGTACCACCTGCACGTTTTTTTGCATGGCTGCCTTGGGATTATCCAAAATTCATCAGATGCTCATTAGAGGTTTGAAAACTTTCCTTGTTTTCCCAGAGCAGTCATGATAATGTTCAGCTGCTGGGAAAAAAAAAAAAAAACTGCAACAAACCATCCAAAATTTTAGTCTTCAGAAATCAGTGACTTTCCAAAAGAACACTTAACATTTGCTTCAAGCTCTCACCAGATGCTGGGGTGGTCAAACACCTTCCACAGCACTTTGCTGGTTTGGTTCCTATACAAGAACACACCATGAGGAGCTCCCTGGAGCTGGCCAAGCTTTTCCCTGACAATTATGAGCTGTTATCTCTGTGTGGTCTTTGATTATCACTTCCTAAAAGCCAAGAGTTGATCAGATGAGGGGAGGGGAGGAAAAGGTTAGGTTGGGATGGGCTGCTGTGGAATTATATTATCTGGCCAATTCACCTTTGAGTGAAAGTTTATGGGTTTGAGTACTAAAACCAGCTTGAAAACAAAAAAGGGCTGAAATTCCCCCACAGCTGGGCCTTCCTGACGATCTTGCCCTTTAACCAGGACATTAATCAAATTACAGTGGTTGTGCCCAAGGTGGAACTTCACCTTTAATGTAAAGCATCTTATTATGTTTGGTCAGATTCAGTTCAATCAAGAAGTCTAAAGTTTACTTAGGTTTCTTTTAGAGCCAGTGGGAAATAAAGCAGCTTTTGGAACAGAGCTGTCCTGTCCTAGTCAAACAAAATATTTCAGGGTAAGATAAGTTATATCCTTAATCTGTGGCTACAGGGGACCCTTGACCAGAAAGACAGTGCAAGCTGAGCATCTCATATGCAGACTGTCCTTAAGTATGGAATTCTCCTCCTCTCCAGATCTCTTCTGCTTATGGCAGTGAAGTGGAAGGACCATCCTGTTATTCCTCTTCACCTGCCAGCTGCTCACCACTGCTTGGCTCACAAGAGTTATTGTCCTGCAGAATGGCTCCTTAGTCTGCTTGTGCAATCAATCCCTAAACTTTGGGTTGGCAATGGCCTCGTGTTTCCAAGACCAGAAAATCTGATGTTAAATATTGGAAATTTAGAATGGATTCTTTGGAAACCATTACGTGGCTGCATGAATCCACTGGAAAAGAGAGCTGTGTGGGAGGAAAAAAAGATTGAAAACCTGTGTCTGGAAGGGCTGCCTTGATCTTTTCAGGGTGTGCTGAGAAGAAGATGATGGAGATAAAAGAGCTCCTCAATACAGAAAGGGTCCAAGGAAGGCTGAAGAGCATGACTGGTGTCTATTGTAGTCACACAAGAGAGAAGGAGAGAAACTATCACCACAGGAACTGTTAAAATGTGGGGTAAGGAAGGACACTTTTTATAGCTTTCCATAGCTTGGTTGTGTGTACTGTTTTCATCTATCAATAAAAAAACTGAAGCCAAAGGACTCAGCCCAAGCCATCTGCTAAAGTTATCTCTTTTCTGGAAAATCTTAACCCAGCATGAGTACTTTATCAGCTGCTCCCAGGCAGCGAGTGTACTCTATTAGGAGTCCCAAAATGTGTGTTCAGCTGAGCTATCTGCAAGGAGAAATCAAAAATAACTGGGGCACAGAGAAGTTTCACAGCAGAGGAACACACAGCAAACAGCCATCAATCACAGCTCCCTGCAGCCTCCCTGTTCCTTCCCCATCACGCCACAGCGGGGAGATAACCACAAGCTGAAGGGAATCTGGAAAGTTTGCATCTACTTCTGAGTGTTTGCGTCTGCTGAAGAGGTGGTTTGTAGAGAGCCCAAAACATGACGCGCAGCACAAGGAAGCCTGTGTTCCTCCTGACCTCCAGACACCGACTCACACAGGTTACAGCCTGGTCAGCCTTCCTGGCTGCTCTGGACGCTGCTCAGACAGCCAAAGGCTCCCCACTGACATGGACATACAGCAGCCTTCCCTGGAGCCAGTGGAATTCCTCCTGTCTGAACTACTCTCAGGGAGATGTTGAGAACTTTCTTTCTAGCCCTCTTTTCAGTTTTCATCACTGGCTCCTGCTCCTGTGCTTCTCCCTTGCTGATTTTCAGCCCAGCACCCTTCTCCTCTTTTACCCCTGGCATCGGCAGGCAGGGATGACTCAGGCCCTCAGGATTCTTTTGACAGCCCATGGTATTTTCAAGCAACCAACATGTAAATTTTGGGTATCTCTCTTGATTTGTATTGCTCTCTTCATAGCTTTCAAGGAGCTTGGTGTTACATTTGCAAACTCAGCTCCTCATGCAGAAGGAACAACTCTTAAAGGAAGTCAGCTGGGTGATCTTTAAGATCCCTTCCAACCCAAGCAACTCTATGATTCTGGTGTAGAAGAGCCAGAAGGATGAGCCTGACAACATTCCTTATGATGAAAGCACTTGTCAGAGAGGAGTCCTGGCCTCTCCATCTCTTCTCTCATCATTGCTCCACAATTGAAATGTCCAGACTATACTGGGAGCATGAGCAGTAAACTCTTTGCTAATCCTAAGGAAAGAGGGAAAGGAGGAACAAAGGCAGACAACAATCCCTGTGTTTTCCTCCTGCTTGACAGGCAGCCTTTGAGATGAGACATTTTGTCAAGAGAGAAAGTAAGAAACTGAACCTGTACCTCCTGCAAACTACTGAGCATGTGAAGGACAAGGACTGGCAGGTGTTTCTCCTTTCTTGTGCCTTTGCTGATGAAGTGGGAGAGGAGGGTCACTCTATGAGCACTGCCAAAACAGCCTTCCTTGATTTAGTCCAAGAAGAAGTCCTCGGATCCCTTCCTTACCCCACCCCCTGTCAGTAACAGGCGGTCTGTGCAGTGTGGCACTCAGTCACACTGAATTACTCCATCCCACTCTAATTGGCTCAGTAAGTCACTTCTGTTTACTGTCAAGAAATGCAGATGAGAAACGTGCTCAGCCATACAGAGCCCGCACACCATCCTGCACATCTGCAGAGAGGCCAGACCCTCACCAGCTGCACCTCGGCTCCTCATCTTGTGAGGAGCAGATGAAAGCTGCTACCTGACCCCAGGACCATCCTGCAGAGACACTACACGGATTTCACAACACGCCGAGCGTGCCCCGTGTGCTGCTCCTCACTTTGGTTTCACCCCGTTCAGCTGATTTTGGTTTCACCAGGGGTGGCTGATGCTAATGGCCAAACGCAGCTGGCCAGCTGGAGTTTGGGATCAGGGAGGGATCAAAGGGATCAGGACCTTTGTAAGCAGCGGGAGCTGGAGCACTGTCAGCCCCCCGGGCTGGGAATACCAAAGGCTATCCATCACCCTCATCCCTTCAACACAATGGCTCACGGGTGGGTTCAGCATGAGCCCCGTGCCCTCCCAGCCCTGCCTGCATTGCTCTTTCATCTCCCTGTGTGTGAATTATGGCAGGTCCCAGCTGCTGATTCCTCATCCATTCCCTTCTCCCCCTCCACCGACACGCTCAGCAGGTTGTTCTGACTCAAGATCTGCTGCACAGCAGTCTGTCCTCACTGCTGGCATGTGTTTACCAGCTGACAACAATTGCACATGCAATTTTACAGGTTGTTTGGAAATATCCTTTCATGTTAGGTCTTTACCCAGTCTTTCAGTCTACCCATCATGGCTTGGGGCACTGAAGCAAAGAGAATGATCTCTATTTACATTCCTTCCACACAACCAGGGACCTGCAAACTATTTTGGCGGCCAGTTCCTACTTCCCCTGCCATCACAGCACCGCTAAATTTGGATCTGAGCCTCTCAACACTTCTGCCTTTGCATTTAACATATGCTATGGAGAATAAGGTCAATATTTGTCAGCGCGCTGCCTGGGATGAAAACCGTCCTGGCAACGCCCGCGGTGGCCTGATTCAAAACTCAATCGAAGAAACAGGCAGCTCTGCATCTGAAATGACGTGTTTGATGGCTTCAGTGATTTTGATAAAAACTGATGAGACCCACAGACAGACAGTTTTGTTTTCACAGCTGACGGCCGCCTTGCATAACGCATTCACATCAGCAAATATTTCTCCAGGGATAAATACATGTCTGGCCACGAAAGCAATGATTCCTCAAGAGACTGCAGAAGGAAGCTGTTGGTGCAGCCAGCTACCTGCTGTGTGGCACACAGGTTGCTGAGAGTTTCTGTTGACTTTAGACGCTTATCAGGAACAATTTCAAGCTTTCGCTTCGTGACTCCAGCAAACACAAAGCAATATTACATCCTTCCTGTTCTTCTGCAAGTGAGTTCAGGACATTAATTCAATGGAGACAATAATTTATTCTTCTACAAAAGTGGTATGATATGTTCACTCCATGGTATTTTAAGAATATTCATAAGTTTCACAGCAAGCCAAAAGCAAATGAAGAAGTTTTCTCCTGAACACTGGTACTAGGCTATAAACATAAACCAAGCAAAAAATACCCTGTAACTGTGCCAGAAATCAGAGGAACAGAAGCAAATTCTGTACATTTTTAATTGGGAGAATAACTAATCATCAGATCAAAAGACTAATTTCATGACTTTAAGTAATAATACAGGCATCACTTGCAACACTCAGTAGTGCAACTGAGTTTAGCTCACCTCCAAAACTGATTATTTTAATCAAAAAACAGAAAAAGAAAAAAAATCTAACAATAGAAGTTCTTACGTAAAGCTTTTGGCCAGAAATGGAATTATTTCAGCTACAACTCCTGACGTTCTCTCCTGACTTCACTGCTCGTGACTCAACGACGCAGCCCCAGTGAATCATCCCTGGTTCAGTGCGTGAAGCTTTTCATGGCTCTCATGGAAAACATCACCTCCCTGAGCCTCCAGGAGAGACACAGTGCAGGAGGTACCAAAGCACCATCTCTGGGGCCCCACTGTAGCACCCCTAAACTTAATTGACCCATTCAGCCTTTTCCTTCTGCCTTTGAATACCCTGTTTCTCCACCAGCTGCTCAAAAGGATGATTCACTGGAAAGTTTTCAACCATTCCCACAAATCCCCAAGTTGAGAGAGTTTTTAAAGGGATTGAGTCTGGCTTAAGTGAGCTCACACTATGGATTACAGCTGGTTTAAGAAAATACTTTCAAAAATCAATTTCACTGAAAGCAGCAAATGCCTTTTTGCTCTTTTTTTTTTTTTTTTTTCACCTACATGAGATCTGATATTTGACCACAGCTGAACGAGACAGCGCTACTGACAGGCTGCTGCTCTGCCCCCTTTGGCTCTCCTCCCTCACACCACAGTGATGCTCAGCTGTGAATTGCCTCAGAATGAACTGTTTTCCAGGTCCCTCACACAAACCTGTTCTTTACCCCAAAACTGTTAATCCAGCCACTTTAACTCTGGTTCTGGAGGCCAGGGAGAAAGCACTGCAAAAGCCTCATGGGCCAAAGAAGCATCCAACCTCCCATGGCCCTGCTCATCAGTTAGGATAACGAGAGCAGCAGTGTGTTTGTGGATCTGGTTGTAGCTCAGCCACAGGAAGGAGCAGCCTGTGGTGCAAATTGGATTTTTAAAGGTGCTTTTGAGCAGCCCTTGGTGCCCAGCACTCCTGTTTTTCTGCTGGAGGCAACCAGAGAGTACACACAGGGCAGAACATGCTTGCTGGAAAACTGGCTTAAGATGCTTCAAGGGCTTTGAGGGGGTGGAAAAAAAAATTGCCCTGGAGCCTAAATGGAATATACTGAAAAATAAGGAATTATTGACAATAAGGAAAAAATGGATTATTCTACCAGATTAGAAACCATTTTGGAAGGACAGCTTATCCCCAAAGCCGTGTTTGGGTAATGCAGCTATGAAGACAGCATCTAATTTAAATTCATAGTTGTTTAAAATTAAGACAACAGAGGAAGGTACTGCTTATAGCCCATGTATCTGATCCAGGCAACATCTGTTCCTGTCACAACCCTGGTAAGTGAGGTTTTTTGAACTTCAAACGTCTGAGATTCTCCTGTCTAACCTTGGCAGTCCCCAGTTTTATCTATTGGACTCCATCACACAATGGTTTACAAATAGATTTTCCACATGGCCATAGGAATACCAACAGGAATAACAAGAAACTATCCAAACAAAAACATGACCCTTAGACTATCCAGACTTCCCTCCTGTGAGGTGGATCCATGGCTGTCAGCAATGCTGCAGATGAGATTAGAGGCCTGCTGCTAAACCTCCCAGTTTCCATTCTGCTCATCCTTTTTTCCATCCTGAAAAGGGAGTTTATCTGCAGCCTTAGAAAGGCTTTGTCCTGGAGAGCAAAGTCAGTGTTTGTTAGCAAGGAAGGGTGACCCTCTGTAGAGACTCACCCTGAAGTCCCTGATTTTGGGTCTCAAATCACGACCCTGCACTCCTCCTCTGCTGTGACAGCCCTCACACTGGACCAAGTGAGAAGGCAGACGTGGTGATAGAGCCTGCCAGAGGTCACAACACGAGCTAGGGCTGATCCACTCTGTACCTGGACCCAGAGCAGCCTGGTGAAGTTAAAGAGCTCCAGAATGAAACTCAAACACAACAATCACTCAGAAAACTCATGAATGGAAGGTATCAGAGGATCAATAAAAGAGAAAGGCAAGGCGAAACGTGACCAGAAGTTTGAGGTAAGTGATTTTGTCCCTCTCCTCTGCCCTCATGATACAGCACCTACAGTACTGCAGCTCCAGGGCCTCCAAGGATGTGAATCTGCTGGAGCAAGCCCAGAGGAGACCAAGAAGCTGCTCCAAGGGCTAAGCCCTCTGTTCTGGGGACAGGCTGGGAGAGCTGGGGGTGTTCAACCTGAAGAGAAGCTCCAGGGAGACGTAAGAGCTCCTCCCAGTACCTTCAGGGGGCTTCAAGCGATCTGGAGAAGGACTTTAGTCAAAGGGCCTGGAGTGATGGGACAAAGGGGAATGGCTTCACGCCAGAAGGCAGGTTTAGACTAGCCAGAAGGTGGTGACTCCTTACAGTGAGGGTGGTGAGGCCCTGCCACGGGCTGCCCACAGAAGCTGTGGCTGCCCCATCCCTGGAAATGCTCAAGTCCCTCCCAACCCAAACCATTCTGTGATTTTATGAAAATGAACCTCTTCGATGTTATGGCTTAGGACTTTGTAGGAGTCAGTCCTCATCTCTCTCGTTGACTTCCAGGCTCAGATGTGTCCAGAGCACCTGCAGAGCACCTCAGATGTGTCCAGCAACCTGCAGAGGGTTGCAGGTGTCCCTCCAACCCTCCCAAGAGCTTGGCACCACAAGTGCAGGCTCACATCCTGCCAGGAGCAAATGGGACACAGCCTGGCCAGCTCCCACAGCCAGATGGGTGCAAAAGCCAGTCTGGCCAGAGCCTGGCCTAGCTTGCCATCACAGAGCTGCAAGGACAAGCTCTACCTCTACTGACTTGTCTCCATTGCTGCTATCCTGATGACAAAAAAAACCAAATAAATCTTTCCCTGGGAGAGGTGTGCCTGCACAGGGTGTGAAGGAGCAGGCACGTGCTGTGAGCCAGCAGGTAGCATTACTCCATCTCCACATGTCACTGAGGACACTGCCAGGGCACAGCAGGTTCTCCTGCCCACAGTGGCACTGCCTGTCTCCAGCAGTGTGGCAATGCTGGCTGTGCCCAGTTACCAAAGAGTCTCAGGAGTGCTGTAAATCCACACCCACGCACTCCCAGCCTGTGCTCAGAGCCCAGCTCAAAGGATTTATCTCACTCTTCTTTATAAAATGGTCCCAATTGCAGCCCTTCTCCATGCCAGGTCCACAGCCATGGATCCACCAGGGCTTCTCCAGGCAAACATCAGGGTACCTGGAGCCACAGCAGAAGGATCCTTCCCATTTACTTCCAAGGACTAGGTGGGGTCAGGATTGTTGCTGTAGGTAGACCCCATAATGTGGAAACTGCTGGCTCAGAGCACAGGAAAGGGAGCTTTGAAAGTCATTCTTCTCAACTCACACCCTTATTTGATTTAGAGCAAGATACATTAGCAAGATAAATTATATAGAGAAAGATATTATGTGGGAAAGGACTTTGGTTTTATATGGGACAGAGCTCAGCAGAGCAGGCATTCCCCTGGAGCAAACATTCCCTGAGAACTTTCTGTTTGCTGTTGTTATGATGGGTTATTGCCCTGGGAGACCTGAAGAGCCCAGCTGAGCTCAGGACCCTGCCAGGCTGGACATCCAAACACCCAGGAGGGGACAGCCTCCAGCCCAAAGCCTCAGAGCAGGTCTCACTGCAGCCTTCCCCTTTTATAAAAAAGGAGCCACGGGGACTTTTTACAAAGGCAAATAGTGATGGACAAAGGGGAACAGTTTTAAACTAAAAAAGGAGAGATTTAGATGAGATGTTAGAAAGAAATTCTTTACTCAGAGTGTGACAAGACACTGGCACAGGTTGTTCAAGGAAACTGTGGATGCCCCATTCCTGGAAGTGTCCATGGCCAGGTTGGGTGGGGCTTGGAGCAACCTGATCCAGGTGTCCTTGCCCATGGCAGGGAATTGGAACTCCCTGATCCATGATCTTTAATGTCCCTTTCAGCCCAAATCTTTGTGATTCTAGGATTCAAAGCCTTTTACAGTCAGTTAGAGGGAAGAGAAAGAAAATGTGTGGAGAAGGATGCAGAGATTAAATGAGGTGCCCAAGATCATGTGAGAAAACTCTGGTCATCAGGGTTACAAACCAAACATATTTTACCCTGCTACTTTACTCCTCCTGGAAATCTTATCACATCTTGTGAGAGGAAGGGAGGTAATTTGAAGAACCCACCCTTCATTTAGTTAATTGTGATCATTACCAAAAAAACCTGTGTAATTAACACATTTCAACATGCCATAAAACATCTTCCATGTTACTAATTTATCTCCTGGATTTACAAGACCAAAATGATTAGTGAAATAAGAGAGAAAAAAAGTCAGAAAACATGGAGAAATGTGTCAGAAAAATATGGAATGAGAAGAAAAAAAATATATATAAACAGACACACCCTGCCTGATTCCATTTTGACTGCACAATTGGGTTCAATTGGGGTCCCAATTACAGTGCCAAGCTGGGTGCTGCTGGAACAGAATGGTTTTTCCTGTGCCATATAATGGTGATTGTAGTATCAGGACTTTTTACAATGGGGCAGATCCTGGGTTTCCAAGATAAGGATGAGAATAGGCTGTCGTTCCCAGAGACATCTCCTGTCAGCCCTTGGATTTCCACATCTCTGCAGCTCGCTTGTGAGGCTGAAATGCCACTTCTCCCTGGGGTTGCAGGCAGGAAAGGTGCAACAGCCACATGCCACACCACAAGTGCTCATACCATGTCTCACACCGAGCATTCGGGCTCGGACACCTGAGTGAGCTGAACAATTTGGGGAGGAAACGAGCCAGGCAGGGCTGCTGAGACCAGCAGAGCCCACCCCACAACCACCTGAGGCAGCAGCTCATGAGCTTGGGCAATGTGACCATTCCTGACACCACAGATCCCTCGTGGCTGTCCCGGAGGTGACAGCATCACTCAGTGTGTGTGTCACAGGAGGAATGAAGGACCTGCTCTCATTGCTCCAAACCCTCCATGATGGTCCTGGTTCACCCCAGGCACCTCTGACAAAGCAAAATTTACTCACAGATCTGTGACTCTGGGGATCTCAGCACCTTCTTTGACTCCTGCCATATGGTTTTGCAGTCCTCCTGGAGCTTATAGAACCGCTCCTTTCTCCAGGAGCTTGACTTCACTTTTAGCAGCTGGCTGCCTTTCAGGAGGAACTTCAGGTCCTTGTCATCTTTGAGGCCTGTGGAGAAACAGAAGTGGTAATGTTTTAAGAGACAGCTCAAGAAATGATGCTCAAAGAGTTTTCCCTTCCACAGGGGCAGCCAGGTCTGGGGAGCAGAGCAGAGAGACCCAGAAATCCTCCACGCTGCTTTATGGTCACAAAAGAGGCTGAAGCCTTGTGTGCTTCTCAGATTGAGTCTGAATACTTTGTGTTATAATTCTCAGGTGTTTTACAAACATAAAATACCTCCTTCCCAGCAAATACTGTTAGGATGCAAAAACTACAACAAAACCAACAACAGAGAAGTAAAAGCAGAGAAAGGAAAATTGCATAACTTGAATCTGGAACGCTGTCAGGAACTTTCAAGTTATTTCAAATCTCTTCTGCAACAAAATTTCCTTTGTGGAAACAGGAATACACAAAGATATCTCTCATCCTCCTCTGGCAAACAGTGCCTTCCTATCCACGTGGGAATTCTGCAGATCAGATGAAGCTTAGGAGAAAGAAGTTTGGTGACAGGCAGCAACAGATCACCAAGCAGTAAGGAGCAGCCACGATCTCCTCATTGCTCAACCATCCAAAGGGTCTTTGTCTTTCTTACACTACAAGGCCAGTGTAATGTCAAGTAATAACAACCAAACCTTCTGGTTGTGGGAACTTCAGATTTCACAACTTAGCCTAGATTCAGGAATGCACTTAAGACATCTAGAGAGGAAACAGGCACCTGCTGAAACTCTGAAAACAGATTTGGCATTCTGCATGGTTTTGAGTGTCTCGGCAGTGCATGACTTCCACATGCCTAAATACCTTGGAGAATCTGTCCCTCAAACCAACCATTAATTACACATCTGAAGCATGCAGAACTGAGAAGGGAGAGAGCATGAAACACAACAAACATTTCCTGGGCTTTCTGTAATAGGCACCTTGCAGCTCTGTGACACTGCATGAAAGGCTGGTTCAGAGCTGGTGAAGCAGCATTTAACTCTGCAGTGCTGACCATGCACTGGTAGCCACTTGGCCACCTGCAGCCACCTGACACTCAACTCCAGGGAAATTCCTCAGTATTATACAAACATAATGTGGAGTCTCACAAGTAACATTTTTTCACTGCAGTGTCCCCTGTGACATTGGGTTGGTTCTTCTCTGGGAGACTCAGCTGCTTTTAAACAAGGCAAGACAATAAACTACCAGGCATCACTTCAGGCCTGCTTGAAAAACAAAACCCTGAGATCCAAGTGGCCAAATTCCGAGACTCCTGACATTCCATACAGGAAACTGAAGAGCCAGGTGCTGCAAAGCACCAGTGTGGGCCATGGTGGCAGCAGCAAAAACCAGCACTGTGCGTTAGTAACTGGGATGCACTGGCCTAAAGAGAGCATTTTAGGCTGCCAAAGCCTGAGATTTACATCAGAGATAAATATTAGGGGTGTCCAGTGTCCACTCTGTGAGCAGCTCACACCATTTACTGGTTTTACAGAGCTCAAGGAGCATGCCCAGAGCTGAGCCAGGCTGAAACATCCAGACTTGAAAGCATCAGAGCAGAAGCTGGAGATCCTGCAAAGGTGGCTTTGGCTTCTCTCTTTCCTCAAAGTTAAAAGAGGTATCTCATTCATTGTCTTCCCTGCTACAGCACTACTTGGTTCCTCAGCTCATGAGTGGTCTGGAGGTTCCTAAGAGGGGAATTTGAATGCTTCCCCCACAGAAAACTTCAGAAAAAAAGTTAATGGAGAGAAGAAAAAAAGCTGTCTCCTGCAAAGCACAGAAGGGTGACAAGTTGAGGCCAGCTATGGGACCTGGGACAGCATTCCCAGGGGTCGATGAGAGGCCAGATCATCTGGAGGAAGGACACACACCACAACAGCTTCACAGGTTCTTGGTCTCCTGAGATGGCTTTTTCTCTAAGGCAAAGGTCCTCCAAGTGCACAGACTGCAGCCTCACTAACATCCCTGGGGCTCCCCTCAAGGTTCCTGGAGAGGAAATCAACTTCTCCCTTCTCCCTATTCACTCACATATCTAACCTGGCTCCCAGCTCGATTCTTTCTTTTTCTTCAGATCCCAACCACTCAAGTAATCATTACAGGACTAGGAGGAGGACAAGTCATCCTAGGGTGACATGACAAGGAGAGAAGGAAACCCATCAAATCCTTTGGATGCTGATGTTTGTGAGCGTGGAATGAGAAATCATTTAACCAGGGCATGTTTTGTTCCACAGACCCTGTGTGCAACAGCTGTAACGTGTCCTGCTACCAGGACATCCCAAAGAGCTGCACCAATGTAATAAATCTGGATGGGCACAGGTGGTGGCCAAGGGCACATTCCTCTCCTCCAGGCTTGAACCACAGAGTTCAGACACAAGCTGGAGCTCAGAGCCCTTCATCCTGTTCACCAGCACAGCCCAGTCAGTGTAACAGCATGGTCAAAACTCCCCTTCTTCTTCATCCCCAGTGCTTCAGGCTCTGCCTCCTATGCCCAACCAAGCACTGGCACAGACTCCTTTCTTGGGTGAGTCACTTCTGTGTTCCTACCTGCTTTTTGTTAGGTCCTAGTGCAGCATAAGACACTCTGATCTGCTGACAGAGGAACCACAAACACACCCCTGATGTGTCAGTGGGACATTACTCTCAGCTGGTTATTTGAACTGCTTTCCAGAAAAAAACCTCACCTTTTCCCAGCAGGAACCTGAAGATTTCTTCCTAACAACCCCATGGAGAATCATGGAATGGTTTGGATTGGAAGGAAGCTCACAGGTCATCCCATTCCACCCCCCTGCCATGGGCAGGGACACTTCCACTAGACCAGACTGCTCAAAAGCCTGAAGCTGAGGAGGTTTGTGGTCCAGAGCTCCATCTGACCACGATGAAAACACACATCTAAGAAACAAGAGTCATTTTACACCGACATCATGTAAAAGTTAAAAAATGCTGTGCAGCAGGACAAGGACATTGACTCCCAACTCTGTAACAACATTTAGCATGAGAAGCACAATCACTGCACTGAAATAGATGTGTAAATCCTGCCTGAAGCATGTGGCAAGACTGTGTCTTGCTTAGCATCCTCTGTAAAATACCAAATACACACTTAGCATGCAAAATTCCAGAGTGCCTTTGGAGGGTCAGGACCCCCCTACTTGCAAAACATCAATCACACACTTCCTGAACAGAATATATTCAGCACACAGTGATGTTCAGAGCGAAAATCATGTTTGGTCAAGGTAGGAGTGCCTTGAGCACATACAACACCACAATAACCATCGTGTTAATACGCTACACTAGGAAGCTTCAGACACTGAGACATCAGAAATGTTAACCTTTGGCTTATCTAGCTCAGGTTTACAGCAAGCAGGAAGCCAAATAAAACAATAGCTGTCACGGTAGGAGTGGGGCTTTGAGTTCACTGAGGAGCTAGTTAGGATGGCAGTGATAATCTGTATTGTTGCACTGTTCTCACAAATCTGCTGATCTGATAGAACTCAATTACAGTCGCTATAAAACAAGTCTCCTCCCACCCACTCTTCCCCTCTCACCTGCTTATAGACCAGGTTTAACTCAGGTTAGCTGGTTTAAAAGGGCAGAAAGCCCTTCTGGTAAAATCTAAGGAACTCGGGTGAGTAAATGGCTATTTCCCACTTCCAACCACCCTGTGTGTCCCACTCGCATCCACTGGGGCTGTGCCTCCAGAGAGCAGGAACCAGCAATGAGTTCATAGCCAGGCACACAAGTTATGAAACTCCCCGGGTTTCCTCTTTCATCAGCAGCCTCTGCCTGGTTCCCCGGGCTCTCACAGCAACAGGCAACACCACCGAGCAGGGCTAAAACTGGGCAAGAGAAGGGCACTGCCCCCCGCAAACACCCTCAGTCAGAGGCAGTTCAGAAAGCCCAGCAAGAGATTTGGGAACCGAGCCTTTGCCCACATTCTTTGATGCCTCTAACGAAGCTGTTCACACATCTGGAGTGTGGTTACAGGCAAATGAAAGCAAAGGAAACCTTGGGAATTTAAAAATAACCCTGGTGCTTAGGGTGGAGCGCTGCCTCTGCGCTGGGAAAAGAGAAAGGAAGCGGCTGCCGGGTCTGCCCAAGCTGTCCCTTACCCAGCCTGATGCCATTCAGCGCGGCCACTCTACGGCTCTGCTCCAGCAGCATGTTCTCCTGGGACACGGTGCGCTTGGGCTGCCTCCGGATGCACTGCATGATCCAGTGTGGGGCTCGGGGAGAGGCGGCGGCCGGCGGGAGGGCTGGGGGGCCGTGCCACCCCTGCAGGGATCCCTGCTCATCCAGGAGCTCCGGCGGTGTCACACGGGGCTCCAAGGAGCGAGCGCGGGCAGCGGGACAGCGGGAGCACAGCAAGGCAGGGGAGGGCAGAGTCCGGCTGGGGGTGGGACCGTGGCAAGTCTCTCCTCCTGCTTCACACGCTGGACGCAAAATTAAGCCGAGGAGCCTGCCGGCAGCTGCCCAGGTAGAAGGAACAAGTTTTCCACCAGTCGTACGCCAGTGGGATTTTACGCATCGTTTCCAGAGGCTGGAGGAGTCGCAGATATTGTTTGTGGCTCCTAATCACTGCCTTGGGCTTGTCAGCTTGAACTGCCCACGAGCGCCTGGATCCGAGCGAGCCTGGCTCCACCCTTTCTCTTCTGTGCACAGCTGCTCGGCGCTGTTCCCAGTGACAGGCACTGAACACGGTGCCTAGAACACCTCCTAGCCAGGGCAGATGTGACCCAAAAGATGCTCGGAAGCCGAGTTTTAATTCTCTTCCTTTTCCACCGACGGAAGAGTATTTTCCTAAGGGTGCGGAGAGTGCCTTCTCTGCCACCGATTTCCTGTGTGACTCGGTGAGTCACTGACCCCACGTTTCTGCATAGCTTTGGGTTTATTCTTGTAATTCAGATTTACCCTGCACTCTGGTATAGGAATAAGCCTCCTCGGGGATTTAACAAGTTACTGATTACATAGAATCACGGAATAATTCAGGTTGGAATGAACCTCTGGGGCTCTCTTGTTCAACCACCCAAAGTGAAGAGTCACCTTCAAAGGCAGATCTGGTTGCTTGCAGCCTTGTCCAGGTGAGTTTGGATATCTTTAGGGACAGAGACTCCAAAGCCAATTCAGATACCCATACAAGAGCTCAGATGTTCTCAGAAGAATTTCTATGTTATGAGCAGTATAAATTTCTTCTGCTGAAATTCACAGCCATTCCCCATTGTCTTGGCAATGGCTGGGACTAAATCCATTCTTCCCTAGCCATGACCTTTTCTGAAGGGAAATCAGCAGCTATACACACACCTTGTCACAGACTTTTTTTTTTTTTTTTTCCTATTTTGTCATTGCCTATGCAAGCTGCTGCTGTAAGGGTGAAGGTCCTGCAGGGACAGGGGTCAAACAGGGGGGTATGTCCCTTACTGCAGAATCAGCACATACCCAAGAAACAATATCAAACCACACTGTTTTAGCCACTGTTTTCAACCTAAATGAAGGCTCTCCATCACCAGCCCCTGATCATAATTAATACAGGTTTTATGAACATTATCTCTGTTTCTGGTGTCTGTCAATCCAGACATCTTCCCCTTCTTTCTCAGCAGTGTGAAGGAAGCCCTTCCAGCCCTCACAGGGCAGCACAGAGCACTGGGTTGTTTGACCAGCACAAGGACAGGGTCAGAGTCATTAATCACTGCCATACACCACAGGTGAGAAACTCTCTGGGGACAAGACAGAGCCGTTGCATGGCCTTGAACAGCAGTACATCTAATAACTCTGTATTTATACACAGCCATTGCAGATCACAGACAGAGAAGGAGAATAAAGGCAGCTTCTGGATGGGATGTTGCTGAATGTGTTAGCCAGATTGTCAGTGTGTTTGGGAAATACCTCCAGCCCTTCTGGGCCCCCTGCACAGACAGAGGCTGGATGTCAGAGCTGTAATCTTCACAGCACTCTTCTGGGAGCTTTGTTTTTGCCCTGGCAAGGAGGCAAGCACCATGATGTAATGGCTGGATGATATTTATTAGCTATCAGTCTCTGAGCACTTCCCATATTTCACATTGTGCTGGAGAGGACTGATCTAATTAAAGGAGTGGGGAAGTCTCCTGTAATTGCCTTAGCAAAACAATTTACTTCTACACACCAGCTCGCCTGTCCAGCAGCAACTAGCATCCCATAGGGATTGATCTGGGAACACACAGAGCCCCTGTGCTTCACTTTTCATTAATTCCTAATAGCAGTGCCAGTGACAGCTCTGCTCAAAGCTTTCCATGCCCTTGGAGAACATTTTACTGTACTTAACCCTGAAGTTTGCTCACACACTAAGCACAGGGTCAGCTTTCCATCAGTTTAGATACCTCTCCACAACAGCAATGTGCAAGTTCTGCTGTTGTGAGGGCTTCAGAGATGTAAAGCAGTTCAAATCAGTTTGTTTTTAAAATGAAGATTAAAGAGATAAATCGGGACAGAAATTCCCTCCTTTAGGAAATGACTGAGCTGGATTTATTGTGGTCTTGAGGTCATTTAATGACAATGTCACAACTCACAGAAGAAGCCTGATGGGTAAGTGTGACATGGGTACTGATGTTACACTCCTGCATGGGAGGAAGTGATTCCTGCAAATGGCTCGTTGAAAAATTCTTCAAGCCTTATTCACTGCAGGTAACTGCACCTCAGTGGGTCGTGCAATTTTACCCATGTGACCAATCCCAATTAAATAAATGGCCCTGGTCACATGAGTGAAGTTATCCACATCCCTGTGCCCAGGATTGGGGCTGTGCTCATCACCCTATCGATTCCAGCTGGATTATTCACAGAGCAAATGGAAATCGATGGGAACAAGGATGGCAGAACATGGTCCCAAAGTTAGCAAAGTGCTTGAATATCCAGGAAACAGGCACTTGCAGATGGAGTGGCTGCAGTGGCTGGTAGGAAATGGGCTATATGAGAACCCTACAATCCACAGGCTGCTCTTCAGATGATTTTCCAAAATTAATTAATCTCCATCACATCCTCTTACAAGGGAGCTAAGGAAGCACTATTACCACTTCACACTGGGAGAAGCAGGTTGGCTTTTGAGTTCTTTATTAGGCCTGCACTTGTTCTCCCACCACCATCATATTTAGGCAACACCAAAAGTGGTACAACCCAAATTGTGATCACAGTCTCTTTAGAGCACATTAACAGAAATAACAAGACAAAACTCAGCTGCTGATTTGCCCAGACTTGTGATAATTTAGCAGCAGAATAAAAATACCTGTGCTGGTGATGACCTCACCACTTCCCATCACATCATGCACATGATGCAAATTAGAACTAACAATGCCTATGGGAACTACATATCAAATAATAAATGTCACGTTCAGGAGAGATTTTCACCCTAAAGAAGCCAAAGGTTGTGCTTTGCCCTGTATTTGTTACCAAGAAGAAAAAAAAAACAGGTCTATTTTACATAATGCCATTCTTATTACTAAAGAATGTGACAGAAAGGTGCCTTCCATATCTGCAGGGTCCCACCTGCCCTGTCCTTCCCTCTGGAGTCTGTTCCTCACTTCATCCATGCCCTGCCATATTCCACCTGCAGAAACCCTCTTTCCTCCTTCTCTGCTACCTCCAGGACACCACTCACTGCTCTCAGCTTATTCTCCCCAGTGACACCTCACATCCTCTGAGAACCAAGCCTTGCTGTTGGCACAGCTTCTCAACTCCAGCAGAAAATGCCTGTGGATCCTCTACACCAGCACTTTCCCTCTTGCTCCCTGTGGGGAAGTGGGGATCAGGGAGTGGGTGCTGAGTCCAGATTCATGGGCGCATCCCTGGCCAAGGATGCTGCTGCTTGTTCCCAGTGGGTGCCTCTCCAGAGCATGTGGTATGTACCAAGTTCCACCTTGTGGTCACACCGAGAACGGGCTTCTCCAGCGGCAAACCTTACATTGGCTTTTCTGGCCCTGTCCCTCTCCTGAATGCCTGAGAGGTCCTGCTGAGCTGGGGCAGAAACCATATACATTAAAATTCATACAGGAGGAGTTCTCCCAAGTCTTGTGTTGTGTTGTCCTCCAGATCACTGCCCAAAGCCTCCCTCTGCTGCCCACTGGCCAGGAGCTGTGTGATGGGATCAGCACTGCCCAGCATTTCTCAGCCCCACTCTCTCTCTGGATGTCTCACCTTATCTGAACAGTCTCTGGCAGGAGAATGGTCCCTCCTCCAGCCCTGACAAGTCCATGCAGCCTGTCTTTCCCCAAAACAGGCTGGTTATATCCACAGTGCCCACTGGGAAGGGCTGCAAGCCCATCACCCAGACCATGCCATCTGCCAGCTTGCTGTGGATCAAAACCAGGCTGGGGAATGTGCTGGAAATTAAACAGTGCAGAGCCCTGGCCCTGCTTGGTGTAAATGAAGCCAGGCTGCCTGCTCAGATATTTCACAGACAGATAAATCATGACTTTTATTTGTGAAAACCTTCATACATCTTCCTGCCAGTCCAGGTCCCTCCCAGTGAGCTTGGATCAGTGCAGGGAACAGGCTGTGACCCATCAAAAGCTACTGCCCTGAGCTCTTGATGAAATCCAGGTAAAACAAAACACTCAGCTAAAGTTCATTGTGCTTGGGAACCCAAAACCAGACTGAAGGTTTGGTTTGCTGCTTCCACTGGTCCTTTCATCACAGTGCACGCAGAGATCTGGCTGCAAAGAAAGTGTAAAAAAAAAATACTGGCTTGCAATAAATTACAGCTTTTCCAGTAGCTGGTGTGGAAATAAAGTAATTGAAAAGAAGGATATCAACTTGATGGATAAGACCAGGATCAGCAGCCAGGAGCATTCGAACAGCTCAAGTGCCCAACTCCCAAGTCATGTTTCTGGGAACATGCTGATGAAGATGTTCTCTTCATAAACCCAAAGTCAGTTGTAGGTGGGTCTCAGCATCATTTTTTAAAGGCCACTTAACTGCTTTTCTCAGTATTTTCTTCAGGAGCTGAAATTTCTTTAATAGACAAAATGCAGGTCATTATCAACATTCTGTAGCAGGGCAAAATTTGTGCAATAATTAAATTGCACAACTGAATTATGCAAAACTAGGGATTTTTTTTTTCCCCTAAAGGATTTATCTGGAATTTCTGTAGCTCTAGCCAAAACCAGCCATTGAGACTTGTGTGGTACCTCAATACAGGGCTTTAAAAGGTACCATGTGAGGCAAAGCCTGAGGTGTGAGAATTTCCCCACACACAGTGTTTAGGCTGGCTCATTTAAGGTGTGGAAGTATTTCAGTTTAGAAGAAACTGTGTCAAAATCTTCTCTGCCTGCACAAAGGAAAAAAGAAACCTCTATGTCTAACCAAGGTCTGCAGCCTTCTGGTCTGGTGACTTGGCTGAGTGAGGACTGAGAATTCCACCCACGGGAAGCACCTCAGAGACACATGGCTGAGGGTCAGTCTGCAGCATTTAATTATCTACAGTGCCAACAAGGGGCCAGGAGAAGACAGGACACAATCCTAAAAGCCTAACATTTCTTAGAGATACTGGCACTGACCAGCTGAATCCCACCCTGCGTGATCACCAAGTGTTTATCTGCAGCTTTCCTTCCAAAATAGCTTTCTAAATTGATGTCCCTCTACAGGAACATCAATTTTGCTCCCAAATCATTGACACCTTTGGCTCCCAGCACTGCCTATCCAGGCAGCTGAGTTTCCATTCCTACAGAAACCATCTCTTCCCCACAAACCCTGTTGCTTTTCCCTGTAGTTGGCTGAATCCTTTAATCTCTGCTACCTGCAGCACTTTTCCAAGTGACTGCATTTCCCTCTTCTTTCTTTCTCACTTCCCCATTAAAATCTGGTTTTCCTCAAGCATCCTCTGGCCCTGTCTTGGCTACTTTTGGACATGATGGGGCTTTACACACTGGCAACAATCTCAGAACCAACAGCGGGCTTTAGTTTTACTAAAAGGCATTGCTCAGATGGAATTTTTAGCAGCTTTTGTGTCAAAATAAAAATGACCCAAAGTGAATTTTACTTGTCCTGTCTGAGAAAGGGAAGTGTTGACTGTTTAGTGTAATGGGATGTGTCAGTATCCCAAATTCCCCTGGACTATGGGGAACTATGGCTCACAGAATTCCCACACCAAAACTGGTGGATAGAGCACAGCCTGCATCAAAGGTGTGTGCTGGGAGCATTTTGTTGCTAGGAAGGGAGATCAAAGTCACCAACTGCTCCAGAGCAGATCCCAGCTGATCCCAAGCTGCATTACCTCCCAGCCTGAAGTGCACAAGGAGCCTCCTCAGTGCTCCCAGCTCACAAGGGCAGGTGGAGATGATTCATTTGGAAATTTCAATATAGATGTTAATTCTGAGGACTTGCTGGCAGAGGAAACAAGGAAATGGCCTGTCTTGTAGGATTTTACAAGCTGATTCTCCCCTTGGGCTGTGGCAGAGGGCATTCCCCTCACAATGTACACAGTGTCTTGGGTGAAAAGTCAGTGTATAAGAATAAGGCATAGTACAAATTAGCTACTCTACAATCTGTGAGCACAAGGGCTCCCAGTTCAGAAACAAACCAACTTCACCAGGCAAGAGAAGGAGTATTAATAGCCCACATTAATTCTGACATGGTAAATACAGCTGTTGTTCTATGTATTTTGGGGGGAGGAAAGAGAGAACCTGAAAGAAAGAACCTGAGTTTTACCATAGAGCCAGGGACAAAGCATATCCACAACTCACAGTATCAGAAGTTTCTGACAAACTACATAGCAAAGCCTGATCCTGCTAAGAATTCCACATGTGAACAACTCCTCTTGTCTAAGTAGTCTGGCATTTGGAGTGACCTTGGCATTTGTGTGTATGTGTGTTATGTGTCAAGGAATTTCAGTAAATACTTTTTTAAATTCTTGGCTCATTCAACATTTGTGTATTTTTCTGCTTCAGACAAAATAGTAGATTACCAGCCACTGAATTCTTCTTAGTTCCTAAACCCAGAGGACTAAATAATATTCACTGAAAAATAACCCACAGGCCAAAATGGGAAATGTTTTAACAGTTCCAGATGTGTTTCTTAGCTTTCTTTCCCCAGTGGCTGTATAATGAATGAGATACCTACAAAAAGTATAACATTAACCTCTGGTTCACCCTCCTGTCATATTTCTACCATCTGGGAAAATCAGAGTGAAGAATTTCATCAGCCTGGGGGAATCTTTTCACATTTCTGCTGGTAACACTAAAATGATTATGTTCATGGGTAATCACTTATTGCTCTATCAGTTTATTTTTGTTTATAGCTTAACTGTAGTAAGAAAGCACCCATCTCATGAAATAAAAGATATACTGGAGGCTTTTCCCATTTCTTGGGGATCAAAATATTCCATTTCAACATGTAGCTGTCACAGCCCTGAGTTGTTTCTGCTCCTCAGAGTAAGTAAAATACAATGAAGTGGTAACAAAGCAATACATAAAGTCCAATGGGGGAATGAGGGGGGATATTTTATTACTCTATCAGACAAGCCTCCAGGCCTGGCACCGATAGAACTAATCTTAAATCTCACTTGCTGCAAGGGCAGAGAGAACGTCTTTTTTTAGAAACATTACTTATTTTGTACTTAATATTTACAGTGTCTCGGAGACAGCCCCTGAGCCCAGGTGTTTATCCAAGCTCTGCTGGCTCCACCAGAGCCCACAGAGTTTATTCAGCAGAGCACCCATCCCACTCTCAGTTTCCCATAAAGGGGAGGAGATCTGGATCCACTTTTCTGAACTTGCAGATGTTTCCCCAGCCAAGGCACCCTTCCTACCAACACATATTACCAGAGAAAAATCTGTCCTCTCTCTCTCTCTGCAACAGCGCTGAAATGCCCCATTACATCCAAAAGCGAGAGAACGGGGAAGTGGAGAAGGGAGGAGAAGAGAGGAGGAAAAATAAAGCTCTTGGGCAAGATAAGAGAGCTGAAACACAAGAACACTTCCCCGGACTTACTGTTGCAGGCGAGGAATGTGCCATTGGATGCCATGGCTGCAGCAGGAGCCGCCAGCGGCAGCAGCAGCAGCGGCAGCAGGGCTCTGGCGAGCAGCTGTGCCCAGAAGTTAGCGCTGCTGCGGGGCGGCGGCCAGAGCCGCCAGGCTCGCCCTGCTCCTCGCTGCAGCGCTCCCCGCCCGCAGCTCCCTCGGCAGGGGCTGCTCCGTGCCCTTGGCTGCAGCTGCGTCCTCGCTGGGACTCCTCATTTATCTCTCCGGCACCCGCACGCCGCTGCCTGCCCAGCGCAGCGACCGCGGCCAAGCGCCGCTCCGGCTCTGGCTCCTCCCTGCTCGCATTTGGCGTTTTCGCCGCTGGCCCGGCCTCCTCCTGCCCCTGGAGCTTCCCAGCGATGCTTCTTTTCCTGTGGCTGCCACATTTTCGTGCTCTGAATCCATCCTCGGTGGTCCGCAAATCAAGGAATGGGTTTTAAGCAGATGCCACAGGTCAGAGTGTGACCTTTGTCACTTTTTATGTGCTGGTGGAGGTGTAATTCTTTTCACAAGTTAAAAAAAGCCAAAAACCAAAAACAAAAACAAAAAAAACGCAGTCAGAACTTGCCAGTGTAGAAATAGAAACTGTAACCACAAATGCTCGCAAAGGCATGAGCTTAGGGCAGAAAAAAAGTCGAGCTTTGCATTTGAGACAGCAAGACAGAAGAAACTGCACTGTTCTGAGGCTTTTAGTGAGTGGAACTGATTTCTTCCACTCTGTTCCCTCCTCCTGAATTGGGTATCTTTGAAGGGTAGAAAGATGGTGATGGCAAACAGGGAGAGGAAAAGGAGAGGAAGCCAGTGTGGGAAAATAAAGTTTCCCTCTACTCGAATGATTTTTAGCAATTGGTTTGTTATTGTTTATGTATGTTTCTGGTTGTTTGGGTTATCCTGATGCAAACACTCGATGGAGTTATTGGCAGGTTCAAAGCCCTCTCTCCTCAGCAGTTCCACTGACAGAAGAGAGGTCTCTTCCTGATGGTGACAGATCTAGAAAACATGTGTTGAAAAATACTGTGGGACAGTTTGTCCCTCCCTGCCAGGAACTGGGCTGCTCCTCTGAGAGACCAGACCTTGCTCTCAAAGAGTTTTACAGTCCACAAATACAAGACTGCTGCCACCACCCAAGGAAAACAGCCCTAATATAGCAAAACTCCTCATGCTAGGACAAAACTAACAAAACCAAACAAGTGGAGCAATAAAAGAGCAGAGATTTCACCCCATGACTCCTCCCAAGTCCACTCTTCTACCTCACAGTCACCAGCATGGCATGGGGAGGGCTCATCTCCTGCTAGACACTTTCCAAAGGACCCAGGAAGGAACATTCTTGGTTCAAACCCACAGACATTGATTCAGATGGGGCAACCTGGCAGCTGCTGGCAGGCAGGATAGCAGCTGGAAGCACCCAGAAGATTCCTAGTAGGGCTCTAAAAGTCTCAAGTAGGGGGATTTTGGGAGGACACTTCACAATCTGTCACCCTTTCAGCTGATGGGGAAGAGCACAGGAGGGAGTGTACAGGAAGGCTGCTGGAGGAGCCAGCCAGACTGGAAACTCCAGTAAAGCTGAGGTGCTGAGGACATGATGGTTTTCACAAGAGAGGAAAAGGAGAGAAGGGCAGTTCGAAAGTGGTGACACAAAATGGCACTGTAGTAACTCCTTCCCTGTCCTCTGTGTCACACCCCACTGTGCCCTCACACTGCCTGGCACAAGTCCTCACTTAGAGGTGGACTGGCCAATGTCCCTGTGCCCTCTGTGGCAAAGGGAGCGGTGTAAGAGAGCTCCAGCATTCCCAGAAATTACATGGACCATCTTGTGGTTAGAACCTCTCACAGCAGCATGGGGTACAATGACACCATCACTGCTGTGAACACAGCCATCATTACCTCAGGGCTTCACCAAGAAAATACAATTGAGCTTCTCTGCCATCATCCCTTGACCATTCCCTGCATTTACCCCTTCATGAGAGCCCACTGTATCTCTACCTTCTTGCCATGCTGTGTTTTCCACGGTCATAGCTGAAGTAGAAGCTGGAACCATAGAATCACTCAGGGTGGAAAAGACCTCCCAAGATCATCAAGTTCAACATTAATCCAGTACCACCATGCTCCCCACTAAACCATATCCCCAAGTGCCACATCCAAATGGTGCCTGTCAGGAGGTCTCACGAAACCTTGCTGTATTTTTCACTTTTTGCAATTCCATTTACTCTCCGTGTTTCTGTGCACATCCAGAAGCATCACCACTTAGGCTGCTGGGAGCACTTGGGGACCTTTCTGCCACCCTGAGCTAAGTCATCACCATTTCTAAATCTTTGATGGGCTGGATGTGTGTGTGTGCTCAGAGCAAGCCGGGCACTAACAGACAGTCTTGCACTTCTTGCATTCACCAGAAAGTCCAGCAGTCACCATGAGAGTGCTGATATGCTGCAGCAGACACCCAGAACTGGAGATCCCACAGCACAGGTCTCATCACAGCTTTGTTTCAGAAGGCTACAGTCCTTTGAGTTGTGTTTCTGTGTGTGCTTGAATTCTCTTTTCCTTTGCATTGCTGAAAACAATATACAGCCAGAATAACAACTAAACCAAAGGGATGTGAGCTTCTGTGAGCTGCAGAAATCCTATTAATAAAAAATGTGCTAGGGATAATATAGCAATTTAAGAATGTAGTGTGAATATGCATTTTGTCTTGTCCACACCATCACTATTGTGCTCATAGCAAAGCAAAATCAAGGCATTTCTAGGCCTGGAGAAGGGCTGGGGGCTGGCACTGCCACCTTCGCAGCTTTGCTTTGGGAAAAGTACAAGGTCAGAGCTGTGATATTTTACTGAGGGACAAGGCCTAAAGCCAGGACACATCTTGACTATCCCCTTTGCTCTCCAGCCACAGAGGTGAGGCTGGAAGGAGTTAAATGTCAGGCAGGCTGGGTGAGGAGCCTCTGGAACACACCCTCCAACACAGATGATCCTATGCAAAGTTGCCAAGATCCTCAGCTGAACTAGAGCCCTGCAAAATCAAGGAGCTCTCCCATTTCTTTCACTTCTGCACCCCTTTACATTCTCCTCCTTTGTTTTGCACACACAGCCCAGCCCAGGCAGCAAAGAGCAGTCGCAGAGCTCAGAGGCAAAAATGTTTGCAGGGTTCAGTTCCACGATGAACTACAAATCACAGCAAAACTAAAGCAAAGCAGTTTACCTGTCTCCACTCTGAAAGCATGACTCAAGTGTTGACTTAATTGCACACAGTGGAAGGAGCAGCTTTTCATCTCAGAGGAATGCTACACCGCCCCAACACGGAGTGTTTCCAATGGAGAAGATGCCTCCTGGCTCCCTCTGCCCTTCAGATTCTCACACACACCCTCCTCACCCCAGTGAAATGTTCCCAACCACCTCTCCAAAGGATAATAGCAAAGGTTTTTGTTTGCTTTGCAAAAAGGACTCAGGATTCCTGCCACAGTTACACAGTGTAAGAAGCATTTGGGGGTTATATGGCCAGCACGGAGCTTTGGCAGCCACGTGCGGCTGTTTTTGTCAGCAGAAGAATTACAAAAACCAACACAAAAGAAAATGTCATATTAAATAGAGTTCATGTCAATGCAGAAGTGGGACAGGAATTCTCAAACACTTTACTTATGGTCTGGCTGTTCACTGAAGTGGGGTTTTTATGTCTTTTCCCATTCTGTTTACTGGTTTAGATGGGGTGTGCTACTATCCTCAGATCATCAGATCTCTAAATCCTACTCTCATATAAATAGATTAACAGAATCACAGAGAAGTTTGGGTTGGAAGAGCTCATCTCGTTCCAACCCCCGGTCATGGGCAGGGACACCTTCCACTAGGCTGAATAAAGTAAGTCTACAGTTGATGGACAGCCAAATATCAAACTGTCAATTGCCTTTTACATTTTGGGAACTGCCAGAACTCTCAGCAAGGAGCCTGAACACCCCTGTGGGAGGCCAGCTCCAGTGCCCCAGTGACTCACCTGTCACAGAGGCAATCATTACTCTTTGATTATCAGTGCTTTCATTAGGTGGACACAGCTCTTGTTGCTAACACTTCCTGGGCCATGCAAGACCTGGGATTCCTAGGACTGATCCCGCCCCTGAGTCTGCTCCACCCAATATTTACCTATCTGCAAATTTTCCCAGCACTCCCAGGTTTGCAGCAGCTGCAGGTCCCTCACTTGCAAGGGACACACAGAACTATGGGGAAGAGCAGCCTTGTGGATCTGCAGGAGCTGGTGGAGATCAGCACCTTTGGAAATCAGCTTCCCTTAGGAGATGAATTGAAAAAAGCTCATTAATGGGATTTATGACTGTAAGAACAGTGAGATTATTGGGTTTATGGACAAGTCACTGGACAGATTAATTCACTGTAGTTTATAAACTAAGCTGGAATGGAGTTAACACCAGTATCATGCAGCTCAGGGAATGGGAAGGGCAGCCAGATGCCTTGTTTATCATCATGGACTGCTGTGCCAAAGTACCTTCAGAGTAAATTATATTGATGTATACATCTGCATTTAAACCATTTATTGCAACAGTTACTCCCATTTAGGAGAGCTGTACATGGCCACAGGAAAAGGAAGCAACAGATGCTGGGATGTGCAAAGCTAAAGCTGCTGCTGGCAGAATCCTGTACAAGTCCCATTAAAATTAATGAGGTATTTCTGCTCAAGCAGAAGATAAATTTGGCTTGCTAAGCCAGAAATACGCCTACCTGACTTACTCTATCTCAAGTATCTCAAAGGGTTTTCCCTCCACTTAGACTAAGTAATCAAGAGCAGTTCTAAACACCAAATAAAGCAATAAAACAATCAAAGGAGTCATTTATTACTGTATGGTCACAATTAAAGACTTAAAGAGTTGCCAGTTCAACAAATCTCACCTTGATTTCAGGCTGAAAAATTATAGGAAAATAGAATTAAAAGCAAGATTATGCATGAGATTTACAAATTAAAGTCCTAGGTTCCTCTGTTTATTCCAAGGAGTTCATTATAACTCTTGGAATTCCAGTAGAAAGGAGACAGTTAAATACTTTTACATCAGTTTGACAGTGCCTGGTATTTGGACATCTCACCACTTTTGTCTTCAGACTAATTTTGTGCTGAAAGTTTTATTTCACATTTTTTACCTCATTTCTCCCACTACAGGACAGATTTTATGAGTCTCTGAGAGTAATTGTTATGCATTTCCATGCTTTAACAAATGTAAGTTTAAGTAGACCCTCTTATGTTAAATTCTCTGACTTTAAATATTTTGATTCTGGGAGAACGAAAATGTCTTTACCAGAGAGTTGTACAGAAAAGTACATTTAGTCTAAAACACTTATAGGAAGACTTTTTGGGGGAAGGGGACCCTAGAGACTTATTTTAAAGCTCTGAAAAGCTCATCTGTTAACAGTGAATGAGAAGCTCAAAGCAAACATGGTGCATTTACTTCATCAGCCTCTCAGTTCAGTGCATCAGTAAACACCAGGAATCAGCCCCACAATGCTATCATTTATAACTGAGTGAATGAGTTTGTGAATCTGACCATTAACGTGAAGTTATTGTTGCATGAATGAGAAACAATAACCTAATTGGGCAAACTAATGATGTACTAGACTTGTTGCAATGAAAACATGACATGGAGTGATTATCTCTTGTTTGCAAAGAACAGCAGGAGATTGGTCCCAGGGTCCTGCCACTTTTATCCATTAATGGCTCATTCTGATATTGGACAGGATGAGAGGAAATGGCCTTAAGTTCCACCAAGGGAAGTTAAGATTAGATATTAGGAAAAATCCTTTATTTCAAGGGTGGTCAGGCATTGGAGCAGACTCCCCAGGGAAGTTGTGGAATCAGCATTCCTGGAAGTGTTCAAAAGCCATGTGGATGTGGCAGCAGGGGGCAGGGACAGGGTTTAGTGGTGGACATAGCATTGGGCTCCAAGATCTTGGAGGCTTTTCCACACTTAGTGATTCTTTGATTCTCTGATCCCAGATTACAGCTGAGCACAGACCCCAAGCTTCACAACTACTGATGTCCAAGTCAGCAAACTCATTTCTAACCTTAAAAGACCACGGTCCTTAGGCCAAACATCTGCTGTCAGGAATGCTTGACATGTGTTTCTTCTTTCTTGCACCTCTTTCCAGCCCACAGCACCAGGGTATACAGGATAAGTATGGGGGAAGGTTGATGATTAATGTCATAATGGCTCCTTTTAATATACTTAATCTGTCAGCTTAATTCCCTGCAACTGGGATAATCACAATAATTAGATGCAATTGTTCAGATCATTACCTAATTGCAGCTTTTTTCACTGTAGCTGATTCATGTGACTTTTAAATGTAGAGAAAAGATGTAAAGTCTGAATTACACCTATATTATAGAAAATTCTATGATATATAAGAATGCCCCACAGGTTTAAACTGCACATGAGGATCTTGTGATTGCAGAGTGTGCAACAACGGGGAATCAGGGATGTTACAAGTAATGTGCTTTTATTTCTGATTCCAAAGAGTTAAAACTATGCTTCACATAAACACAGTGACATCAGACTTCCCCACCTCCATCTGAACAAGTCATGCAGAATCAGAAAAGTTCTTGAACTCCTAACATCTCCAGAACAGATGCTTATGCAGAAGGTATGCAAGGAATTCCTGTGTCTCCCTGGTCCTAATTGACAGCCAGCATTTTTGGTGTTAATTTATAATCAGCCATGCTCTTTGAACAGACAAATAGGAGATGAAGAGAACGACACAAACTGAAACTTCGGCCAAAAAAACCCAACAACCCAGACTAGATGGCAATTTATTACTAGATTAATTTTTAGATTAAGATATTTCCTAAATGAATAAAAGGATGAAGTTGTAAAATCTCATCAAGTGTATTCAAAAAGAGTATTCATCTCTGATTTAGCTTCTTATTGGGTCTAGTTTTATTTCATAAGATGAGAGTTAGGAGCACAGTTCAATAAACTGTCACTGAAGACAGAGGAGCCTTTGAAAAGGATGAAGCAGACCAAATTAAGATGCTGAAGTATCTCAAAATAGAGTAAATACCCTTCAGAGAGGTGGTGATTTAAGTCTGAGATCACACTCGTATCTTTCTTACAAAGGGAATAATGAACCTTTGCTTTAAGTGCAAAGTAGAACTCAAGTTTATATATAAAAGTACAACTGCCACTTCCAAAATCACACATTTATACACCTGCTAGTCAAATGACTTGCTAGAGTCAAATGCAGCCTCATTCCTCTGGCCAGTGGTGTTATTTGGGTTTTGGAAAAGAAAACACCAAGGGGATACCAGGATATAGAAAGAACCACACAGGTTGCCCACTGAGGAAGTATTTTATTGGGTTTTGGTGCCGCCTCATCAGTTTTGCAAGCCCGGTGCAGCCAAAGCAGAAAGGTTGAATGACTCATTTCCTTCCTGCTCCTGTTGTCAGGCACCTCAACCATCGAAGCCTTCCCACAGACACGTTCCCCCTCTGGCTGGAGGAGCCCTGGTTTGTGCAACTGCACGCGGACGTGCCTTGGGAACAATTCCCGGAAAGTCACACACAGAGCTGCCCCCCTGCTGTAAGCATTGCTGGTGGGATCCCAGCTCCGAGCCTGTGGGCTGTACAAGAACCAGAGAATGCAACTCTGGAACTGCCATCTGGGCTTTGCCTTTGAGTTTGTGGCACCTCAAGCACCTCCCTAAACTCCTCAGGGCTTCCCTCATCCACCTAGTCCGAATTATGCTGTCACCTACCCTTGTGCCCACCATGTGATGCTTGAATTATGAAAACTTCACCCTCCTTGCTGTCTCTGGCCACTTCTTGGTGGAGCAGAAGGGGTGAATTCCCATCAGACATCTATTTTTCTACAGAAATAGCGGACAGACTCCTGCTTTTCATCGGTGTTGGATCTCCTTTGGATGAAAGGTACAAAAGGGCTGTTCTGCCAAAACATAAGACAACCCAACAAACCAGCTTTGGCTGCTTAATGAACAGTTTCACTTTAAAGTGTTGAAAGCCTGTGGAGTTTCAGCACACAGCCACGCCAGGAGGATGTGATGGGACATGCTCTCACTGGTTTATGCCTTGTATTCTTCAACTCCAATCAGGATGAAGACCTGATACATTTCATTCCAAGGTACCAGCTGCAGTTCGAGTTAGAATGAGCTTTTGAAGGGTTTTTCACACTTTCTGATGAATCAGGGATAATTCTGTGCAGCTGGGGGAATGCAGAAGTGTGTATTTTTAAGGCCAAGTGCTATCAATAAAGAATTTGCCCATTCTACTGAATGCCAAAAAAAAAAAAATGGAGGAGCCCTCAAATGTAAAAATTTCTTCTTGTGTTAGGTAACTGGCTCTTTCCAGGTCAAAATCAACACTGTAGTGAATTTCATGTGAAAGTGCAGAACTTTAGGTCATATTTCAATTTTTAATCAGTTGCTGACAGTTCTGAGTGCTCCTGAAAGGGGGAAAAGTGGTGCTCCTTGAACTTAACAACTGTAAAACAGTACTTGGCTGTGTAAACACAGAAGTCTCTATGTCATTTCAAGTGCTGCAGGTTGTCCCAGCTGGCCACCTGTTTTTATTCCTCAAGGCTGCCAGTCCCTACAGACCCTGGATCAATGTATGGATCCTGCCAGACCCTAGTATATGTATCATGTGTCCTTGGGCATCTTACATGACATGGGGGTAACTGTAAGCAGCACTGTCCTAAGAGCAAAACCTTCCCTTGGGAGACCTTTCCTTACTCAGAGCCTTAAGGGTACTCCTGTGTTAGAAATAAGCCCTAAAACATTAAAATATAATGTAAGTAGCTCCTAGAGTAGCCTGCCCAGAGATATGTTATGATACAAACACAATCAGCTTAATAATGAGTTGTTAGGTGTGGTTCACTGCGGGCATAATGGAGAAAACCAGTCATTTTGGGACCTCCACACTGGTGCTGTTCCTTGTCCCAGTGCCCGCAGTGAAGGCCAGTTAGATGGCAATAAATGAAGGTAAATGACATATACATATACCTTGCTTCATGATTTCCTGGGCATGGCAAAAGGGTACCACTGATTGTGTCCTGCTATCCTGGGCAGGAAAGAAGATGCTGATTTTCTAGGCAGGTCCCAGTTCCTCTGGCTGGTGAACTCACTGCCTTTGATCCACTGCAGGGCTCACATGGAAAAGCCTGATGGTTTGGCTGAGCCAGCCTTATCTTTCCCTACCAGCAAAAATGAAATAATACACTGGGTAAGCAAGGTGATAACACAGCTGTGCATTTTGCTGATGACAGACTCTGTGTGCCCTCAGGACATCACCACCTCTCACTCTCTCCCATCCCAGTGGGACGGATTTTCTTTCTCTCATACAGAGTTATCTTGACTGCTACAAACACTATTTCAAGTGAGATTCCTCCCAATCCACAGGAACTAAGGCTCAGTTTGGAGAAATTAAAAATTAGACCAAGCCTCTTTAGTAAATCCAAATCTCTTCCTTTTCATTCCTGTCACCAATTCAAAGTTCCTACAGCTTCATACCCTCTCCTTGCACTCCAACCCTTTACAGGAGATGACATTATATTTCCTGGAATGAATTTACTTATGTCTCAACTACCTCTGCAAGGGCTTTTAGAAATAGCTCTTGCAAGCCATACTCATGTTGTCCCAAAGTGAATAAGTAGCCTCCTTGAGATGATGTTTTGAAACTAGAGTAAGGTGTTCTTGGTCATTTGTGCAGCCCTAACTCAGCTGGCCTTCTGGGTCATTCATCAGTTCCTGGGGATAAAGGGATAAAAATCCATTTAAACCTACCCTATTCATCACCCTGAAACAACATCACCAGGAAAGATATTGTTTGGAGCTTGGCCTAAATTAGCAGTTTTCTGGGAGCAGAAAATAACTCAAGGTAAAATGTAAAAAGCTTTTTTCCAGATGTTCATAGAAGGGTTGAGATTCCTTTTCCTTCTGAGTTAGGTGGCAGGTTGTCATTGCTCTGCACTTTACAGGAAGCAGATTTTGAGTCTCCTCCATCTTCTACTCCAAATATTCAGACCTCGCCCCATCTTTTATCAGCTGAGGGCCTTGTTCAGCACATCCTCACATTACAGACACCTGGAGCACAGACAGGCATGGAAGAATGATTTGCATTTTTCCCTCTAAATAATTCACCTGATTCACTCACCCAAACCAGGAGAGCAGGGGAGTATCTGCAAATCAGTTGTGTCTGAGAGTTTGCTGAGAAAACACTTGCCAGATAAAGGTAAGAAAAAAGAAGTTTAATTCCTTGTGCGCAAGATGACAAGACAAGAGGGATAACCTGGTCAAGTACTGAGGCACTGGGACAGCACAAGACAGGCCCAAACCATGGTTTTCTGACAGCCATAGCTTGGATGAATGAGCCCAGACATGTAAATCACAAGAGGATAAAAAGTAAATAGTAGGGTGATTTCAGACAGGAGCTCCCAAGGGTGATGAGAAAAGCAGAAGGAACAGACTGCAAGTTTCTCCTCTTCCAAGGTTTATTTTTGCATTTATAGAAATCCTGGCTGCTGTGTAGAAAGAACTTCCAAAAGAACTGAAACCCTGAAGGGAAGAAAGAACCATATTCTCTACTAAAAAGTGTCAATCATTGGGTTATTCCCAGCAGCATAAATTAGCTGTTGTGGAGTTCTGCCATGGCATGCCAGATTGCTTCGAGGACAGAAGAGGTTCATACAAACCTAAATCCATGTATGTGTGTGTATACATACATACATACATACATACATACATACATATATATATATGTGCAAACCTGGAATCTGGGTTCAGACATCTCCCCCGTGATGCCCCTGAAGGGTGGATGAACACTATTAAGCATCACTTAAACATTTTTCTACAGCAAAATCTTTAAGATCTGGAGAGATAAATGCTGTGATCCACCATCAGGTGCCAAGAAATGGATTTCTACCAAAATTAGCACTGAGTAGAGCCTTTATGATGACAGGGGAAAATATTCTGGAGTGTGAAAATGCTAACCTTATTCTTTAATTTGAGAACAAAAGGTGTATCCGTAAGAAGCTAAATACTGGCTTGTAAATCTATTTCCTTGTTAGTTTTCACAGACTCCTTACAAATAATTGGTGGAACTCCATATAGTCATGGGAGCACAAAATGAAAATCTCTAATTTTAACAAAAGATGTGACTGGGTTAAATTGTTTTGGGTTAGAGGTAATAACTTTTGAGAAAAGGAAGTTAGACTCTGTAATCCAATAACCCTCTCTGACCCAGGGATCTGGGAACGTGTCAGTGGAATGGAAGCCCCTTGTTCTGCTCTGCCTGAAAGTAACAGTGTCACACCTGCACTGTATCCTCCAGCTGGATCCCTGTGTGGAGGGGAGTGTGAAGGATCCCAGGATCTCTGCGTGGAGTGATTTCATGGAGGATCTCAGGATCAGTGCGTGGAGTGATTTCATGGAGGATCTCAGAATCTCTGCGTGGAGTGGTTTCATGGAGGATCTCAGGATCTGTGCATGGAGTGATTTCATGGAGGATCTCAGAATCTCTGCGTGGAGTGGTTTCATGGAGGATCTCAGGATCTGTGCGTGGAGTGATTTCATGAAGGATCTCAGAATCTCTGCATGGAATGATTTCATGGAGGATCTCAGAATCTCTGTGTGGAGTGATTTCATGGAGGATCTCAGAATCTCTGCATGGAGTGGTTTCATGGAGGATCTCAGAATCTCTGCATGGAGTGGTTTCATGGAGGATCTCAGAATCTCTGCATGGAGTGATTTCATGGAGGATCCCGAGATCTCTGTGTGGAGGCGTAGCCCATTTCCAGTTTAATTAGAGTGAGGTATCTGCCCAGACACTGCCAAAAAGGGATGACTGGCCCCTTTGTGTATGCATTTTCCACATGCTTCTCCTACTTGTTGGGTGTGTCTGGTTTGTAAATCACATGTGGCCTGAGTGAAATTACAGCATTTCAGCAGAAGCACAGCAATACCTCACTGACATGTTTTAGAGAGGGACAGACTTCTAGGTACAGGAAAGAAGTGCAGGAAACACAGAAATGCTTAAAATCAGGAAATGCAAACTGGAAGCAAGTGATATGGTTGACTCATGTCAGGAAAGAGTGACAAAATAATGAAAAATATCCAAGGGGAACTTCCAGTTGCAGGTTATTTCAGACTGCCTCCACGAGAATTGAAATAATAACAGCACATCCAGCAAGGTCACATTTCTAAAATATAGACTGTCTCCAAACCAGGACATTCGAAGAAAAAATCGACTTTGTCAGGACAGGAAAGCAGTGCATTGGGAGAAGCCAGCTTTTAGAAACTGACCTCTTTGGCACTTTTCACCTGAAAGTGAAAGGTTATTTCTCCATTTTCCTTATCTGCAAATTTTACTTGGGTTTTAAAGTAATTCTGTGGATGCTGGCTTTAGCTCCTCTTCAAGAAGAAGGAAGGAGGAGTGACTTCCATGGTAACATGCAAAGGAGAAGTGCATTCCAGTGATACCTGTTTGGCTGCATCTGCAGTAATTACAAGTTAATACATAGTTTCGCCAGTGAAAAGCATTTTACCCAATACACTGGTAAGAGAATATGCCAGATTGCACAGATGGAAATATTAATGCCTGCTCAGTTGCCTGAGCAAAGCAAAGATTTAATGCAATGCTTGTTTTTAAAGGCTTTCCTGAAAACATGGATACCTTAACAGGACCACTGGAGGGCAGCAATGTCAAAGTGAATCATTCATCACTGCACTTTTGAAAATATACTTTGTGAACCTCCCCCCCCCGCAAAAACAAAACAAAACAAAAAAAAAGCTTAGCAAAAAAATATAAATAATTAGAAATCATTTTCTGCTGCCCAGATGCAAGCATGCAAATCAGGGCGATGCCTCCAGAGCAAAAGGCAGCACTGCAGTGTCAGTTCCTTTGATTTTCCACTTCTAAAGAATGCCACCTGAAGACTTCAGGACTTGTCTTGTTGCCAGAAAATGCTAAAAAAAAAAGTGGAGTCTTGATGCATTCTGAACCCCAAGAATTTGTGTTTTTTTCACAAATCAATATACAAGTGAAGGCTATTTTGTGTGTATATATATATTTGAATTATGTTTACATTTGAGACAGGTACATATTTCTAAATTAATCCATACTGTTGTATTAACATAAGGGGGGCAAACCTTTGATTTTTATTTTTAAGAGTGTTATAAATTTCATAATTTCAAAGAAACCTTTCAAACACCGAGTGAGTGGAAGCAGTAAAATGAGTGCTCCCTCTTTAAAGACATCCACTGACATTAGTGAAGATTTTTGGGATCACTAGGAAGAGAAATGTATGAACCTTACCCCAAGCATTGAAAGAATGCTATTATTAGTCCAGTGTTTACACATTTAAGGAATACATGTTCACAATAATTTAAGATTTTAGTTAGTCAGACACAGTAGCCCATTGGTTATAAATATAGAAATAATATAATTGGTTATAAATATTTATAATTGGTTTTCAATATAGAAATTGGTTATTAATGTCGAAACAATGTAGTGGCTGACTTACAGACTCAGGACATAACATCTGTCTATATTTTTGATAAAAGAGGAATGAGGTAAATAAAACTGGTATGGAGCTTGATATTTTTGTAAAAAATGTAAGCTGCAGTTCCACTCTGCAATTCTGTTATATACACATAACCTCTTGCTCAGTAACTGAGCTCCCTGTCTGTATTTAAATCACATCCAGCTATTTTACATGCAAAAATGTTCTGTTATTTTCAACCTTAGAACAAGGAGAAAGAATGAGCTGGGCTTGTCCTGTCATGGTGTCATTTGGTACCTAGATGCTTGAACAAATCACCTCCGGGATTCTGATTTTGTTAGATTACAAAGGGAAGGACTTTTTCTGATCATGTGGCTACCAGAAGAAAGAAAGGGTTTGTACAACAGCAGAACTTTGAACAGTCCCCATGGGATAACAGAGAATGTGTGGGGACCACCTGGGGAGCGTGACCAAAACAAATACAGAAAAGCAATACGATCCTGACAAGTCATGGTTTAAAAAGTGGAATAATCTGTATTTTAGCAGAATTTATGATTCCTCTAAGGTCTGTGGCAGGCATTTGGGCATATTTTATTTCAAATTAGCTTGTTCCTGGTCTGATCCTGGAGAGTTCAGTTTCAGATTAGTTTCCTCCAAGAAAAATCCCCCCGTGCTCCACACTGCAACAAGCATCAAGGTGGGGCCCCAATCCAAACCTAAAACCCACCATAAAATTCAGCCTTACATGGTACAGAGGGGAAATCCAAGGTAAAACACCTGGCAGAAGTAATACATGGTAGTTAGAGACAGTGTGTACATTTACACATATAAATATTTATATGTGTATATTTATACCTATAAATGTAGGGTAAAATTGCTGTTTGGGTTTTGGTTTTTTTTTCTATTCCCTGCATGAGTCTCTCTTCAGCCTTTGGAACTTAAATATCTTATAATGATGATAAAGAGGGTGATATAGATGCAAATTGTTTTTAATATTCATAATATTTTTATGAAAATGTATATGTGTGACATATAGATATGTGAATTAAACAGTTTTACACTAGGAACTGTGGAATTTATTTTTTAAGTTTATCGGAGTTAATGACGATGGCATAAAAATGGAAATCTAAGGAAAAATATCCCATTGTCATATGGGAAACAATTGTGCATTGCTCTGGAACAGTGGTTTACACCCCTCCTTCTGATCCTGCAGTTGGCTTCTGGGCAGATGGATCTCACCTTCACTTCCAGATTTTATGGACTGTAGTTTGAAAAACAAAATCCAGCTTCTAAGCTGAGATGATGTGCTTGGCAAGTTACTGAAAGGCAGTAAAGATGAAAGTACAGAAAGTTTTTTCCACAGTCAGTTTTCATGTGCTTCTATATACTGTTTTAAACAAAAACATCTGCTTTACTGTCACCATTTTAAAGGTTGGGAAAGAATTCTTTTTTAAAATGCTGGATTTTACTAATGTTCCAGTTAGCAAACAGATGTTAAAATCAATTGTAATAGCACATGATGAGAAAAGCTGGACTTCTAATATGGAAACGTGTTAAAAATGTGCATGCAGTGAATCTTAAAGACGAGAACCTACAAACCTGCACAGAAACAAAATTGTTTGAGATCACAAGTTGGAACAAGGAGCAGCTGAGGGAGCTGGGGGGGCTCAGCCTGGAGAAAAGGAGGCTCAGGGGGGACCTTGTGGCTCTGCAAAACTCCTGACAGGAGGGGACAGCCAGGGGGGTCAGGCTCTGCTCCCAGGGAATAAGGGCAGGACCAAGGGAAATGGTCTTGAGTTGCACCAGGGAAGGTTTAGGTTGAGTATCAGGGAAAATATCTCTGCTGAAGGGTTTAGCAGGCATTGGAATAGGCTGCTCAAGCCAGTAGGGGAGTCAGCACCCCTTTGAAGACTTCAAAAGCCACTACAAAAAGTGTATGGATGTGGCACTTGGTGACAGGGCTTAGTGATGATCTCAGCAGTGGTGGAGTAATGGTAGGACTCAATGATCTTAAGAGATCTTTTTCAACCTTAGTGATTCTGTGATTCTATGAAAGCTGTGAACCTTTTTTTTCTGCAAAACACAGATACCTGGTCCTATCCCTGTCAGGCATCTGTGATTTCTCTGCCTTAATCTTTGGAACAGGATATTGCAGATTTGCCAAGCTTTCTCTTGGACAAGCTTCCCTTTTTCACAGGGAAATTAAAACCACAGCAGTGCCTCTGGCTTTCATTTGGTGTTTTATTCCAAATGTAGACTTTGGTGACCTGAGGACCTAAAGCTTGTGACACCCTGGAGTCTCAAGCCCATGTGCCATATACTTAAAAAAAACCAAGTTGAATTTCAACCACCCCCATGGTTGCCGTGGGGTTTACACCCACACCCTTTGGCCTATCTGCTGGTGGAACACCACCTGTTGGCAAATTCCAATTATTTTTGCCATAGTTATTTTCAGTGTGTAACATTGCCCAACTCCTCCAAAACCCTATAGAGCCAAATTACCCTTTTAGTGACAGAAAAGCGCCGGGGCCACGGTCAGGTTCCTTCACTCCGAGCAAAAAGAGTGGAGGAGGGGGAGGAAAAAGAAAGAAAGAATAAAAAGGCAGCAGGACAAGGAGAAAATCTACACCGGGATGGTTTCTATGGAAAATATGGCCGGATTCAGCGGAGCCTGTTGTTAGCAACCAGTGTATACAGCCAGGGCGCCGCAGGCAGAGCGGGGCGATGGATGGCTTGGGGCTGATGATGAATATTCCCATCTCCCAGCCCGCTTCCAGCGGCAGGGATGAGCCCAGCCTCCTCGTCCCACGTGTGGGCAATCAGGAGAGGATTCAGCCTCTTCCCTCAGCTCCAACCCGCCACCTGCATAGCGCCGGAGGGCCGAGCAATCCCCCCCGAAGTCCAAATCACCTTGGCAGGTTTCAAGTTAGCGTTTTATCTCTTATTAAGTCACTGGTCCTTAAAAGTTCACAATTACATGGCAGGGAAGAGACGGGCTACGAGCCCCTCAGAGCCTCGGGGTGCCGCACTCAGCCCCCCGAGTGCCGGCGGGGCTGTGAGGGGCGATGGCGCCGGGGAAAGGGAAAGGGGAGCACCGCCATTACCCCGGCAGGCCGTGCCCTGCCCGCCCGCACGGTCACTCGGCAACGGCGGGAGGCTGAGGAGGGGCCGGACCGGCCATGGCTGAGGAGAGCCCGAACATCGACACACCGGACCGCAGCGCCGGGCTGGGCATGGCTGAGTGAAGCCCGAACTCCGACACGCAGGGTTCTGGAGCCGGGCTGGACATGGCTGAGGGGAGCCGCAGCCCTGAGGAGCCCAGCGCCGGGCTGGACATGGCTGAGGGGAGCCGCAGCCCCGACCCGCAGGTAACGCAGCGGGGCTGGGCAGCACGGGCACAAATAGCGTAGCCCCCAGTAGCAACTCAGCCCTGTACACACACCCTGAAAACAGCCACGCTCAGAGACCTGCACTTATCCTTGGGACACGCAGGCACCCACATTCACAGACCTCCTGCACACAGAGACCCCGCCCCTGCAATCAGTTTCACACACGGAGGTCCCCACTGCAAACAGCCACACACATAAACACACCCCTGCACACACGGACTCCCCTGTAAACGGCATCGCACACAGAGCACCCTGCAATCAGTTTCACTCACAGACCCCGCCATCAACAGCCTCACAAACACACACCCACAGTCCCACACAGACCCGGCTGCAAACAGCCTCTCACATCCCTGCACATACAGATCCGCCGTACAAACAGCCTCACACACACAGAGCCCTGCACACAAAAAGCCTCACACACACAGAGCCCTGCACACACAAACCCCCCATACAAACAGCCTCACACACTCCCATACACCCTGGGGCACAAACACACGCCCTGCACAAGGACTGACACACACACCTATCCTCTGTACAATGCTCATATTTCACTCCCACACAGTTTCCCCACTCACACAGCCCAATCCCTGCACAATCCATCACACACACTTGCACACAGAGAACTGTGTCCATCACCTACACAGCCAGCCAGCACAGACACACAGTCCCACAGCACACACACACAGACATCCACACCTCAGTGTTCATGTGCACACACATCTCCTTTCCAGGTACCTTTTCCCATTTGCTAATTATAGCCATTTGTAAGCACCCAGTGATCTCTTCCCATTCTAACTCTTGCTTTGAGCTCTAAACATCCTCATTTTTTTCCCTCCAGGATATGTCCCATGTGTTGGCTGTTGCCTTTAAGGACCTGTACACTGGAGATGTTTTTGAGGTGGACGTGACAACAAACTGGATTAAGTCCCAAGGAGGAGACAGTGTTTATCAAGACAGTTACACAGATGAGCTAGAGAAGGTACAAGTCCAAACCAAGTCAGAGTTTGCAGCTCTTTAGTCTCTACTTATATCTTCTGTAAAATAAAATTTAAAGGCAGGTATTGATCCTACAATTGACATTTTAATGGAAATTTACTTGAGCACAGTTTCCCACAGAACCTTTCAAGTAAATTAATATTCACATGATCCTTCATGGTATTATTATCTCTAGTTGGCTTTTCAGACACACAGTACAACCAGTAAAAGCAGAAGCCCTTTAAATGCCTGTTGTACTGGCTGAAAACCTTTCCCTGTACCTGCTGATCAGTGGCCCAGGTTTCTTATCTTGTCATCACTCCAATAGCTGTTGTCAGTGTATAAAAGTAGAGGCTGATGCTGAATGATTTGAGCCACAGGTATTTTGTTCTGTTTTGTGTCATTGTGGAATGACAGTGTTTTAGCAGGCCAGCTGATGCTTGTAAAATGGTGATGTTTACTAATATGTCTATGTTCACCTCTCAAAAACAAATAGAAAACATCTGCCTGTAACAGCTCAAATTTCTCTTTATTCACCCATGCCTGTGGCAGCTTCTGGCTGAGTGTAAGAGCCGACTGACAGAAGCTGACAAAGCAGAAGAGGAGATCACTCAGGCCCAGGCCCGAGCCAAAGATGAAGAGGAAAGGGTTCTAAACCAGATGAAGATTGATGCAGGAAAAGATTTCCATAAACTGGGGCTGCCACCAGGTGAGGATTCTGGAGTGTTGCTCCCCTGTACATTCTTGTAGTACCTGGACACTGACTTGGGGTTGGCTTTACATCAACAGAGAAACTTTGAAAGATTTTGTGCAGAGGTTCAAGTAGAGTAATATCTGTTTAAAATTGAGAAATTAAACAACCAGGTCATGTTCAAGGTATTAAATTTGGATTGAGGGGTTACCACCTAAATATTACAATCATACATACTTTGATATGTAGCAGCAACCAACAGATTAAATATTTCTCCAATGTGTGCTTAGCTGTGTTCAAACTGAATTTAGAATTGTGGAGATGCATGTCCAAATCTTGAGATTAAAATACCAGATTTGTTTCTATAATATTATTTCCTATAAAATATAGAAAATAGTCTATATAATATTTTCTATTAAAAATATTACCTGACTGGGATGAGGTGTAAAAACAACATTACTTTGGATTGATCAAGATAGTATGTTTTAAGGGGCTATTATTTTGCTTTTTTTCTTTGTTTCTTTCTGTTTGTTGCCTTTACTGTTGCAGTGGCATCCTCTTTTCGGTGGATTGTGGATAATGAACTTCTCAGAAAAAATAATTTAATCTGTCCTGAGGATTACATCACTGAGAAATTACCTCTTGCTAAAGCACCAAAAGGTAACTTTTGAAGGAGAAAGTAATTCAGACTTTTTAGAACATTCTATAATTGAAGTATTGGAGGATGTAGCAGATCTGAGTATATTTTTATCATTTTCTGCCAAAGCAGAAGGGACTCAAGTATTTTAAGCGTAAGATTGCACTAAGAACACATTTTCAAAGTATAACTGATAAATTAAAAACTACTGAGTTTAGATGTTCTTAGATATGATACTTGATCATTATTGCACATTTGTATACAGTTCTTCCTATCTCTCACAAAAACTGCATTTGTGTTCTGTCTCCATCCAATTTCATTAGCACAAAAGCTGCAACTACATCTTGCAGAGAAGGGAAGTAGTTACATTAAAGTAAAAACTATTTTCAGTGAAATAAAATTGTATTCTTTATTTAGGGTTTAAAGTTTTCCAGTTCTGGAAATATATTGGTTTTATATGCACATGAAGATCAGTAAGGAAAATATTTTGGACAATGTCAAGACTACTTCTTTTATTTATGTTGAGCCAAGATGAAAGGTTTTAGGACCATTGAAATGAAGTTTTTCAGTCAAGCCCTTTCAGAGTAATCTGCTTAGTCAGATTTCAAGATTTGTGTTTTGTTTTTTTCCATTGCAATTCCAAACAAAGTGAAAAATCTCACATCCCTTATAAGGTTAACATATCTTTCTGGGAGTAATATAAGCGTATACAGCCTGTTTAATTAGTGCTTCTAAAAGCTTTCTTTTTAAAGTATTAAGCTTTGTTTGTACAAAATAAATTCCAAAAGTACATTAAATTCTAGAGGATTTTTGCCAGGAACAAACCTCAAAATAAACTCATACAACTATGCTTAGACTAAATATTTGTTGCTCATGGTTTCCTCTTACAGAATTATTTTTTGTCTTTGAATTGCAGGAGAATCAGAACCTGGATACCTGAAAGGGACACGTAAACAACGTGCTTTTTCACTGGATGAGAGTGTCTACTCATCTGGGAGTGTGACAAGTGTATCTTCAGCTCTGTCCTCGACTCCAGACTCCAGCCTTGAGGCTAAAACCATCAGTAAGGTACATTTTACAAGTTAGTTTTAGTCTGCCAAAACTAACAAGTCAGTTTTGATCTGGAAGGCCTGTTGCTCTTCCTGCAACAAAGGGTGAATATTAACCCATTGTTGATTTGACACCAATACTTATATTTACTCTGTTAAAAAAAGAGAAATACTGTATTTTCCATACCAATTGTCATTGCTGTGTAGCTTTAATTACACATGTGTAGCTTGCTTTTTCCTCATCCTCAAAATCACTGTGTTTCATGTTGCACCGTGCACTCTTGTTTTTCAAAGAAAACTAAAGCCTCACAGAAACGAGCCAGGAAAGAGAGTAGGTCCTGGAAAGCAGAGGAATTAAGTGAGTACCTCTCCAGACTTGAGAAAAGACAGAATTACTTGAAGAATCCACGCTTTTTCCCACCAAATACTCTGGATGGAGGCAAATCTCTTGTAATTTCTCAAGGAAAAGTAGAAGAAATCTTAGCCAGAAGAAAAGCAGAAGATACCAAAGGGTATGCAGTGTGTACAGTTTCTGGATTCTGGGCTGGAATGCACAGAGCTCCACTATAAAATTGCTGTGGATTTACCCAGAGATATTTTGAGCTAAATTTCTTATTTAGTCTCATAATAACAAAGTATGTCTGTATGATATTTTAGTTTTGCCAAAGGAGACATTTTGCAATTTCTCCTTTTATCAGTATTTAGAGAACCAGGAAGTAAGATAATATCTCCTTTTTTTTTTTAATCTTTCAGTGATACCTCATTTGTTCCTGTGTTTCTTGCCAGTCCACCTTCTGTGCTGTTTTCATATGATAAAGCTGGGCAGGTTTATGAGGTGAGAAGGTTCTTTGTAGAGAGTTTATTCTGTCTCCCTGAAGAATTATATCCTATCATGATCTACATATTTCACCCAATGTTTAGCCTTTCTGAATTTTAATAAAAGTCTGAGTTTCTTTTGTATATTGAATTTATGACCCTCTAACTTCCTTGAAAGTACTCCATCACACCTGCCACTGACACACAAACCAGTGAAGACTAAATGGGCTCTTCTCAGTCTCTGCTTTGTTCTGATTCAGCCTCTGTTGAATAAACTGGGATTTTGGGGATGGTTGTGATGATGAAGTAGTTACTCCTAGCAGTAGCACCAGGGAATTGCAAATATTTTAATGAATGATGATAAATACAATGGAGCTTTTTTCTTTTTTAATGAAGATGACTGTAGAGCTACGGAACATCACTTCAACAGGTCAACATGTAAGACTTATCCCTCCCTCTACTTCAGTATTTTTCATTTGGCCAGGTAAGGGTTCTTTGTCTGCCTTTAAAGGATTAACACATGCGAAATCTAATTTACCTGCTCTAACAAAGATTTTCCAGGGAAGTCCTGTTTGGTTCTGTTATCCATAGTGCTCAGTTCTTTAGAAGCTGACAGATGACTTAGGGCCATTCACACACAACTCATAAGCAGATTGAAATGGTCTAATGAGGAATTCAAGAAGATTAAATTAAAGTGTTTGAAGTTAGATTGAAATGTGTCTGTGGAATACCTAGATCGAATCTTATCCAAAATTCATCTAGCAGCAGAAGTAGTTTCCACTGAAAAAATTACGAGGAGAGGGCAAGAAATAACACACTGCAATAAAAAAGGGTAGGTTAGAGAAAAGTTAATAAAATTACCTTTCCTACAGTAGGATGGCCAAGCACTGGGACAGATTGCCTAGGGAGATTGTGATACCCCCAAAATTGGAGGAATATTTAGAAGTGAGGTGCCTCCATGGAAGCCCTTTTGTCTTGTGGTAAGGCAAAACTGGGTAATGTCTCTAAGTTTCTCCTCACTATTTTCTGTGTTTATGAGGAGTATATTTCAGACAAAGCAATCTTTGAGCTCCCTGGAACATGTGCACATTCCCAGATTGCACTGCTAGGCCTCTTGTGCTCATCCCTTTTTATCAGCTTGAATTAGGCAATAAATGGGGGGAGTTTACAGGCATCATTCCAGAGGAAGATGTGATCATAAATACTACTGCCAATCTGGGGAGGTTTTAATTTTTTTTTAATTTTCTGCCTTTTTTTTGTTTTTATTTTTTTCCCCCAAGGAAAATATCCAGGAAAGGGAGGAATGATTGCTCCTGGGATGGCATGCCAGTATACAGTCCAGTTTATTCCTGAATATCTGGGAGAGTATGAAGATCATATATTAGTGGAGAGTCAAGTATCAAAATCTTTTGTCATCCCAATCCAAGCTAAAGTATCACTTCCAGTATTAACATGTCAGTAGTGTCCAAATACTAAATTTCTCTAAAGTTAAGCAGACTTGTTTTTTTTAATTTGACTGTCGTCAATTTTGTGTCACAAAACATATGTGGAAAAAATTGGCAGTGCAGTTTCTACATTTTGATATCTACCTCATTTTCACTTATCATAGATTTATTAGTTATTAAAATGTAATCCTGTTGGATTTTTCCTCAATTATTTGTTCTTGCCATCTTAGGCTCTTCTTGTTCACTATATTAGAGAAGTGAGTAGGGGCCGCATTTCTAGGTTTGTGTTTTGTTGATTCCTGAACTCCCAATTGTAATTACTAATTCTAAATATTATGGAATTATGATTTAGTTATAACTATTTGATGCTATTAATTAATGTTCATGGAATGTGAATGGATATGGTATGCCTGCACCTCTCAGATATCTAAGCTCAACTATAATAAATAGGATTACTTTTGCAAAAATTTGCTTTGATTTTTTTGTAAATTCACCTTTGCTGTTATACTGAGTTTTTCTAAAAAAAAATCATCTTACTTTTTATCATTCAATCTTAAAGGAGGAAAGATCATCTTACATCATTAAAATGTAAGATGGATGTAGAAATATACATCTCACACTGTCCAACTTTGAAATTGAAAGAATTTGAGGGGGTTTAGGATTGCAAAATCTGGCGTGGTCTCATGCAGTAATGTCTGTAAAGACTTATTTAATCAACTGCCTTCACTCTCTCTGGAGTCTGATTTTCTGTGTTACTCCTTGCAGTGCCTGACTATATAGACTGTGGTTCCTGCCGTGTTGGAGGAATAAAAACAACAGCAGTTTTGTGCAGAAATGAGGGAGTTAGGACTGGGAAGTTCTCTATAATGCCAGAGAAAGCCTGGCCAGCTCCTGATTCCAGGGTGAGTGATTAGAAGGGAAATACTGGACCCAGCATGGTGTGGGTGCCCTGGTGTGGAGGCCTGTTGAGCCAGTCTTGTTGTATTAGCACAGAAGTCATAAGGCCTTGCTGGAGACATCTGCATTGTGCCATTCCTTCAGGAATTCACCTTTATCCTGAAAACCAATCTCCCTGGATGCCTGTACCTCCTTCTTGTGCTCTGGTTTTCCTGTGGAAGAGCTTGTCTTGCTGAGGGGAGAAGTAAACTGAGGCAGAGATGAGGAAAAGGAAAACTGGCTCGAACTTTAACCTTTTCCTTGAAGCAAATAGAAATGCTATCAGTTCTAGCATTGCTTGAGGTAATTTCCTCTCCCTCCTCAACAGAAACTTCCTTTACTGGCCTTGCTGCACCTGTAGACACAGCAATCCAATCCAATCCTGTTCTGTCTGTAGCTCCCCATCACAAACCAGGGCCTAAGTGGGGTGGACAAAGGAGATAAAATGGGACAGGTAGACTGGCATTTTTGGTGCTGGAGAAAGAGCAGATGGGTCAAGTTGTCTCTCCAGAGACTTTACAGTTCCAACTCAAAGTGAGTTTTAAGCATGGAGAAACAGAGCCCCTCTCTCAGGCAGGGCTGTTCCTCTCTGAACATGAATATTAGGGCTTCTGACACTTGTCATTTGTCTTCAGAGACTGCACTTTCCCTTCTGCTTTCACCAAGGTCATTATAAAGCAGGGAGCATTTTTTTAATTAAGCCATATTTATGAGCCACACTCTTTTGAGATGTGTGAAAAAATGTATGGTAAGAGGTAAAACAGTGATGTTGTAGTATTACTGACTGTGTCAGGTAACTCTGTGTTTTAAACACAGCTATCTGATCAATTTAATTTTTTTTCTTTTTTTTGTTTTAATACCTTAGGTGGCTGCCACTGCTGATTTTGTGATACAGGATCCTTTTAGGATCCAGCCTGCTGTTTTGGAGCTAGCTCCAGGGCAGAATGCAACAGTAGAGGTTAGTGCCAACTGCTATAGAAAGTTTTTTACTTCACCAAATAAATTAACAAGCAAGATCATTTTAGAAGACCTGGCTGGACCTTGCAAGTTTGGGTTTATGTGAGCAGAAAATGACTCTGTTTCTTGCAACTGTTACTTTTAATTACTAATTACTAAAACTTTCCTTCAGGGAATATTTACCAATTGAAGTGTATTACTTAGGGGAGAGAAAACAGTCACAGACCTTGCTATTTTCCTTCTCTCTTTCAGGTAGTGTTTTTCCCTTCTTTGGCAGAAGCCTCACAGCAAACATTCACCATTTTGTGTGACAATTATCCAATCAATAATGTTACAGTCACAGGTTTGTTTCTAGCACCTTTCTAATTCTGTTGATATTCAGATGATGTGAGTGGTGATTGTTGGTGTGAAGTGATGGTAACATTTTAGGTCATTGGATTAAGCAAATGCTGGCTTTTTTTTTTTTTTTTTTTTTTTTTTGTGTTGTTATTACTGCTCCTTCCCAGTGCATGGATACACTGGATTCAGAAAACATTGAGCTCTTAACGTTCAGTAGGCAAAAATCCAAATGTAAAATGTCACCAAGTCACAGAAAACAAAACTCAGGTTGCCAGGTCCAGCTCATCTCTTTCACTTTTCTGTTAATAAGATAACTTGACAAGCTATGAAACATGAGGTGTAACAGGGCAGAAATTAATCACATTTGGACCTTTTGAGGTAGGCAGTCTTTGGATTAACTAATGAAACCAATTCAAATTCTTATAAATGTTGGTGCCAATACTGTAATATAACTGTGAGTGCTATAACATGAGGCTTGGTTTGTCATCTGTTGAATCACTTTATCACATGTATTTACTCTGGATTTTTTTTAATACTTCATTTGCTGCTTATTTTAATTCTAATATACTGCTCAAAACATCTGGGAGCCACATTGTCAACCACTGTAAGCACCCTGCTCACTTCAGTGAAACCATGCTGATGTAAGTGAGCTGAGGCCATGGCCCTGACATCCCTGCCTATGAAATTCATGAACAGAAGGTCTCTGTTAATCCATGTTGATAAGCACAACGTCAGGATTGTACAATTAACACATTGGAGTTCTGAAACGTGAGGAAACACCAAATATAATCAATAATGAACATTAATGACATTTGCTATTGATGATGTAAACTGTGTTAATAGTCAGATGGTAAACAGTAATACCTAATTATTTCTTCCAGGGCTTGGAGAGGTGATTGCTCTGGAGCTTTTGTTTGTCACGGGTGGAGAAAGCAAAGCTCAGCTGGGTGAAGTCACTGATGCAACAGCACAGCACCTCATACGATTCGAGCCCCAAAACCCACAGAGCACTACGGAGAAGAGACTGGTTATAAGGAACTCCACGTAGGTAGCTGCTGTTAGAGTAATGCTCTGCAATGTGGCCATACTGGTAGGGATCTCATTTGTCATCTCTGCTCTCTCAAGCTGGAGAAACCTCTGTGCCTGTGACAAACTTTTTGCAGTATCTTTGCTGCTTTTTGCTCCTTTCTGTTTGGTAATTAAGGTTGAAGGAATGTTGTACGTTGTTCAAGCATGGCAACCATTAGCCAAGGTCAATATATTTGCTTCAATAGAGGTAAATCTACAAAAAAATTCATAAATATACATAGTTGCAGGAAATACTTACAGGGTGATTCAGGTGAGATTTATCTAACTTTAAATGTCTACTACATACACTTGTGCAACTGAGATAAGCACTCTTTTCCTTTCTTAGTGCAGGGAATAGATGCTTCCAAGCATACACTTCTGACTGTAGACATCTCCCATAGAAAAGTCATAATACACCCTGGACTCCACTGGATCAAAATGGAAGCTCCATGTAATTAACTCACATTAAAAGTCTCACATGGTTCCTATTGAGTCCTTAAAGAGTTAAATATAAATTCAATTTGAAGTCAACAAATGTGTCCTTATGGACAATTACACCATACTGAACATAGTGGCATCCTGATTTTGCTCAGAATCAATCAGACTTTAACAGGAATACACTTGTGCATGATTGCAGCAGATAGAGACTGTAGACCATCAAAGCAGTGAGAAGGTCAGTGCTGGGTTTAGGACCATTAATCTAAATTGTTGTTTGCAAGCAGTGAATATCTGGCAGTTTATTTTGTGGCCTGGAAACACATGCATAATGCCACAACAGGCCAATGTTTGAGTAAAGAAAGTGTGATTGGTGAACTGGATATTGTAAACTGACAAAGGATGTGACTGTGCCAATTTTCACATTTTCTCTGTGCTATAATCACCACAGCACTCCCTGCACATCTGGTGTCAGCATTTGTATAAAACAAAGCTGGCCAGGCTGAGAGTAAACTCCATAGAAGCAGGAAGAAGAAACATTCTTTCTGCTACAGAAGATGATACGAGAAATAGTAAATGTCCCGTTTTATCAGTGATACTTTCAAATTCCAGTGTCCTTCCTTCCCCTTACTAAGCAGAATTTTTGAGGTCAGCATGAGCAAGATTCTCAAACCCATGAAGACATTCCATGGAATACACTTCTGCTGAAATAACCTAGTTAAGCAACCTTTTCTGGATTGCAGAGAGTGTGGCAGAGCCATGGCTATAATTTTAGATTGAGCCATTGTGCTTTGCTGACATGTTAAAGACCACATGTTGCATTTGGATTAAATTCAGAGTGTGATGTAGGTCATCAGCACTGATCCAAGGCAAATGTACTGGTGTCAGCAGGAATGGACCTGTTCATCCCAGATCTTTGAAAAAAGAATTGCAGAGTTTCTAAAACCTGGATTACATGAGAAGTTCAAATAAGGCAAGAAAGTGTTACAATATCTTACACATTTATAAAATTTACTTTCACGCATCGCCCTGGACTTCAGTAGCAGCAGTTCAGGCTGCTACACATATTAGTAAGTTCTTTGTATGATTTACACACTCTGACTCTATGATGCCTCAGCAGCTTTGTGACTCACAAAAGCTGGGAAGTCAAACCCCTGTAATCTGTAAAGAGAGGAATTTCTTACCTGAAAAAAGGATCTGAACATTTTCTTACTCTTCTTACTCTTACTTATTTTACTCAAAAATATCAGATTTTTTTTAATCATAGCTTTTCTGTTGTTTATTGATTTCTTTGCAGCCATCTAGAACTTCCCTTCTTCTGGCAGATAATGAAGCCTAATCTGAAACCATTAATACCAGAAGAAACTGCAGACTTTACAGAGGTCAAAAACAATCAAGACCCAGAGTCAGCCTTCTCCCTAAATCCTAAGCAGGGAGTTTTGCTTCCCTGTGCAGATCATGAGTTTATTCTCACATATGCTCCACAGGAGGTATGGCTTGTGATTCCTTCCTATCTACAAACTCCAGCTGTGTATTTTTATTCAAGTCATAAAATCCTTGCTGTGCAACTTTTCTAAATTAAATTAATTAGCTGGTACTATGCTCTGATAAACAGTGTTCAAAATGTAAAAAGTTAGTGAAGGAAAACATGTTTTGACTGCACAATGTGAGACAGTTTCTGATCTCATGTCATTCTGGGGACTGACTGGATGCAGTTAATTTTACACTGAAATTGTGGACACATCCTCATTCTGCAGCTGTGCTGGCTGGTGAAGTTACCACCCTGACCCCTCTATCATCTCCTCCACCAGCTCCTGACCCTTCCCTCTCTCCTTGGGGGATATGTCTTGTACCTGCTCCAGTCTAAATAAGTTGGTTAACAAACACTGATTATTTAAACTGTTTCCAGCTGTAGTTTTTTTGGCCTGAAATGGGTCCTATGAACAGCTAAGTGATGAATTAAGGGGATAGTAGGAGCCTTTGGCAGAGAAATGCTGTGTGCAGCTGTGGGTAAGAGGGGTGCAAGGATGTTGGAATGCAGTTATCCCAGGGACTGTTCTCTCAGTTTCTGCTCCCCTGTCCCTGTAAATAAGGAGCATGAGCTCACTGTATTTAGAGAAACCTGATCCAAAGAAAGCTCAAGAGTTGGAATGCCCCATGCAGTGTTGATTGACAGACATAAGAAATACCTCAAATATGTATGGAAGATAAACTACCTGGCTTTTTCAAAATAATTAGTTCATAGAATAGATATTGAATTAAAATATACATCAAAATTAGTATCTGTCTACAAACAAATGAAGCTTTTGCGTAGCCCTTCAGATTTAAGGCCTGCTTCTGTGTTTCTTCCCCCCCCACCCTCCATTAGAATACAGAAGACATTCTCTTCCCATGATGGAAAAGTCATGTTTCTTACTCAACATTAGACTGATGGTCAATTAAGCTGAATACTCTGGAGCAGTTAGAAGAAACTTCTTAATTAGTACAGCAGTACTGAGCTTAATTTGGGGAGCCTTTGCAGATGCTTGTGTGTAGTATGCAATATACAGGGGAAATAATAACAGGCATGTCAAAAATGAGTATTTTTCTTGGAACCATACACCATGAGATCAGAATCTGGCTTAATGTTTTGCAGTCAAACATGTTTTCTTTTAGTAACTCCAGAGTTTGCATATTGTTTATCAGAGCTTAGTACTCTGATGATGAACAATTATCCTTTACATGTAAACCACTTTTCCATCTTTTTTTGATCTTCAACATAAGTGATTACTTGACACTAAAATCCTTTTCTCCTTCATCTGTGCAGCTGAAGCGTTATCACAGCGTGATGCAGATGGTAGTGAGGGACATCCCAGAATCACCTTGGTAAGCTGAGAAACATTTCCCAATAAGATATGTAGGCACAATTTATCTGTGCTATTACATTAAATTAGTGGGATTTTTCTTCTTTCTGGTGATGATGGATTGACAAGTTTAAAGAATATTATCTGTACAAGTAGTTGTGGTATAAAGAGCATCTCTGGTATTCTCCCCTATGCCCAGACACATGCATAGCCCTGGTTTTTCCCCTCTTGGAAAAAGATAATATTGTCATTTTTTCTGCTTATTTTCCAGGGTTTCCTGCTATTACTCTTTGTCACAGCTGTATGTGACTTATATACTTGTTCATGGACAGACTGGAACAACTAGAATACCTTAAAGTATAATGAAGTTTTTAATTGGCTGAGCTAATTGCCCACAGGCAGTCTGTACTTGAGAAACTTGTGTTGGTTGTCACTTTTGATCTGGCAATTAAAAGACAGGATCCAATTTAACACAGGTTTAACATATTTAATGATTCTACCATATTTCCTCCCAAAGTTTGATAGAAGAGAGGATGCTTCAAAACATCCCAGAATGCAGAGTAGAGGATGTAATAGCCCTGGAAATAGAAGTTAAAGGCTCAACAGAACCATTTCATCTTCTTCTGGAACCATATGCTGTTATCATCCCTGGAGAAAATTTCATTGGTGTAAATGTCAAGAAAACATTTAAGGTTTGTGTGCTTTGACTTCACCGTTGTCGTGTGGTTTGTGTCACTGGATGTCATAGGTGTTATTAGAAGATATCAGACAGTGTTATTTTAGTTTTCCTGAAATGTTTTTAAAGGAGGCCATGAATCCAGAAGGGTCTGCACTGAAATGCCCTACCCAGCCTGCTCAGCTCTACACTCCAGGCAGCAGCCTTTGTTCCTTTTTCATCACTCCAGTTTGATACCACAGAGTTTGACCTTTCTCAATGTTTTTCTGGGTCAATAACCTGTTGCTTATCACTTTGTCACTCCTGTAGTGTAAAAGTTTTCCAGCTGGGAGGAATAATCAATGGATGATTAAATTAGTTCATAACTGAGGCACTGTTCATGCAAAGAACTACAGGAAGCACAGAAGAGCTAAAAAACCACATATGCTACAGCTTACTAGATGTTATTCTTTCCTGCAGGTTCTGGTAATTTCTCTTTGGCCATTCTGGGACAGAATGCTGCTGCAATTGTCCCCTCACACAGCATCCCCTTCACTACAGATCAGGATCTTTTTGATCTTAGACTCACTTGGGAAAAACAGGCCTGTTAGCAAGAGCCAGGCAGGAAGACATTTCCCAGTTAATGGTTTTCCCATTTTTTTCTTAGAAATCCTGCTAATCAGCCTTTGGTTTTAAGATTTCTCTCCCTAGAATTTATTTTTTTTCAATTTAAGGCAGCCATTTCATACTTCCCAGTAATCCAGTATAACTACACATGTGATAGAAGTAATTAAGCCATTTACTGATGATATAACAACATCCTTTGCAGTTTCCAATTGGTTTTTTTTAGTCTTAAAAAGATAAGAATTTGAACTGTGCTTAGAGATAATTGTACTTCAGGGAATAAAATTATTTGCTGTAGTTAAGAAATAATGTTTTGACTAGATCTGAAGAGGAGGCCAAACATTTCAAGAGCTTGCATCTCCCTCACAAACAGGGCGTTTGGCAAAAAAAAAAAAAAAAAAAAAAAAAAAAAAAAAAACCCAAACCTGCACTCAAAAGATTTTCAGTTTATGTTTAGAAATTCTGTTACATTTTTGGAAAATGGGGGGAAGTTTAGTAGACTCAAATATGATAATGTTCTTGGAATGAATTATTAATGGATTCTCTTCAGGTTTGAGGAAACACCTTCACCCATGTGAAGGAGACACTGTTTTAATAAATGATGACTCTCAAAACCTAGTTTGCAGTGTATCAGTGCTCTCAGCAAATTGACTTGCTGCTCTGAAAGCTTAAAGTGCATTAATTGTCTCATTGATTTTAATTGTTTCAGCTGTGGAACAACAGCAAAACATTGATCAAGTACACATGGGAGAAAATCATGGACTGTGACATCATCGAAGTTGAACCTCATACTGGTGTCATAGGTAAAGTTTCTGTGACTTGTCAGCAGTAATTCATGAAAGACATGACAATAATTGTTTATATCAATTTATGACAGTCACAGAGCATTATAATACAAACTGAAAAATTAGTCCACTGGAGCCAGCAGGAGACTTAATTTGATTCCAGAAGCTTCAGTAATACTCTTGAAGCAGGTGGTTTCTTAAAACAAGTGAGACAGTGGTATTTTCTCTTCTAGATGTGAATAAATGCTGTGAATTTGTACTGGCAATTTCTGGAAGCAAACCTGGGGTCATCAGCCGGAACCTGCTGTGTCACGTTGAGCAGTGTCCAGAGCCAGTTGTGCTGCATGTTGAGGCTGCTTTTAAGGTAAGGAGCAGTTCAGTCTTGCAGGATGAACTGTGTGGCCTGGCCATTGTCCAAATAAAGCTTCTTTGCCTCTCAATGGCTTGAGAACTCTTAAGTGGTTACAAACAGGAGTTATTTTTGCTGTAGTGACTATTGAGTCAATGTTGATTTTCCCATGACACACAGAATTTTTCTGCATTACACAGTGCATTTGCTTTCTGATATTCTCTGTGAAATCAAATGCTAATCCTAGATAATACATGTTTCTTAATGAGACAGTTTTGGCAGAGGTGTCCATTCTGATGTCTGTTTCCTACTGTCCTAGGGTCCATTTCTTTGTATTGATGTTCCATCACTCCAGTTTGGTTTGACTAAGCAGGGTGAGACTGTGTCAAGAACCTTTGAGATTCAAAATCTCTCTCAGGTACCAGCACTGTGGAGGATGCAAGAAAGCAAGGTTTTTCTAGCTCAAAGGAATGAAGAGGTAAGTCACTGCTACAGCTGGCTGTATTCCCTCCTTAGCTATTTTATTTCTTCTGCTTAGGAGTTGTATTATTCATTCCAGCTATCTGAAGTTCTAATTTTTGTGACTTCTTACGAACCTAATCCTGCACAGTTTCATAAGTGCATGAGTTCTTTTGAAATTGAATGCTTCTTTACAATTTTTCTCTATTTCCCTTTATTACAAATCCCCTGCCAGCCTGATGCAGAGACACAGAGTATTTCCTGAATGACAGTAATTTCAGCTGCTGCTCCTATGAGTTCAAGGCTGTAGTAGAGCTGAGACTGCTGAACACTCCACCCACACACCCACATCAGCATCTTGGACAAGAATCTGAGCCCCCACTCCTCGCTGATGCTCTCCCAACCCTCTTTCCTCACCCTTCTGCCCAAGAACCTTTCCCACTCGTGGCACCTTGCTGCTGCCTGGGAGCAGGTGCTGCTGCTGAGACTGATTGCTTCTCCTTCACGTTCCCTGTCAGTCCATGCACAGCTGACCCTGCTGTGCCCTTGGCTCTGACTGCCCTTCTCTCAGAAGCAAAGCCCTGCCTCCTTGTGTAGCCAGGCTTTCACAAAGCTGGCACTGTGCTTCCTGACATCAATCCACATGGGACTCGAGGGTCAGAGAGAAAGGACACATCTGAGGAAAAATTAGGCACTTGGAAGCCCTAATTAGATTGGGTGGCTTCAACATTTTACCCTTGCTTTGCACATATCAAAAAAAATTCTGTTCTCTCTCTCCTCTCCCAGGTATCCACTTTCACCATCCAGCCATCAGCTGGAGAAATTCCTCCTTTCGGTCTATGCACAGTTTCAGTTCACTTCACATCATTGCAGTGCCAGCATCTCCAGACAGTGCTGGAACTGGAGGTAGAAAATGGAGAAGGAAGGTAAGGGGGAAAAGCAGCATTTGTTTTGTTTTTCCTGAGATTTACATCTGGTTTTCCCTTCAGGTAGTTTTCTCTCCTACAAGAAAAATATGAACTCACAGTGGGGTTGTGTAACCTATCAATGAACTATCAAATTTCTAATATTGCTAAATAAACATAAACATCATTCTTCCCAGCATGCTGTTTTATGTCTAGCACGTTTCATTAACAATAACAATAGACCATCTGTGTGTTTATTTCCAGTCATCTTCCTGTCTTTGTTGAAGTTCAGACCCCCCAAGCGTGCCTGATATCTAGTCATCTAGTATTCACTGAAATTTACACTGGAGTTCCTGTCAAAGCAACCAGTAAACTTTTTAACCAGACACTGCTGCCAGCAAAATACTTATGGGGAAAGGTAAATGCTCTTCTAATGGGTGAAGCATACAGCAGGGATGGAAATTGCAATTTCTGTAGGAACACAAATAATGACTGTTGTTAAAAGCTTTTCTGATGTATCTTTTGAGTGTTCATTGCTGTTTTACTGGCTTGAGAGCAGAACTTCAGCTTTAGACTAACCTTTATTAAAAGATTAATTACCAGTTGATGTCATTGTGTTCTTAACTGTCTGTGGATCCCTGGGAAAATGGATGAGCAGATGTGAGAGGTCACAGAATGTAAAGCCACCAGAGTGTTAAATAAAGTACCATAGTAGTTTAGAGTTTGCACTTAATTTAGTAAAACAAAGAAATGATGGTGCTTTTGAATTGTGTCTGAATTCTGTTTAAATTTCACATTCTGGCTTATGGGCTTATGGGCGTAGGAGCCCAAACTTAATGTCAGTTTTTAAGCTGTGGTCTGAACTCTCTTTTCAGTCCATGGAAATTTGTCAGTGCCTTGGTCATTGAGATCTGGCATCCATCACATCTGACATCCAGAGTTCAGCTCAATTGCCTACATAAAAGCACTCAGTGCCACTCAAGATGTCCTCAGGTGCCCAAGGGATCCTAACAGAGCATGTGCATGGTATAGGACCTATATACAGAAAAACACTTTGGAGCATCTGGAGCCTAGGAGGAATATGTAGAGCATTTTTCCTGAAGTGTGATGTTGATGTGTGAACAAATGAGTGGAAGCCCTGGGTACATTCCATGCTGGCCACTTAGGGAAGGTGCTAACAGCAGGATTGTGTCTTCCCCACCTCTGTTGTGAAGAGAGATGGGGCACATCTGGGACCCTGCTCTGGTATCAGATAGATTGGCTTCACCCTGGAAAGGCTTGAGACTGTGAGAGGGATGACAGTGGCTCTGCTCCCAGCCCAGCAGCCTCAGCTGGGCACCTGAAGTTACCTGGAGTGAATGTAGGCATGAGGATCATATCACCCAGAGGGAACTGTAAAGCCAGTCTTGTCAAACTGTAGGTGTTGCTGCCTGAGAGTATCCTAAGCCTGAGAATAGCTTGGTCTTTTTAGAAGAGACAGTGTGAGGGAATGATCATGAGCTGAATGTCCTTTCTGTTTGGCAGCCCCTTGGAAGCCAGGCAGCTTCCTGCTCCATCCTGGTGTCCCCTGCCAGTGGCACCTTAGGCCCAAATGAAGAGAAGGAATTCTGCATAGAGCTGTCAGCTAACATTGTGGTAAGTTTACAAACTGATGCACTTTTTTATAAACAGTAACACTGGCTTTTTCATTTCACCTCCATCTGGCAAAAGGAAGGAATTCTGTGTACAAAACCACATGCTCTTTTTCCCATAAAATATCTCTGAAATGGCTTTGCTTTAGAGGCACCACAGTTGAAGGCAAGAATTAAAAAAGTGGACCTAGTGTGAAATTTCTACCCTGCCTCTTTATATCTCAGCTGTTCCTGTTTTCTTCCTTTCTTGAAGTCCTGTACAATTGCTCTTAATGCTTATGACTCTTCTTGGAGCGTACAGATCCTCACTTTGGATTAACTGGAATGATACAGACCAGAGTGGCATATACAGTGTATATTTGGTTTTCTGAATGCAGCTAGGCTCATAACATTTTGATATTTGAAAACTTAAAAGGGGCTGATGGGACCAAGAGTCTTCAAAATACAGGAGCAGAGCTTACAAACTCCAGGAATTCAGAAAAATACGTTACAAGGGCTTTCAAATAGATGAGCTAATGCAGCTAAATACAGGATCTTCCTATAGATAGGGTGTCTTAGTTCCCATTACAGTCACTGGAGACTTGGGTTTCATTTATTTGCTTAAAGTAGGTAAAATTATGTATCTGTGGCACTTGGGAATATGGTTTAGTGGTGGCCTTGGTAGTGCTGGATTAATGTTTGGACTCAGTCATCTTAGAAGTCTTTTCCAGCCTAAATGATTCTATGATTCAATACTTGGAGCATAGGAATTATGTCAGAAATCAGTAATGGAGCAGTTTTAGGCTCACAGACAGCTGCAGGTACAAAGCCGAGAAACAGCCACAAATTTTTACCTTAGTGCTGCCTTCTAAGCAGCTCTGATGTTGCAGAAAATGCCCTGAAAACAATTCAGTAAAACTTCTCACAATTCTATTGTTCTGGGTTTAATCCAGGGAAGTTTACACACTTTTTAAAAATAAATACCCTAAAGAGTCTGCCTTTCTTCTGTGATCCATGCTTCATTCACAAGGAAACTTGATTCTTTGCTTTTCAGGGTGAGCTGAAAGACCTCACACTTTGCTGCAGCATAGAAGACATGGCTGAACCCCTCTTCCTGAGCATTTCTGGAGAAGTGAAGGGACTACATGTCACATACTCAGTACCTTCTGGCAGTGGAGTTGACAGGTAATATCTGACTGATTTTTATTTCATTTTCCTGATACATAGAATGATGACTATATTTTGGAACATGCTTATCTTTATATCTTTTCATATAAGTAAATATGTCTTTAATTTGGTAGACTGGCATGTTATACAGGATAAAGATTTGACCCCAAATAAATCCTTATATGGGTAGAAGTGAAAAAATGAAAAGCAGAAAATGCTGATGGCAAAAATCATAGACTGCCTGGTCCTTTTACACTGTGCAACCACATTGCATGTTGCACATTTTTAAATCTCCTGAAATTATCTGTGGCATAAGTAAATAAGACCCATGTCTAAATACTACTGTTATTTTTTTTCTGGCAGTGATGAAGGACAAATGTCACAAAGCCCACGTGAGCTTCTTTTAGACTTTGGGTCTGAAGTTGCACTAAAAGCTGTTGTAAAGCATCAGCTGATTCTTACAAATCTCACTGCAATCAGTGCTCCATTCTCACTGGAAGCTGAGTATTTTAGTGCCTGCGTGCTGCCTCCAGAACAAGGAGCCTGCCCGTGAGTCTTGCTGTTCTGCATAATGATTCAAATACTAATTTAGGTCTGGCTTAAACCTGAAATCAGTTTGTTTTTTGTTTTTTTTTTTTTTCATGCTCTCCAAGCTACCTGGTGAAAAGAAGGGGGCCTGTCACAGAGCATGCAGCCAGAAAAGTAAAGTCAGGTATGAAACTTTCTCTTCAGTGGAGAGAAGGTGAAAGCCAGCTGACTGCCATATTCAGCACTAAATGTGCCAGTCAGGCACATCTTCTCATTGTTGCAGTATCTGGTGAAGTCTAAACTGTTAAATTACTTAATTCCTCAGTGCATTCCTGAGTTTGAAAGCCCACCTTGTATAAGCATTAGGTCAATATCTCTCTTCCCCTTCTGCTTTTATCTCTTTTCTCCTCCCTTTATTTGTCTCTTCTTCATCTTTTTCTTGCAAACAACAGTATGAAACAAAGTTGGTGACTCTGGTGACAGTTCACTCCCAGAACACTCCCAGCACATGGGATGGACAACATACAGAATGGCTCTTTCTCTTTCTCTTTCTCTTTCTCTTTCTCTTTCTCTTTCTCTTTCTCTTTCTCTTTCTCTTTCTCTTTCTCTCTCTCTTTCTCTCTCTCTTTCTCTCTCTCTTTCTCTCTCTCTTTCTCTCTCTCTTTCTCTCTCTCTTTCTCTCTCTCTTTCTCTCTCTCTTTCTCTCTCTTCCTCTCTTTTTCCTGGTTTTTCAACTCCTACACAGTTTTCCAGTACCAGTGCAGTAGGCTTTTCTCCCTCAAACCCTTTACTATACGCTCCCCACTGTGGAAAGATACAGCACAGCCCATCTGTCATTTTTGATGTGTTGTACTGAAAAATGATAATATTTACAGCCACATGAGACTGAGGGAGGGAGGAAATGAGAGCAAAAAGCTGTGAAGTGTGGATGTGTCTTCTGTTTCCAAAATAAAACTCGCACATATTGGTACCTTGCCATAGAGTTTGGTATCTGTTCCACAGACAGAGCTTTTCAGCTGTTGAATTAGTGCTTAAGATTAAAAAAATGCTGTTCTGACAGATTCCATGCAAGCCTAGGTGACTCAGAATGTGGAAAGGCTTTGCTCTTTGTAATTAATTCTTTGCATGGAAGAGCACACAAAGGTAAACAGGCAGCTGCTAGTGGAGCAAGAAACAGTCAACACAGATCCCAGCCTATTTTTCTAAAATTTTTTTAGGTAACCAGTTAGTACCTTGCAATATCCCAAAGAGTCCTGGATCAGGTTGTTGGAAGGGTTGTCCTGCTGTAAAATATTGTGGGCAAGCACTAAGTCTAAAAAACAAAGTAAGATCCACTGCAGAAGGGAACTTGGGTAAAGTGGTATAAATGGGAGCTGTGTAATGATCCCAGGGTTTCTAAGTGAGTGAGGTTAAGCTGATTAAAGGCAACTAAAACCGTGGTCCTGTGTATTCTTTGAAAGACTAACTTTGTTCAATTTCCTCAGAATTCATGAAATGCTTCTTTGCTCTGCTCCTTCAGAGTTTGCAGCAGCGTTGCTGTCTCAGGGGAAGGGAGCAGCTTTCTATATCCAACCTTCCACAGGAATTCTGGAAGCTTTCCAGCAGTTCACCATAGAAATAGCAGCTTACAACAACATGTGGGGAGAGTACCAGGATAATCTTGTCTGTAAGGTAGGTGGGGTTTTGGTTTTACCATGGCAGATTTTACACCAATTATATTTTCCAGATGCCTTTCTGTTAGAAATACTTTTTCAGTTTTTTAGAACTTCTGTAAAAATTCAGGGTGGATCTTGCTGTACCACTAGTTCCAATGACATGTAAGGAACAGTTGTTTGGTTTTAGGGGAACATGTTTATTCTTTGGGAGGTTTTCATGTTCCTTGAAAATGACTAGAGGAGTTTTGATTTATAACATCTGTTTGGGAGCTGGCCAGTGCACTGCTCTGCTCTACCAATAGCATAGATTGTGTTGTGTAGAAAAGCAGCAGGAAAGCTGATAAATGCATGAGGTATTGCATTCTCCTGCTGAGAAGAGTTGTTGTTAGCATATGAATTAGAGGCTGTCAAAGTAAGCTAGTAAAAAATATTTGAAAAACCAATCAGTTTGCAAAACAATCTTATAGCACAGAGAACTAAGGTGTTATCTTGATTCTAATAGCAAAAATTCATTTTAATAGGTGGGAGACTTACTACCTAAAATAATTCCTATGCAAATGACTGTGAAAGGCTGTCCAATCTTCCTGCAGGTGACAGGACCAAAACCAGAGCCACCCATTATCAGGTATAGTGCAAAATACTGTCAGACAAATCAGAGAATTAAATACCAATGGACTGCAGCCAACATACACACCTGTTCCATCTTGTGATATAATGAGGTCAGCAAAATGATGATCAAAGTACAGTATCTGCTTCTAGAACATCAATACATTTTTCTCTACCAACACAATTAGAAAATAATCTGCAATACAAGACTGCTGAAGTCTGCCAGCAGTCTCTATTCTGGGCTTGCAGTTGTAGAATTTCACCCAGTGCAGCCTTTGCAGATCTGACTCTGTGGAGATGGCAACTGGCACATGATGGCAATTCTCAACACCCACAGCTCATTTCTCCCTGGCCCTTTACCTGGACCAGGAGAAATGCAGCCCTAAGGTCAGTAGTGGCAGGGGAAGGTTTAAACCCTCTCATACAGCAAATGGCATCTGCACCTTGGGATGAGGGATAAGGGCTGGTTTTTGGGGAGCCCCAGTACTGCATGTGGTTACTCTGAAATGTCTGAGACAACTGAAAAAAATGGGGAAAAAAGAAAAGAGATAGATCAAATAAACCAATATTGTACTTCACAGTGTAGGCCATGCCTTACCTGAGAGCCACTCCAGTGCAGCCAGATCAGCTTCCACTTTTAAACAACTCTTCAGTGATTTCAGACTGCATGCACTGACAGCAATGTTCCCTGTCCAGGTTTGGCACTCAAGTCTCAGGAGGGTCCCCTGTGCTTCGGAGGGTCCAGCTCAACAATCCCAGTCCCTTTGGTAAGGATGGCTTTTGTACAGCAAACATTGATGCTTTCATTGTGTTCCTTACAGAAATAAAAGTAGAAGGACACTTTTAATTAATCAATTAAAAATTAACATGTTAATTGACAGGCATTCTTGTGTCCTAATGAAGATGTTTTTAGTAAAAAAAAAAATAGAGTGACTCAATGTGTTGCCACTATGCAGTTGCACATCCCCTCTTGATGTAGCTGGGTTTTCCCTCATTGAAATGATGAGAATTCAGGATTTTCCATCCTGTTTTTATGAATTTCTCACAAGACTAAGCCTTGTCAATCAGATGTGCTACCTGCTTTTTACTGGCATCATCTGTCTCTTTTAGTCTTTTTAGCTCTTGAGTGAAATTGTAAGCTTTTCAGAGCAAAGTCAATATATTTTTTTTAATTCTACTGAATCCATTTGCTTACAAAATACTCATAATTTATTTTTATTATAGTTTAGGACATAGAAAGTGGCCAAACTATAGCAAGCTCTTAAATAATTTTCATTTACAGCAAACATGGGAAACATAAGAGATACACTTTAATACAAATCCAGTTGCCAGACACAAATTTATTACTTGATATTCTGGTACCAGCTAAGCCATGAGTCCTCTCACTGATTAGAAGTAATTGTCCTTTTTTCCTTTCCCATTCAGACATCCGCCTGGACTTGGAAGTTTACAACCAAGAGCCAGATGATGAAAAGCTGGTGGACCTCTTGGTGCTCTTTGAAGACCCTTTTCCTCCTGTGGACATGGCTGGAAATGAGGCTGCATCAAGTGGTAGCACCTCGGAGTCAGAGGTCGTGTTAAAGCTGGATCCAGCTGCCATTCCCTGTGGAAGCATTTATCCAGCTTTGGAAACCACAGATGAGGTCAGCTCTTAGGCTGTTTCTTATACTGCTGCTGAGATACATGATGGGTTTTTTTGGCGTGAAGGGTTGAAAACAATAACAGGAGATAGAACTTGTAACTAAGAGCTGGATTGTTAAAAGAAGTGTCAGCTCCTCTCCCAGTCAAACACGCAATATGTGGGTAGGTGGCTATGGGGATCAGCAATCTGTTTCCAGAGCGAGCTATAAGCAATTAGCTCTCTTTAACAGTGTTTTAAAATCTAAAGAAACACTATTTAAAATACTGTCACTGGCAAACTATTGTTGTTATTACATGAAAGAATTAAAATAACTAAAACTCCTTAATTTAGCTCTGCTTTTCTTGTGGGTGTTTTCTGGTGTCCACATGTGCTGTAGTCAGGGAGCAGAACCTACCCTGTAAATTTCAAATTGCACCTAATGATATGGAGGTATTTATCCCAGTGCTAAAATTAGATTGGTTCTGTTAGAATATGATAACATCTATTACACATGATGTTTGATTCTAATGTGGCAATTTAGTGTCTTGAGGGGCTGGAAGTGACAGGGAGAAGGTATCCTCCAGCATATTGTATATTTGTCTGCCAAAAGCTTCACACAAAAGATAGTAAAATCACATTTTTTCTGCTTCAGCTCAGCATGCACAGTTGTCCTGAACACAGCTCTAACCTTTCTTGTGCACAAAGGGAACGGTACTGCCCAGAGTGCTGGTTTGTATAATGGGCCAGAGGTGTCATGATTGGGTGCTTCTCTAGGTAGAACAGGACCCAAGCATGCAAATTTTCCAAGGAATTCAGGAGCAATTTCAGGAGAGCTACTCTGTGGATGAGAAAATTGATGTACAGGACACATCCACGTGTCTAGCCCTTGTGCCAGAAAGAAAGTGGAGCTGGCCATGCTTCCTGATCAGTTCCCTGTACACATCACTCACATTCCTCCCTTGCAGTGTAACAGTTTTAACCATTCCCCACCCCTGTGTCTCTGCAGCCTCCAGGTTCTGACAGCAAAGAGATGGAAATCAGCAGTCAGGAGTCTGAAGGAGAGAAAAATATCTCTGTACTTATCCAACCTCATGAGGGGGTGCCTGCAGACAGCCCCTACTCCGTTGCTCCGAGGCAGATAGTAAGCTTTTACATTTTCTTTGGGCTTAGATTTAGCACATTTTCTGCAGGGCAGAGGAGACAGAGAAGGAGAAGGAGATAGCTTTGAGTTTGGTTTGACGTAGACTCTACTAAACAGTGAAACATCAGGCTGGAAGGCTTTGGAGATGATCATGAGAAGAGTTTGCAAGGTCAACAAAAAGTGTCCTATCTACATCTAAGCAGTGACCTGATGACTGGACTTTAGTGTTAGTTGTACTCCAACACTCCAGCAGAGTGGCATCTCTGGTCTTCTCACTTGGGTTGGCATGGTGAAATGTGGGAGCCATCCAGCCTGAAGCTTTGGAAGCATGAAGAGCTGGAAATCAGGCTGCTGGGAAAGGGGTACTCCGTAGGTAACTCGTGGATAAACCATTGTAACCCACAGTGCTTCACAAGTGAGTTGTGCAAATACAGGCCACAGTGTCACAATCCCTTAGGAATATCATAAAGTAAAGACAGCACTGGAAAGATCTAGCTATGAGTGGCAGGATTGCCCAAAGCATCAGTGTGCCAATTTTATTTTTAAATATTTTTTTTGCTAAAAGGTTTTAGTTACAAGTTAAAATGAGCTAAAGATTACATAAAGAAATTATGACAGAAATGAAGTTGCAGTCAGCTCTGAGGTGGCTGAGAAAAGTCAGACAAACAGGTGCCTCACTGTAGAGGCAGCTTTTGTGGGGTGTAGCCAGCAGCAATATCAGGATTTAGCCATAACCTGCACAGTTCACTTAAAGAAAGCAGAATCTAGTCAACCTATAAATCCCAGAAAATCCACTGCAGCTGGCTAGTGCATGTGATTACATTCCCTGCTGTCATGTAAAATTAAAGAACAGCCAAGACTAAACTGAACTGTAAAATACTCTTAGTTCACACTTGTAACTCTTCAACAAATGTTTCATATATGTAAGTTGTGGAATAATCAACTGAGGCAGCTAGGGAGTAAGAGTGGGCAGAACTGGGTATTTTTAAAAACAGACATGTGTACATATGTTTGTGTACTTACAGAGTTGGTCTGTGACTGTGCTTAAACTCTGTTGATGCTAAAAGTGGCCACACTGATATTTGCAGTTGAAGTAATTGTCAGTTTTGCTGTCACATGTTGGTATTTTCGTGCAAGCCTGAGCCCGTGCCCGGGGGATTGCATGTGGCTTGTGCAACTCCGTTTTGGCAGCTGAGTCCCGACGTTCTTGTGCAATCCCCGGCGGGTCCGTGCGCTAAGCGCTCTCTCCCGGCCGCAGGTGGTTCCAGGAGGTGGCAGCAGCGACGTTTACATCTCCTTCACCCCGCTCGTCCTCCCGGACACCGAGGCTGAGCTGCGTTGTGACGGGCTGCTGCTGGGCTTCATGAGCCTGGACGACAAGGTAAACTGACTGTCACAGCAAGGCCAAAGGTAACGGGGGAATAGAATTGCCCTTCCTGTAATTTATGTACAGGCTGCTGTTACCTGGCCAGTCTGTGTAAACAATCCTGTTCCTGCTATCCTCTACATCCTTCCTTAACCAGGGTTGTTCATCTGTTGCATTTCTCTTTGAGCTTGCAAGCATTCTGGGCTGGGAATGTCACCCTCTTCTTGCGTTGTCTGGGGCAGCAGACCCCAGACAAAAGCCCAGGGTTTGAAATGCTATCACAACATCAGGTTTTATTGATAACAATAGTTAACAATGGAAGTGAGACTCAGGACTGCTGAGTCCTGTTCCTGGCTCTGCATCCACCTTCCTGTGTGAATTTGGACAGCATATCTCTCCTCTGGGAAACTTCCTCTTCAACAACTGCTGATGCGAGGCTTGAACAGTGTTTTATGAATGGCTCAGTGATTCTCTGACATGAATTGTTGCAAAGGTGCAAGGTAACCTGAATGAATGCTAATAGAATGTTCAATAAAAACAACCCTAATAATCCTTATTCCTGAAGAAAGAATTGTAGAATAATAGAGTCCTGGAATGGTATGAGTTGAAAGGACCATCTAGCTCCACCCCCCTGCTATGGGCAGCAACATCTTTAACCAGAAAAAGTTGCTCCACACTCCATCCAACCTGGCCTGGAATATTTCCAGAGATGGGGCATCCACAGCTTCTCCAGGGAACCTATGCCAGGGCCTCACCACCCTCAGAGTGAAGAATTTCTTCCCAAAATCTGATCTAAACCTGCCCTGCATCTGTATCACCCACAGCCATTCAGAGTTCAGCTACTGCTTGACCTCTGCTGTTCCATCATATCTTACAAACAGTCACTGCATTGCCAAACAGAATCCTGTTTTGGCTGACAGCCTCTCAGGCTCAAAGCAGCATTTCAGGTTTAGTGCTACCATGTCCCACAGGATTTCTGTTTCCATGTTGTTGTCAGCTTGCAAGGAGGGTGCCCAGCAAGGTGCGGCGCAGTCACGGCTATGACGCTCCACCGTTACGAGTGCACATGGAGGCTGTCCTGAGGCATCCCCTGTAAGTCCCACAGCTCACAGCTGGATCCCTCTTGGAATGGGTCAGCCTGGGACAGGGCTGTGACCAGCCCTGGTTCTTTACACAGGTTGGAAGTGGAGATGGATCATGACAGAGGAATGGTGTTTTATTTAGTGGCGAGTGATCTCCTACCTGCTAGGCCTTTTTGTGGAGTGAGTATTTCCCACATTGATGTATTTGGCTGCTTTGTTTTGCTGTACTGCTGGGAGAATTCAGAGCTGTGTGCACATGGCTGTAAAACTGCATCCTAATCACCAGTAGCCTCAATTTCTATGTTGCACATAACTAGATAGGGAACCAAAAAAAAAAAAGCACTACAAGTACTTTTTAGCCAGGAATAAGAAAAGCTGAGCTCAGACATGCTCATGCCTGTTTTATCCAAATTTTTCTTTCATTGTAGGGGAGTTTTTAAGTAGAAAAATAAGTTCTGATTTTCAGGATATAAAGGTCCAAAAGCAAATTGAGTCACTTCAGTTGCTGTGACCCTTGACATTTGAAAACTTAGACTTTATTACGTTACTTTTATTTTGGTTTTTCACTCAAGAAATGTTGAATAACACAGGTAGAAAATACTGGATTGCTTTGGGGTAAAATCCTTCAAATCCCTGCTAGTACTCCATGACCAGACAGAGCAACAGAAACCTCCCCAGGGAGTTAAAACTGACCAGTTCTGAATCGTTTCTCTCCCAGGTTTTGACAGAAGCAGTAATTACTCAGAGTTTGAAACTCATGAATTGTACCAAGGCTCGTCTGTACTTCAGGCTCTTTCTGTCTACACCCTCTATGCCCTTCAGCCTCTCCAGCACGGATCCCAAAAAGAACACTGAAACATCCCACAGCAAGAAGGAGGAAAGGGAACAGCAACTGCAACATGTACTTTATCCACAGCAAAACATGCTGGTAGGCTCAAAAATAATAATCCTGTGCCAGATTAGAGAGTTTAGTAATTGGCGTGTTAGTGTGGACCAGAGGAACCACAGAAGAACACAACTGGCATAGAAGTCTCCCAGTTTCAGGGGCAATGGTGGTGTGTTATCAAATGCTAATTACTGCCATTTTGCCTGCTACATTGCAGGTGCAGATTATTTTTTTTCTGCACATAATCTTTTTCTGTTCCTGATGTGCTTTTCCCATCAACTCTGACCTGTTGCAAACTCCTGCAGAAAACCCTGTGAGTTTGCAGCTCACTTAAATCAATAGCCATATATATGTTGGACAAATTAAAAGATTTCCAAGGACTGCAGACTTCCCTCATTTCCTTAAATTAGATGCAGACAGTGCAAGGAGAGGAAAATTTGATTAGTTTTGGGTGTACAAATTACATCAAAGGAAATGAAGTCCCAGAGTAGAGAATTAGGTAACCTGCAAAGAATGAGTAACTGTTGCATTTTTGAAGTATGCTTCTCATTTTGCTGTGTTCATTTTGAGGTGGAGACACACACATCTCAATTCTGCATGTGTGGGAAGAGGATTTAGAGGTGTAAGACAGCTTTGGGAACGTGCTATTTGTACCCTCAGGAACTCAAAACCTTTGGCTTGCTAGAGACTGTTTCTTCCCTGTGGTTCAGAGATCAGCTGTTCACCTTTACACTCCATCTCTGTGTACTGGATTCATAGGAAATAGCTGTGTTTTTTTCTTTAATTGTATTGCTTTGTTCCAGTGGGAATTTGGCTGCTGGCATGACACCTTTGGGTTCCAGTGGGAAAATGTGTGCCTGGGCCTTTGTGCAATGTGTACTTTGGATTTCCTGCACACACTTGTCACCTTATGTGATGGTCATCGGAATTCCTCTTCCCACAGGTGAAAGTGTCATTCCACACAACTCTGGAGTTACTCAGGTATCAGCATTTGCCAGAGACCCAGCTGCTTCCTGGATGCCAAGTGCTCCAGCTGGAGAGTGGAGAGAGAAAGCTGAAGTTTAATCAAAATCTGGTCATTGAGCACAGTAACTACACTACCCAGGTAAGGTCAGGACAGGGTCTCTGGGCCCTGGGAAAGGGCTGTTTCAGCAGCACCTCTGACTTGGATTAGGATTTACTCACCCTTGAATTACAGGCACCTCTGGAGTAAATGGGGTCATCCAGGTAAAGTAAATAGCTGTAGGGTTGCTCTCTGCTGAGACTGCAGGTGATTCCCAGGTGGGCTGTGCAGGTTGGGGTCACACCCTGGTGCTGGTACCCCAGCTCTGCATGGCAGCCCGGGTGACACTCAAAGGGCCACACACTCAGTCACAGGATGACTCTGAGACAGGAGCAGGGCTGTCTCAGGGATCAAGCCATGCCTGAGTCACCAGGCAATGCCTCCTGCAGCAACCAAGGGCTTCTGGAAAGGCTCCTGAGTCTGTTGAGCTCCTGCAGTGTGGTCAAAGCCTATGTGCATGTAAAGACTGATCCCTTCCAGTCAGAAATCCATAAACCCCTTCCCAGCCTTCAGCATCCCAGTACGCTGCAGGCACTTTCTTTTCATACCAGGTATTTCTGAGGCATGACCTGTGTAAGATTGAGCACCATATCTAAGATACAGTCAAGTGAATCATAATCTTGGGCAATCTGCACAAACTGAATGACTCACAGTGGGCCATATACAGTCCTGAGGGACCAGAAGATGTTGTAATGTCTGCAGCTCCACAGAAAACCCTAAAAACAAATGAAAAGTTCACTCTGTGTTACTTCATTAAGACCACAGTGTCTGGTTTGAAAACCTGTCCCAGAAAAGTAACACACAAGCAAAAACTTCAAACTCCATCCACTCAGGGCTGTAGACTAGGAATTTACTCTATTGTGAAAGAACACAGAACACTGATTCTTGAGTCTGTGGTTGGGGTTAAGAGTGATGCAGCTAGAGCAGAAATTACTAAAGCTCTATAAAAATGAGGTGTGTTTTATTCTCTTTTCCCTTTCCCCTGTTTTGCAGCTGGTCCCAGTGATTGCCTACCTCACTGTTCCAGTCCTGGAGCTCTCCTGTGACAGGGTTGATTTCCAGACCTGCTTTGTTGCACAGACCAAGACAGAACATGTCTTCTTGTATAACAGGAGTGGCTGCAGAAGCTACTGGATTGCTTTCCTGGGTATTCTGGTTTTGCAATTGATTTCCTTGTTACAGAGTTTCACTATTCAGTGTTTTTATTGAGACTGCATTCACTCACTCAATATAGGGGCAATGTGTGATGATCCTGGGTGCAAACAGATATGGTCTGCTTTTGTTCTCACTTAATGTTGGCTTTCCCCCTCCTCACTTTCCCTCCCTTTTTTGATATTATTGTACCACTATTGATTTCAGCAGTTACTCCACACCCAACCAAAAGATTGAGTCTCAGCCCTCATAATTCTTGCACAAGCTCTGCTCATTTATAAATTAGTCCTGAGGGGCAACAAGAAGCAGCAGCTCTTCATGGGCTCAGTTTGAGCATGAGCCTAATGCTGTTAATAATAGATGGGCTCCAGAGGAAAGAAGATCAGGGCCTTATTATTTCAGTGTGGAGATCACTGATCACTGTCCTTGATTAGAAGATGAAAACAGTCTGGGCACTTGCACAGAAACCTTCTGACAGTGTGGGACATGATGTATTAGTTGCTCAGCAAAGAGGTGCATTGCCATGAATGCTTCTCACTATACACACACAAAGGGTCTTGTATGGCTTTGTTTGACATTTGCCCCTTCCACTGCAGATGAACAAAAAAGCCCTAAGGCCGTGCAAGTATTTTCCATCTTCCCAAATAAAGGCATTTTGGAGGCACGTGAAGGGGAGGCACCTACCAGACAGATTCTGCAGATCAGCTTTGCTGCAAGGTACAGTTAACAGGACTGAAATTGTGCTGTTGAGAGAGAGCTGGGGTTGGCTGGAGAAGAGAAGGCTCTGGGGAGCCTCAGAGCCCCTTCCAGTGCCTAAAGGGACTCCAGGAGAGTTGGAGAGGGACTGGGGACAAAGGCCTGGAGTGATGGGACAAGGGGGAATGGCTTCACACTGCCAGAGGGCAGGGATAGGTTAGAAAGAACTTTTGCACTGTGAGGGTGGTGAGGCCCTGGCACAGGTTGCCCAGAGAAGCTGTGGCTGCCCCACCTCTGGAATTGTTTAAGGCCAAGCTGGATGAGGCTTTGAGCAACCTGTTCTAGTCAAAGGTTTTCCTGCCCATGAGTTTTGCTGTCTCTTCCAACCCAAAACATTACATGATTCTATGATGACCCAAAGACTTTAATTTCTTTGTTCTGATTAGGGAGATGCAACTCACGTTAAAAAAAAAAAAATCATTTTCCATTACAAAGTATTTTTGGAGGTTATCACGTGATGGCAGCAAATTGAAGTCTATCCTAGTGATTTCAGTGAGCTCTGAAAACTGCTGACAGGGAAATTTCAAGCAAACTGTAGATGAGTTACTGTCATAACTCCCATCTCTTTGGAACACAGTCCAGTGATTTCCATCACTGGAGCCACTGATATTGCAGTGGGATGGAGCCTTGAGCAGCTGCACTAAACTGTCCCTACTTAGAGGAGCATGGTGGACCAGAAGCCCTCCCCAGGCTCCTGACTGCCTACATTTTTCTGGAATTCTGCTGAATATACCTGAAGCACTTATTTTTTTCTGACAAATACACTAATCAGCATGGCTGAAAATGCCTGGAAATACCAGAAAGCAAAGATGTTGCTGTATAGCAACCAGCTCTTCTGTGGGGCTCCATAGGAAGAATTCCCAACACAGCAGAGTGGGATCAGTGTGGCAGGAGATAATTATATGCAAGGTGTGAGGTAATTTAAATAATTCACCTCCCCAGATCAGTGGTCTTTCTGCAGGGGAATTACTTTATGAGAAGCAAAAAACCAAGACTGGCAGAACAGGCATTTGCCTCAGGCCCTTAAAACAGCTGGCACTTGGACACAGAGAAGTCCTTCACAGGAACAGTCTCGAGAGCACTGAGTGGCATTAGCCTTGGGCAAATAATGCTCTTCAACTTGGTGTAAAACTAGAGTTGTTGTAACCTTTTTGATGTTAATTTACAATCTGGACTCCGCTGACTGCCCCTTGTCTCAGGGGAGTGACAGAAACTTTTCCCTTCAAACTTTGTCACAGGGAGGAGTTTTCACATCAAGGCAGTGCAGGTGTTTGCTCCCAGCAGAGCTTCATTTCATTTATTCACCTAAACCATAATTTCCCAAGTAGGATGATATTCTCATTCTTTCACACATCAATCCAGTGTCTTCAGGCACAGACCTGAACATTATTTTCAAACACCATATATTGTATCTGTGGAACCAGCACTAACATTAGTGACCTGTGCTTGTGACTTGGTGCATTCTTAGGACACCATTCTCCCCTCTTCATCTCATCCCTGAACACAGGACTGCATGTAGCTGAAACTGAACTTTTTGCTGTGCATTTTAGGAGCAACACTGACTATGAAGCTATTGTGACCATTTCTGGAATGCTGGAAGAGAAGCCTTGCAAGCTGCACCTCAGAGGGAGAGGAGTGCACCGTGGGAAGGTGCATTAAGCAGGACAATGTGGGACAAATGTCAAGGTAACAGGCTGGATGCAGATGTGCCATCAGCTGAGCCTGTACTTTCATCTACTTCTGTTGTTTTTAGTGGGGACTGAAATTTTAGCAGAATGAAAATTTAGGTTATGAGGAAAGAAATTCTCATGGTACCTCAACCAGTCATAATCACACTGTACTGTTCCTTTTATTGCTGTGATAAGCTTAGCTTTAGGCTCAGAACAAGGTTTTAAATTGCAAAGCACCTGTGTAAGTCAGGCCAAAGCCCTCTGCAGAGCCCAGCATGTCTTGAATCACAGCTAAAGACTATTCATACCTTAAAGTAGCTTTTGTTTTACCTCATTTATTTGTTTGACATTAAAATTGACATTGACACATAATAAAATAAGAATTGGTGAATAGGCCAGCATTTCCCAGGCTGTTTTCTCAGTGCCTTACATGAAAAGGGGAAGAGTCAATTTTCCCTGGTCTCCTTGGAAAATTACCAGCCTGTGTGTTTCATCATGCTTGGGCCTTGAGAACATCCCCCTTCAGCAACAGAGGGAGGAACCCCTCTTCCTTTTCATTCTTTCACCCCACATGGTTCCCATTTACTCTCACTTCTCTTTAAATTATTTTAGTATTATTTTAGCTAAAGGTCGTTGGAATTCCCACTTCTGAGTCTGTTAAATTTTCCACTCCCATTAAATAAAAGGCTTTTGTAAATGGCTCATTATCCCCTCTAAATAATTCAGTTTTTTGGCTCTAAGACAGCCTGTGTGATTGCTGGGTGAGACAGGCTACAGCATGGGATTATGAAAGTAACAAGAGCTCTAACTCATCATGACCTTCAACTAAAAATCATCATAAAAAGGAAAAAATGTATTGCAAGAACCCAATTGTATTATTAAGTGCAAAAACAAAAGTCAGGACAAAGAACTTCAGTTTGTTACAAGTTCAAAGCAGCAATGAGTAAATTTCTTTTTCTAGCTGAGTTTCAGTGATCTTCCTGTTCAGACAAGAGAAGAAATAAGGGATGACAAAAGACACAGGCTAGCACATGTTTGTATTAGCACTGAAGGACTGAGCTGTCACTGATGTTCATGTAGTGCTTGCAGTAAATGTAATGCTGCTATTTGCTTTATGTTAGGTAAGTAAATATGATTAAGCATAAGATTGTCCTTGGAGTCACACAAACTGATACTCAGACATGTAAAAGAAGGAATGGCCACATCCAAATCCTGGCTTCTAGCAATTCAACAGAACCTTTCCATTCAGGCATTTCCTGTGGAAATTATGTTCCAGTCCTTCCACTTTCCCCTACTGAAAAGAGGCTTGAGAGCAGCTCCATCAGCAGCAAACTACAGCCCATCCTCCAGTGTAGGGACAATTTCAGACACAGACAACTTCTGCCTGGGCTAGGACAGACACAGTTTAAAGGCAAGGATGTCAAGTCTTTGCTTCAAAACAAGCTGTTTTAAACTTCTTACAAATGGTGAAACCTTTTAAGGAAATACTGGAAAAGTCTTTTCACGTGGACTCATGTCTTCATTTTGAGTGACTCTTTTTGCCAATTTGTCATAGAAAAATACTGTCCCATGAACTATTTCCCTCTGGTAATATTCAGAGAGTAAAGAGATCAATTAAATTAAAAATATTCATTCATAATCACCACACCAGGGGCTGTAGTTGAATTTCAGCTGAGTTAATTTCTTATATCAGGAAGCCATGTGCCAATTTTGCATTTCCTCACCTTCTTCACAGAACTGCACCATTAATTCTACTTCACAATTTCTGCCTAAAATTTGTAGCTCTAGTAACAAATCCCAGAACCCACTTGATTTCAGTGGCAATCATTTGCAATGCCTAGGGAAGGCAGAGAGGGAGCTGTGGTGTTGTTCTGTCAGCACTGGCGCTCACTTCCCCGGGTACTCGAACACGGCTGCGGCGCCCATGCCAGTTCCAATGCACATGGACACAACCCCGTATGCTCTGAAACAAAGAACACGTGGAATTAAGGAAAAAGACAGCTCAGGTTTACATCATCCAGGGAAAAAATTGAAGAATACAATCATTTTGAGCTGTCTACTGCTCTCCTGTTTTGCTAGGAGAGCACCAGGGAATTCAGGTTCAAACCCATCCATGGGATGGAGAAAGCTAAACCCAAAGGGACAGTTACCTCATCCAAGAGATGGAGAAAGCTTAACCCAAACTGGTGACCCCTGAGCCTGTGGGAGCTGCACAGCCAGCAGGTGTGAGGCCAGTACTGATGCTCAGCACTCACCTCTTCCCTCTGCGCTTCAGTTCATTGAGCAAAGTGACAACCTGCCGAGCACCAGTACAGCCCAGAGGGTGTCCCAGTGCTATGGCTCCTCCCAGGGGGTTCACCTTCTCCATGGGAATGCCCAGCTTCTCAACACAGTACACAGCCTGCAAAGACACAGGGAATGATTTCATGGAGATGCTCTTACCTTAGTTCTCAGCTCTCCTCTTCCAGGTCAGAGGCCTGACTACAGCTAGACCATCATTCTCAGGGGAAAGGAGTGGAACTGATCCAAGGCACAGAGAAGTGAGCTAAAACTGTCCAGCTCATCTCAAACTGAGCCCACACACATTCAGACAACCTGACAATAAATCACAGCCCTGGTGAAACAGATGTTGCAAGTTGGTAGGAGAGTACAATAGCCAATTCTTACTTGGTGGACTTTTTTTTTCTAATATTAAGCTGTATAAGCAATGCCCTGGTCATTTTTATTTGAAGGAAAAGGAAAAGAGTCTGCACATGTTATTTACATTTGGCTGAAGATATAATATGTGGAACAAGTTAAAAATCTCAACCTGGAGACCAAGCTCAAACACACTCGGTTGCCAAGCAATGCAGCAACACAAACATGATGCTCACTCACCTGGCTTGCAAAGGCTTCATTAATTTCATATATATCAATGTCATTCAGAGTCAGACCTATGGGCCAGAAAAGTCAGGAGTTAAAAGGAGATATTTTTGCCTCATGACTATATAAAGAGAGTAAGTGCCTGACAGCCTCCCTCTATGAATTCCAGTTCTACTCCATCTAAGAAAGAGGAAGCTCTCTGTGGGGTATCTACACTTGAACAAGTTTATGTACAGCAGTGTCTAAAGACTGCAAAGCGTCACAGTTTGTGGCACTGTGTCACTGAGTCTGCCAAGTTTCCTCAGATTAAGTGTGATTTCTCTGCAGAGGGATTAAGGATTGAAGGGTGTTTGGAGAATGAAAGATAAAGCTACAGGTGAGCATGTAGCCAGGCCAGGCTAAATTAGCTCATCAGCTACAAAAGCTGGTTAACACAATGAGTGTGGTAAAAAACCTAAGATGACAAAATTGTAAAGAGAAAAAAATGTCAAAAACCAAACACAAAAACACCCCCTACACACTGGTCCTAATAAAGAAGGGAAAACACCACTATGTGAACACTGAATCACTTGCCACCTGTCAACTCTTGTTGAGTCTGTGCAGGGATTTACTCCTGAGCTTCTCAAAGGTGAGTGAATGACAATTTACACACCAGTACAAGGGGAAAGCACTGCAACAATCTGAGGCAGGACCTCTTTTAAGGTTTCAGATTTAACTTCACTCTTCGTGGGGCAAACAGCTGCACATGCTTGAATAATATAACCTTAAATCTCAGTCCAAGGAGTCTGATCTGCTTGTGCCCAGCACTGCCTGAATGACAAGTTGTTCTCACCTGCCTTTTCCACAGCAACAGGGATGGCATAGGCTGGCCCTATGCCCATCACATCAGGTGGAACCCCCACCACAGCAAAGGACCTCAGCACCCCCAGCACCGGCAGTCCCAGCTGTGCTGCCTTGGAGCGTTTTGCCAGGAGAACAGCAGCTGCTCCATCGCTGACCTGGCTGGCATTCCCTGTTGGAAGAGACCTATTAACATGCTTTTTGTTCTAGTAAAGGCAGGTAAACCAGAGGAACAGCACAAACCTAACAGCTGAGCTGACCTGCTGTAGTGCTTCCATCCTCTTTGAAGGCAGGTTTCAGCTTTGCCAAGCCTTCCAGCGTCGTGGAGGGCCTGATCCCTTCATCTTGGTGCACAGTGATAGTTTTTTTGTTGCCCTCATTATCTGCAACAGTGGTCTTCACTGGAACAATCTCTGTTTTAAACAGCCCCATCTGCTGAGCTTTTGCTGCTCTGGTAAGGAAAGAGTATGAAAGGTTAAAATATTTTGGAGGTGAAGTGCAGGAAAACTGAAGTGAAGGAAAGCAGTTAGACAGAGAATGAACGAAGGTGGGATTTGGTACATCATCGCTGAGTGGTGGTCAAGACAACAGGCAAAATCTTACTTCCATTCATGGAAAGACAAACTTTTTACTTCTACATCAACAGTATGGGCATTGTCCCCAGATCTGGGTCACAGGATCACTCATTTCAGAGCAATATCCCCATTCTGTTCCCATCAACATCTCTGTGCCTGACTGACCACCACCAGCCCCCAACATGAAGTTTTATTTTTTTCAGGGGTACAGCCACATCACAACTGTAAGAGAATAAATGAACCCTGAACTATCAGCAGTCAACACCTGTCATAACCAAGCAGAATACAATTAACTAAACCAGAATTAGCTCAAGCCAAGTAGATTTAATCTTTCCTATCAGCAAGATATTTTAAAAGCCTTTAAAGCAGAGCTTATTTAGATTTAACTTCCAGAGGTAAATCCTTCACAGAGAATACAAACTGGAGACTAAAAGCTGTTTCATCACTTTGCACTTTTATCCGTAAAATGAAAATATTCAATGCTCCCAGGTAAGCGAGAATTGGAGCAAAGTGCTGAAGGACAGGTCAGTACCTGCACAGATATCCTGATATCCTGAGACCAAGGCCAGAAAGTCACCCCTTGCCTCATGTGAGTGTGAGGATCACATTCACATACCCTTTTGGTTATCAGTTCCATGGCAGTGAGAAAGGCTGGCATGCCAATTTCCCTGAGCAGCAGGGCCGGAATTTAAAGGTTAACTACCCTGTGCAGTGGCTTCCTGTGTTAGATAAATAATTGGACCAGGCTGATGTTTAAACAGAGCTCTGAAAGCAAGTTTAACTCTTTGATGGCAGAACCTTTACCCTATGACCTGCCACTGCTCTGGCAGCACAGCCCCATGGATTCTGGGGTCAGTTGATTTTGGCAGTGATTTAACCCAAGAGGAAGGTTATCAGAGGTAGGCCTGGACTCACTCAGAGCCAAACACCTGCAGCGAGGACAAGCCACTCTTCTCACAAGCTCAGCAGTTCTCTACCAACAGCCACACTCCACTATTCCCTCATGGGAAAGGCTCCTTCTGCTGCTGCTCCCACGTTCAGGTTCCAGTGATCCTGAGCCAAAGCCACTATGAAAATACCTCACCAGGCACTCGTTCCAGAAACCTCCCTGAGGTTCTGTCACAGAAACACAGAATGGTTTGGGTTGGAAGGGACCTTAAAGATCATCCAGTTCCACCCCCATTGCCATGGGCAGGGACCTCTGGATGCTGGAACAAGCAGGGCACTCACTGTTCAGGGTCTGTGTGCCCAGTGATACTTGTGTGAGATCAGTCACACAATCCCAGTACAGCTCTGGACTCCAGTTCCCCCATCATGCACAACCCTGCACAGGCACTGCATTTTGGTCTGACCCCAAGCTTCTCTGCTCACTGTTAAGGACTGGAAGGCAACACAAAGGCTGCACTTGACCAGGAAGTAGCAGTGTGTTTTCTAGCTTTTCTTATTTCTTAACTAGAAGGTTAAAAACCCCAATAAATGTAACAAAAAAAGCATTTACTTTTGTTGGGAAGCCAAGGCAAAGGCATCTTGCTTCTTCCGGGAAACTCCAAACTTCTCTGCCACATTTTCTGAGGTTATTCTGGGGAAAAAACATCACAGAGTTAATCCAAGGACACATCTAATGGAGCTGCAGTTGGCTTCTACTAAGATCACATGAGATATAAGCAATAGCTTTAGTTTGAAAGCCAACTGCTGCCTTCTCAACTTAGAACTGCTGGCAGAAGCTAATCCTGAATCAAATCTAGGACCAGAACAAGGCTCAAATCCGTTCTCCTTGCTCAACAAGCCATTGATCTTAAGACAAGAAAACCTTTGATCAGAGTTGTTGATTTCCCCCCATTTCACGTCATTCATCTTCCACCACAGCCAAGGATGCCAATAGACACAGCTCCAAGCTCACCACATTCAGGCTGATTTGTAACTATGGTCACTGAGGAGAGAGAGTATCTATGAAACCCTTGAACTGTGGGAAGGGGAAACACTTACCCCATAGGAATAAGGCAATCTCGAGCTTTGGGGTTATCCATCATGTTGGAACTGATATCACCAGGGTTATTTGCACTTCTGAGGGACATTGTTTCCACTCTAAACACAAGAAAAATTTGAATTGCTCCATTAAAACTGATCAAAACTCAGTATCCTGACAACATGCATTCCCATTTTCCCACAGAAACACAGCTGCTAATTAGGAACTGGCTGAGGCAGAAGCTCTTTAATCATCAGTTTAAGAATTATTATGAAATGAAAACAGATTGTGAGATTCAATTGGTTCTTGCTTCACTAGAACAGGGTACCAATGTCAGCAGTTAATTTATTGTGTTTCCACAGGTAGGAAGGAATTGCTATGATTCTGGCACATTTGTCCTCAAACATAATGAGGTTCAAGGACTGGGGTTTTCAGTGAGATTGCCAACCGACATAAAAATACTACTCAGATCTTAAGAACAGGTTGGCAGTAGAAAAAGAAGTATTGAGCAAACCATGGCAAAGAGATTTCAGTGAGTTGCACCATTTGTGTTTCGCAATACAAAGAATTTCAGACATGGATCCCACAGGGTGCAATCTTTGACCCACAAATGAATTAACACATCAAAGATACTCAAATTTTTTGCAGAAATACAAAGCCATGAGCTTTTGTAAGGTCAATCTAGATTATGAAGCCTATAATGGGTTTGAATTCTACTCTGCACCACACAAATACCTTCATGAAGAATAAATAACAAAGAAACTACTCCTGGAAAATGAAAGGCATGCAGAAAGTAAGGCAGCTGGTAGTAAGTGCTATCAGCAATTTAAACCAGCTCTGAGATGGGACACTCCATCATTGACTTCAGCTGCATCTGCTCCTGAAGGAAGGCACAGGACTGGGTTTTAAGTAAGTGAAACCCCAGCTACTGTCTTTTGAGTTTGAATCCAGGGTTTCTCCACTCTGGAAGAGTAAGACTTAGGATAAACCCAGCTCCCAAAAGCTATTTGTAACTTCTGGATTGTATGTCTTCTGCAGGGCAGAGGCCAGACAGCTTCCCACAGCAAAACCCAGTGGCTGGCACACCCAGGGATGCAAAGCCTGTCAGTCCCTTTAAGCACAACATCTTGGTGGACATTACTGTGTGCAGTAATAATTAATGAGAGATTAGAGTCACCAAGCTATAAAGAAGACAAACCCAGTATTTTGGCCCCAGGATTACTGAACAGGTTTTTTTTCACTCCTTCTTCTGAAGTCAATGTGTATGTGGTCACTAGTATTTCCCCAAAACCAACCTAATGTTTACATAATCCTCCAAAAAATAAACACTGCTTCTGATGTTAGGACTGAAGCACACAGAACAGATCCTGTAAATCTGCAGAACACTCATTAGCACACATAGAACATTAACTTCTTCATCCAAGAGAGCTGCTGGTCTTTCAAGGGGCTAGTTAATTGGAGATTAGCTAAAAAGCTAATTATGGCAGGCTACTGCACAGGGACAGAGTGTTACCTTCAGGAAGCCTAAGCAAGCACTATGAAAATACTTCCTTACCCACAGGCCAAGCCAATGTCATACGATCCATTTCGGATGCCACCTGTAACAGCAGTGCATAAATATTCTTACTGTCATCAGGAGCAAAAGCATTTCCAGCCCAGCTGCAGTTTCCAAACACCTGAGCACCCAGTACAGCCAAATGGGCATTTCCTCACCCTCCTGCTTGCCAGAGGGAGAGCCAGGCCAAGGAGCTGATGGGGCTGAAGGCTAATGTGGGGCCAGAGAAAACTGGAAGAGCCCTTTTGGAAGCTGCCTGATATGGAGGTGATGGTGGAACTTATTCCCAGAAAACCAAGTTACTTCTCTAGGGATAAACTCGGCCACTCAAGGATATAAAAGTATTTAGCTTACACCACAGTGTAAATTCCCTACAGCACAAGACATTATCACTGTTTTACTGCTCAGAGGGACTGGAGGACAGGAGGATTGAGCCCTTGGGGTGGGACAGGCATCAACTCTGATGCCAGTGCCCACAACACCTACCAGCTATGTTGATAATGGCCTGCAGCCCTGAGGAGCACTGCCGGTTCACACTGGAGCACGGCACCGTCTCTGGAATGCCACTGGAAAACAAGGGAATGTTGGCAAAAACTCAGTGATAAAAACCAACAACAACCCAAAGCTCTAAAGAGTGCATGAATCCACCTGATTAAACTTTAACCCTCAAGTTCCAGGCAGATCCCTTTATCCATTTCTTGGTCTATTTGGTCCAACACCAAGGAAAAGCAAAGTTCAAAGATAATTTCTTCACTTCATTTGCAAATAGCTCCAAGTGCTGTTTCCCCATGGGTCTGTCTTCAGAAGGTGCTCTGTAAGCAAGATCCTGCCCTAGAGATCCTGAGCTCTGACCCAGGCCAGAAACCCTAAAAAGCTCTGTAATATTAATAATTCTAAAAGGCTGTGCCTGCACCTCTCTAAAGTGGTAGTTGTGCAGTGATTGACAGAAGCAAACAATGGCCACAGAAACTGACTGAAGTATTTGTAATCTGGGATCCAGCAAAAATATCTGGAACCTGGGATCCAGCTCAGTATGAGCCATTGAGCAGCACTGAGCAATGACAGAAAAATCTGAGCCCATCCATGGTTTTGGGACCAGACACAGCAGAGAGAGGTGCAGCCTCAGAGAGTGCAGCTGGGAACCCACAGAACATCATGTCTCTTTCAGAGGCCCAACACAGGCAGCACAAACAGATTACACAGCTTCACCTGCCTCCCTGCCTCTTTGCCATCAGTGTTCTCTGAGTGCTTGATCAAAGTCCAGTTTCTAGGCAAAAGGTGATTTGCTGTAATTCCTGGGACTGCAAGAGCCTCACTGCAATCTCTGACCCTGTGCTACTCCATGGCCCAAGGAGGAGAGGCAGAACCTCAGTCTAGCTGAGAGCTTACCTTAGAAACTGTGCAACTCTCGCAATCAAAGCACCAGCTCCAGGCTGCAGCACATTCCCTGAGTGCAAAGACACAATTCCAGTCAATTGGCTGCACTCCCCTCACAGGCCTGGAAGGGATGTTCCCATCACCACAGCTCTGTACTGCCCAGCACCACGTCAGAGCCCCACCACCAACAGGACAGGCGTGAAAACCTAATGCCACACACTAACCCATTCCAGCCCCATGAGACCTGTGAGTACCCACACGGGGAGCCTGTCCCACAGAGCTGTCCAGACCAGGAGTTTCACCAGGCAGAGGCTGTCACTCACCCACACAGATGTCTCCCAGCACCTCAGGACGGAGGTTGACATCCTGAAGGACAGCTGTCATCACTGCAGCCAGCAGCTCATCAGGTGTCGTGTCCTAAAAGCACAGGGGATCAGCACCACCAGTGAACACCAGTAAGTGCCCTGTCCCCAGCTGAGCCTCAGACCACTTCAGAGGGCTGGCCAGTGGTGCTAAGGCAGCTTTACTCCGCTTCTCAGCTCACTGTGGTTGTTGTTTTCCTACCACAGCAGAATTATCTGCATGTTTTTAGCCCAGGTTTCCTTCAGGCACTGCAGCACACATGCTGCTTTCTCACCTTCCTTGGATTTATAGGAGCATGCTCTGCAGGGCCTTCAAAATCACACAGCTACAGAGATTTATGTGACAAGACCCAGCAAATGGAGCCCCTCCATTTATTTTGTGAAAGGAACGGGTGACCCTGTCCCACCCCAGCTGGTGGGAAGCACCGCCAGCATGAGGAGACCAGTTTGGAAGGATGACAAGGAACGAGCACCCTTTGGGGTCATCCTGGCACCCTGTTCTTTCCCAGGACTCTGTGGATGCCACCCGGGGAGAAGCAGGTTCCAGAAGGGTGGCAGGTCCGTGCCAAGCTGTGCAGGTGAGGGACACGCCGCGGCCGCTCCGTGTGGCAGGGCAGGTGACAGCGAACTGTGATCGCTCCCGGGGCTGCCAGGGCAGCTGGGGACACAATGCCCGACTCCTTCGGGGGATGCCACAGGCGCTGCCACCCCCAGCATTAAAACCATCATACAGCGCTGGCATTTAGACTCTTCCGGAGCACAGCGGTGGTGTCTGGGGGTCAAGCAGGGGTCCAGCACCCAGGCGCGCCAAGGAGGGGAGGCGAAGAAGGGGATGCCCAGCACCGGCGGGCACGATCCCCCGGGCCGTACCTTGAAGCCGCCGCGGCGGGCGCGGCCGATGGCGGTCCTGCGGCCGTGCACCACCACCACATCGTCGGGGCTGCTGGCCCGCGGGGGGCCCCCGGCGCAGGGCACGGCCCTGGGCGCGGCCCCCGGGCCCGGCGCGGCCCCGGCCAAGTGCCCCAGCACCAGCTGCGCCCGCCGCGCCGCCGCCATCTTGTCACAGCAGCGGCTCGCTCCTTTGCATGAGCCCGCCTCCTCATTTGCATACAGCGTAGTGGTATGGGCTTTGTTCTAATTTGCATCTCTCCGCCCATCTCATTTACATAGCTCCGCCCCTGGGTTAAACCGCGCTCCGTCCCCGAAGCCAACAGACCAAGATAAACAAAAAATAAAAAGGGGCAAAAGAAAAAGGGGCAAAGAAAGGAAAAAAGGAGGGGGGAAGGGAAAAAAAAAAAAAAGGGAAACAAGAAAAACGGGGGGGTGGGGGAATGAGGGGGGAAAAAAGTGGAAAAAAAAGAAGCAAAAAAAGAAAAAAAAAGGAAAAAGGAAAAAAAAGATAGGAAAAAGGAAGAAAAAGGAGGAAAAAAGAAGGAAAAAGGGAAAAAAAGGAGGAAAAGAGGAAACAGAAAAAAGGAGGGAAAAGGCAGAAAAGGGGGAAAGGGGGGAAAAGGAATAAGGCAGAGAAAACATGGGAATGAGGGGAGGAGTGGGAAAATGAAGATGAAATAGAAATAAAGAAAAATACTCAAAAATTTAAAATAAAAATAAATAAATTTAAAATAAATGAAAATTAAGTTTAGAAGCACAAAATCCTGTGTATTGGCAGTGCAAGGTGGGATGTCAGGACGAAGGGACACGCAGAACCATCAGCTCAGAGAGCTGCACAGATCCACCTGTTCCAGAAAAACCCAGGAACCACCCAATGTTTGTCACTCTCCGCCTCCACTGCCCCCGGGATGGTCACACCAGTGCCCCCTGTGCCCCCCACCCATGCTGGGACCTGCCTTGTTGGGACGGGGCTGTACTGGTGAGCAGGGCACAGGCATGAGTCATTAAGGTTAGAAAAAACCTCCAGGATCATCGAATCCAACCATGTTCATCACCAAACCACATCCACACTTCCAGGGATGGTGATTCCAGCACTCTCCTGGACAGCCTGTTCCCATGTCCTGCCCCAGTCCACCCCCCCAAAAGGAATTAATTTCTCCACGCAGGGAAAGCCGCAGGGCCCGCTACGGGCAAAATAAAACAAAAACAAACCAAACCAAACAGAAAATGACTTTACATGGTAGAATAATTCCATTTGCTTTTCCTAGTTCCATTCTGTACATCAGAACACTGCAAGGGTTTTACAAACCAGAAAGGCAAAGGCACCTGAGGAGTGTCTCACACTCACACTCAGACACACACTCACACTCACACTCACACGAGCCACATCCATCCATGGGAGGATTTAGGTGGTCTGAGGGCTCTGGGAGCATTTTGGGGCAGCCAGGAGCCCCCTTTGGCTCTCAAATCTTTGGAAAGAAGGGAAACACCCTCCCACCACTGAAGGGCTGAGAAAACCCAAACCAAACAGATTTAATGAAAGAAGAGAAAACAGCTTAAAAATGGTTTTGATTTTTTTTTTTTTAGCTTTGGTGAACACACACTTTGTTACCTTCTTCTTCCAAACCCATTCCCAGACAATGCTGATTTTTTTTTTTTCCCTTGTGTTTGTTTCCATCCATCCCATATTACTGACCAGACTGGTGTATTTGGTCCTATTCACAGAATAAAATTCTTCATTCCCCTCAGCAAAAGGAGACTTTTCCCCCTCCCTGTGGGGAGCTGCCCATCACCCCCATGGCTGACTGACACAGCCCCTGGTGCTGCTCCAGCATTGCCCCCCAGCTTCCCTGGAAACTGGCCTGGAATAAATGGCCTCGATAGCTTTCAGACAGATTTATAGGCAATTCTTTTAGGTATTTCTTTTAATTTGCCCTAATACTCAGTGTTTCATTTTTAAAAACTGAAATAATTCTCAAAATCATAAAATCTTTGAATGGTTTGGGTTGGAAGGGACCTTAGGGCTCATCTCATTCCAGGGCAGGGACACTTTTTCACTAGACCAGGTTGCTCCAAGCCATATCCCACCCTGAGCCTGAATGTTTCCAGAAATGGGACATCCACAGCTACACTGGGCAACCTCCTAAATCTTGCTTCTCTGTTCAGAGCTGAGGACATGGACATGCTCTCACCACCACACCAGCGATGCAAAGTCTTGATCTCTTCCATGTGAAGAATTCAAACAACCAATTTGTCACTTTCCTCTTAAGTCTAAGTGACACTTTCATTTTCGCTGAGAACCAGCATTAAAATAAACCTGTGTCTGCCACACTGGCCTGAGGATGGAGCCCCTGGTAACTGCTTTTTGGACCCTTTGCTGAGTCAGTGGAAACAGCTAATGCAGCAGAGAAGGGGGAGATGGGATGGTGCAATTAATTTATCCCAAACACATCAAGATCTGATTGATTAATTAATTAACTAGCTTCCAGGGACTCTGTGTGTGCTTCCTGCCCAGGCTTCCCAGCTTCTCTAGTGCTGGTCAGAGGCTGTAGCCCAGCTCTGCTTTTGACTGGCCCATTTTCTCATACAACTTCAAACCTACTGCAGGAAGGAATCTGCTTCCAGCTGCCCTCCACTGCTGCAGCTTCACTTTCCCAGTCTGAGGCTCCATTGTCCTGCAGCTGCTCCCTTGGGCACCACCATGGAAGTGATGCTCCCCTTCCCTGTACCCGGGGATGGTCCACAAGGCACAAAGGAGGAGGTGCCCAGAGGAGGATGCACCCAGATTCACAGGCATCACTCCTCTCTGCCTAATTTTAGGCTCTCTCTTGGGTTTTACAGAGATCCGCTGGGCTCTCCCTGCAGCTCCACTTCCAGAACACGATGGCATCCCTCCAGCCCCAGCGCAGCAGCACGGGCACGGCTCAGCAGAACTGTGGCTGTGAGCACAGCCGTCCTTGCTGAGATTCCCTTCGACTCCCACCTGAATCCTGACGGCTCCCAGCACAATCTGGCTGCTGCTCAGCCCTGCCCACCACAGCATTTAAACACCACCACCATCATTTACCCATCCCTCAGCCCAAGGCAGGGGTCCTGGGCATCCGTCCGCGGGTGTACCCGGCAGAGACCTCCTGCACCCCGAGAAGACCCCCTGGTTCCCAGACTCACACACGCACACACACACGCGCCAAGGCAAAGTCAACACGGCTGCTGCATCCTCACACCAGATCCGAGCCGAGCATCACTCCTTGATTGTAACCGCGTAAGGCACAGGACAGTGTGGAACGCCGCCCCGCCGGAGCCGCCGGCTGCTCCCACGGGGTCGGTCCCCTTGTGAACGGGGACGCCCAGGTCCCCCCGACTCTGCGGTCTGAGGATCATCTCCTCCGGCTTGGCTGAAGGCCCTGTCTGTTCCTCTGCGAAAGGTGGTGATGGCCACTGAGCATCCGATTCCCCCTCCGGTCCTGGGGATGCCGCCAGCACCGCCGCCGTGCTGGGGGGACGTTTCCCGCTTGCCACACTTCCCCCAAGAGAGCAGTTACTTGGCGAGGGGGAATGACCCCGGTACCGCTGGCAGCAGGGAGGTTACGTGGTCCAGCACCCGCACAGGCCGGGAAATCCCTCGCTCTGAATTCCCGACGGTCCCGAGCGCAGCTCGAAAATCCAACGGCGCGGCGGGGCCGAGGCAGCAGCGAGCGAGAAGGGACTGTCAGGACAGCCCCGGGTGAGGTCCGACCTCCCGCCGGCGCTTCCCATCCCCGCTGCCGGCGCTCAGAGCCCGCAGTTGACAAAAGGGTGTCTCAGCAGGTCCTCGGCCGTCGGCCTCCGCTTCTCCTCCACGAAGATCTGCTTGAGGAAGTTGCGGCAGGAGCTGGAGACGCCGTCGGGGAGCTGGGGGTTGGTCGGCTGCGTGGCGATTTTAAAAATTGCCGCCATGGCCTCGAACTCTGCCCAGGGCGGCTTCTCCGTTAGCATCTCCACCACGGTGCAGGCCACGCTCCTGCAACAACGCCGAGCACAGGGTGAGGGACCACGGCGGCGGCCCCGCAGCTCTGGGATTGCACCTGCCTAAAGGGAACTGTGCAGGGAGCAAGCCTGCGGGAGGTGGGCACAAACCCCTGGAATGTCTGGTCCCCTGAAGCTCCCTGGTCACACAGGTCCTTGGCACTCAACTTTCTACTCCCATAGCAGGAGTGAATGCACGAGCCTTGCCTTAAAGCTGGTGGCTTTTCTGCCCACTTTAACTGGCAGGTACTATATTTCATAAAAACTCAGGGAAACACTAAGTTAACTGGCAGATACTAAGTCTCATAAAAGCTCACTGGAGCATTCCCTGAAGGGAAACCCATGCACAGCTTCAGACAGCACAGTTTCAGCAATGGCATGTAGTTCCCAGGGAAGCTGAGCCAGAATGAAACATATTTGCCTACATCCAGCTTCATCTCTGAGGTGTGCCTGAGAGGGAGCAGGTGGGATGAGCAGCAAAGAGCCTGAGAGGTTTCCCTCGGTTTGCTCAAGAATCCTGGTCTCAGCAGACATACTCTGCCACCTCTATTCATGAATGATCCTAAAAAAATTAAACTTATCCTATTGATCCTAAAAAATTTAAAAATTAAGCATTTGCCTCCCATCAGCCAGTGCAGGTGGTGCACCTGGACCCCTGCTAAGGACTTTCTAGGTTTTCCCACCCAATTAGGTTTCTCTCAGAAGGATTATTTTTTGTTGGCTCTCTTTGCTTGGGCACCCAACAGAAAGTACACTGGGAAGACATTGCTTCCTCCTCATATACTGAGAAGATTAGTAGTGCCATCCCAACTCCTCCAGGTTCTGTCATCCTCCACAGGATGATGTTCACAAGCAACCAATGATTTTGGTTTGTCTTTGTGCCTGAGCCACATGCAAATATGCAGTAGTAGATTTGGGAAGACCATGAAGATCCCCTGAGCTGGGCTTAGTGAACCCAAAATCAGGGCCAGCAAAACTCAACAGGTCTTTTAGTGAGCTTTGTTATCAACCTGTTTTCCAGAATCAAAAAGCAGTTAGGGGGATGAGCTGGATGTGAGACTCACACAAGACAAAAGTTTCTAAAAGCAAGTTGTGATTCTGAGTGCTCCTGTTCTGGGAATGGAGCTACAACAGATTTCCTCTAGATATCTGGACAGTTGATCCTAAAATGTATCTCCTATTTTCCATCCTTTGCACTGCTTCCAGCTACTAGCTATACCTGTTGCTCCCATTACAGCCTCCCAAAAGGATTGTTTGATTTAATTAGCAATGGTGGGGTTTTTACTGCTTTCCTTACCACACATCAGCTTTCCTTCCATAGCCCTCTCCACTGATAACCTCTGGGCTCATCCAGTACGGTGTTCCCGTGACAGATTTAATCCCAGTCCCAGACATGCAGATGGTCTGGATGCGTTTGCTGGCCCCAAAATCTCCAAGTTTCACATTTCCAGCAGAATCTCTCAGAATATTGGCACCTGGGGTGAGAAGCAAAGACAAGACCCCCAAGAAATGAAGCAGGAACCTGAAGTGGCTACAGTGAGGAGAGCAGGAAGGGCACAGGCAGAGAGCCAGGCAGGAGGGAGCTCAAAGGGCTGTGGTGGGGCTGGACTCAGCATCATTTCAAATCCTTCTATCCTAAGGCAGCTGCTCTCCAAGAGGGGTGACTCCCACCAGCATCCCCTCATTCAGCAGGTTTCCCAAAAATGAGCAGTGCATGGGGGCCAACAGATTATCCTGCCCACCCACAGACAGCAGAAAGCAGCATCAGACCTCTCCAAATGCCAGAGCCTCTCAGTTCTTGGCTATGTTACACCAGATTTTCAGACATGTAAGGGCAGTCAACAATAATTCCTTGAGACAGAAAACAGCCCAAGTTTTTGTTTCAGCTGCTTTCTCAAGATTTTCATGGTTCAATCTGGTGAAGGGCAGGGGCAAAAATACTTCAAAGAGCAGATCCCAGCACTATGGTGTGCACAAGGATTTGCACTGGGGCAGGGGGAGGCTGGGCTGAACAAACCCAAGCAAGCAAGAAGCCTCTCTATTATCCACTCACCTTTAATATCCCTGTGGACAATCATATTGCTGTGTAGGTAGAAGACCCCCTGCAGGATCTGCCTGGTGTACTTCCGTGTGACATTCTCGGTCAGAGCACCGTAGGCTTTTAGCTGGTCCTTTATTGAGCCCTGTTGCAAAGAAACAATGCACACCAACCCTAAGGACCAGAGAAACCATCACATCACAGCAACTTCTTAAACCTTCCTGACCACTCTGTCTTCCAACTCAAAAAAAAAAAAATAACCCCAAACCCTATTAGTAGAAACAGCAGAAATCCACTAAGTGGGGAAGAGAGCAAAGACTTGTCCTTGTGTCCCAGATCCCTGGGGAGATGAGGTGTGGTTTGCTGCCTGGCACAGCTTCCTCCTGCCAACACCACAGACCTTTTTCCCCCTCTAGTGGCTGCAGGGGGGTCACTGACAGCTCACTGAGAAGGAGCAAACTGACGAGGAATTACAACTCCAATGAGAAGATCAACTCGATTAATTAGATTCATAGAATCTTTAAGGTTGGAAAAAACCTCTGACACCATCCATTCCAACCGTTAACCCAGCAGTGCCAGGTCCACCACTAAACCACGTGTTCTTTTGAGCATTTCCAATGATTGGTGATTCCACCACTTCCCTGGGCAGCCTATTCTGATGCTTGACAACCCTTTCAGCGAAGAAATTGTTCCTAACACCCAGTCTAAATCTCTGCTGGTGCAACTTGAGGCCATGTCCTATTTTCCTTTCACTTACCTGTGAGAAAAGAGCAACTCCTACCTGTCTACAATCCCCTTTGAGGGAGTTGTAGAGAGGCAGTTCTTTAGGGTCAAGATAATGAGTCAGTCTTTGAAATCGTCCTCCCAAAACTTTGCATAGCAAGGAACACCCACAGCCATGAGGGACAACCAGTTCCAAAGGAGACTGCACCAAGACCACCCAGAGTAGATAATTTGCAAGTCCTTGAATTTCTCACCCAGGCATGCAGGCTCAAACTGGTTTGATGGTATTGATCAAAGAGGAAAGGGAGCAGGGGTGCAGACATTTATCATCTGCAGCAGGTTGATCCCCTTGGTTTTAGCTGGATTTTTGGGCCACTTGGAAATGGATGTGTCTCACTGTGTCAGAGAGCTGGGTTTTAACAGGGATGAACCAGAGGCAGATTTGGGGTTCATACTCAGCTCTACCTCTGGTATTCAGGTCAGCTGGTAACTGGGAGGGGAAACTCATCCTGTTTCTGCCTGTCCTTCAGCTCTGGGGTTGATCCAAGATTGCCAGTCCTGTTCTGGGAACAGTGGCTGCTCTGCTCCAAGCCAGCCCATCCAACTGTATCAGCTTTTCCACATCCACCCATCTCTGCTGCTGCTCTGCCCAGCTACTGTTCTGGCTTCTTTTGAGGCTGGTGCTGATCCTGTGGATGGGTCTCTCCTTTTCCTCTCTCAGCACTGCCGAAGCAACCTGAGACGCTCTAAATGACCCCCTCAATACAACCTGTATGCAGGGTATGTTCCCTCACCACAACCAAAATAGATTTATTATCCTGCCCTCCCTCACCCTGATGAGGGGATATCAAACAAGAAGGGGAAACTGGTTCTTGGAGGCCTTGGTCAAATGGACCATTCTGTTTTCCAAGCATAATTTAAAAAACAGTTTATGGGCAGAACAGAAACTATAGAGTCAGCTATTAACTGAGGGCTGTCAAAAGAATGGCAGCCTCAGGGTGCACCCAAACTTGGCCCTGTGACCATTTTGCCAAGCTGACTGTCTTAAACTGGAAGCTTGGCCAGACCCAGCTTTGCAGAGCTGCTGTCCTGCACAGTTTGGGAACTCCCTCACTTCCACTGACCTTGGAAACCAGAGCCCCGAGCTGCTTTTGTCAAATGAGCTGTTGTTGCAGCAGCAAAGTCAATCTGTATTTGGTCAGTGCTCAGCTTTATCATTTAAAAAAACAAACCTTGAATTTCCAGCCCTGCTGGACACTGCCCCAGCATCAAATGCTGGTTTCCTGGCTGCTAACAAACATCAGCACGCTGTGGAATAAGCAGCAAGGGGACTGCTGGAATTCCTGGGATTCACTCCTCTGGGTCCACGCCTTGTGGCAGGGCCTGAAGGCAAGATGCCCACAGGGACAGAGGGAGGACAGGGCTTGGAAGGGACTCAGAGGCATGGAAGTCCACCTGATCACTCACATGCAATATGCATTCAGAGAGCCTCTAGCACATTTACTTAATGACTAAAATCGTTTGCAACCAAATGACTTAATTGTCCCTTCTGACCTTACAAATCTCTGTATAAACAAGGATTTATTCTCCCACACTCTGGGGAACAAATCCAGCTGGACAGAAGGGACTTAGGAGAACACATCCTCCAGCAATGTAAATAGCATTATGCTATTTTACACCATCAGTCTAATGGCTGATGTAATTCACAAGATCCCAAGCACAAAGAGATGCTCAATTCACCCATGCACATTCTCCAGCCCCTGCTTAAACTCCCTCAAAGCATTCTGATCTTTTTCCCCATGACTATTTCACCCTATATCAGCAAAGCCACAAATTGAAGCCACTCCTGCACAAGATAATGCTGCCCACAAAAACCTCTGTCCTTAACAGAAGACTCTAAGTGAATACCACTGTTTCTAATACACACGTGCTGAAAGCCACAAATAATTGGTGACAGCTGTGGGTGGACAGTTGTACTATTAGCTTGTCCTGCAGGGATTTGCAGTAAATACTCAAGGATGGGCTCAGGCCACAGTGTTTGGAGCAGGATCTGGATCATGTCCCACATTCACCAAGCTCAGATTCCAGACTGTGAACACACCCTGCTTCAGGATTCAAACCTAAAACCTGCCTGCAAGGCTTTTCATTTCACCCAGTGCTTGTTGACATCTGACTCCCATCTGAGCTCTCCCAAGCCTTAGGGATGCATCCACTGCTTTGGTTTGGTTCATCAGCTACAAAACAGCTCAGCTGGACAGATACAAACTTCACCAAAGTCCAGGAAACTCTAAATCTGTTTTCTGCCACTCAGGACAATGTTTAGCAGGAACCACACTTACCCCTGGCATGTATTCCACAAAGATAGACAGTTTCTTCTCCTCAGGATCCCGCAGGCACCCGTAGTACTGCACGATCCTGTCGTGACGGAGAGTCTTCAACAGCTGAATCTCACATTCCAAAGCATTCACCTCCTGTAACAAACCACACAGGCTTCCTGATGAAAGGGAATGATGGTGTCTTTGGGAACGTGATATAAACACTGCTCCATGCTGAGCAGTTTTTGTAGCAGCTGTGAAGCTCTCCACAAACACATTGGCCACGTGAGGCTCAGAAATAAGGAGCACTGCCCTTAAAGGAAAGGCAAGGAGAAAGACAGGGCTTGGCTTTGAGATAGGCTTTTATTTTAATTATTATCATCATTATTATTATTATTACTTATGTTTAAGGAGTTTTTCTGGAAAGATTTCAACAAAGTCACTAAGCAGAATGGGGAGAAGGTGAAAGGAGCAGGAAGGACAAAACTAAGGAAGATCCGACAGACCTGCAAGAGATGATACCTGACACAGAGCAGGCCAGTGTAGCCAAGGAACTGGGAGGCAGAGAAGTCACCAGGGCACTGTGACTGGTGCCATGAGACACTCAGAACTACTCCAGAGAGGGAAAACAACACCCTGTCTCCACACACTGCCTTCCAGGGACATGGACACCTCTACCCCCAGCCCACAGTTCCCCAAGGTGCTGCAGGACAGCCCTGCCCTTGTACTCACTTTACTTGTCTCCTGGCTGTCAGGGTCGAAAGGCACCTGCTTCACTGACAGCTCCCTCCCAGTGTCAGCATCATAGCAGAGATAAACTTCCCCAAAAGCTCCTCTTCCCAGCAGCTTCCCCAGCCTCCAGTTCACAGGTGCCTGCAGAGCTACAGGGGAGAGGAGAGGGTTGAGAGAAGAGCACAGCAGGGAAACCCTGCACAGCACCCTTCAGCATCAGGGTCCACCTGACCCTACAGGGCAGTCAGTGAGTCTCGCTCTCCCAGGTGCACCAGGACAAACTACACTGGTGCTATTGGTGTGGGGGGAATGTCTCCCAGTCTGCATTAGCATAAAGCACAAACAAATCCAGAAAAGTCCTATTTCATTAAGAGTCTTTCCTCTAAAAACTGTTTTCTTAGCCAATGTTGGAATTTCCCTTCTGCAGTGGGAGTGTTTAGCAGAATACAGGATGGCTGAGCAGCAACCCAGACAGAGACAGGTGAGCAGTTTTATCTCACTGGTCATTTCTAGGATGTTATCCATCACTAAACACACCCAAAATACACCAGCTTCTACATCATGGGCAGTCTTGCAATAGCAGAAGAGCCTGCAAGACCATCTTTGGCTGCTGGGGTGACAGCAATGCAAGCCAAGGAACAGAAACTCTGGATGCATTTGCTCCCACATCCCAAGTCTTGTGGAAAGCTGACACACCCCACACTGACAGTCCAACACACAAGCAATCACCTGCAGCCCAGCAAACACCAGTGACCCCACACAGCTCTCAGCCAAAGGCCAAGGTAAGACACAGGGTGCTGGACTGAACCTTGCTCATGGCACAGAAGCTGGTGCAGTGTGCCTCATGCTGGGGGTGCAATCAAAGTTTACCCATGGCTGGCTTAGCTGATGTCCAGTGACTCAGCAGCTCACAACAACCCAATTTTGTGTCAAAGCCCAGCTCTGCTCTCGGGCACTCAGGGGTTCGGTTCACTCACAGTTCCTGGCTTTTGTAGGGGAGGTGCTGAAGGCCTGCAGACCCTTTTCACAATTGTTCCAACACTTGGGCCTGTACTCATCATACTGCAAGGTGCTGAGCTTGCTGTCCCCAGTAAAGCTCTTGGTTCTGCTGGAAGGGACCAGCTGAAACAGGTTCTCCTGTGGGAAGTAACTCCTGGGGAAAGTCCTCCGGCCTGCAGGGGAAAAGGGGTAAAATTACAGCCAGAACACACACACCAGCTTGGATCCACCAGTCACCACCTTCTCACAGCACTGCCCAGATCCTCACCTCTTGAAATTAAGCAAAGCAAGTGTAATGAAACTGAAGCAAAGGCCTGTGAAGATTTTAAATTCTATTTAAGAGGTGATAACAGCAGGCATTGCATCTAATGTAGATGTTTCCAGAGGGGCTTGCAACAGTTTAATTACATCAGGGGGTTGGTTGGTTGTTAATCACAATTAAACACTGAACAGGCAGAGATTTACATTGAAAATTATCCCTGCCATCCCCTCAGTCCACATGCAAATGACCACACAGCAGGGCCAGACCTGCTTTCACAGGGGTGTCAGTGAGAGATGAAGCTCATTCTAGAAAGATCAATATGCTCTCTGCACATCCTCAGTACATTTTTCCCAAGGGAATTTTCACCTCCCACTACTAGCAGTCTCATATAGTGAAAGAATGAGCAGGAAAAAGATGATGGAGTTGGCCCCAAAGCTCAGAGCTCACCAGCTTGAAACAGAGAGGCAAACAGATACTGCTACCCTGAAATTGCTTGGGGATTTCCTATGGCTCAGTGAGAAACCTGCTGTAAAGGTCACAAAAATCATCCTCAAAAGCAAGCAATTTAGGGGAATAGGAAGGTTGATACTGCCAGGGATGAGAAATGTCAATCATCCCCATGGCTAAATTAAAACAGGAGGTGTAAGCAGAGGACAGGCTCAGCACTTCCCAAGAGCAGAGCCACAAGGTCTCACAGAGAACACCCTTCTGAATACACAAGTGAATCCCAAAGCACTTGCTGGCTCTCCCTTTATCAGAAACCTCTCCCTCCCAAGTGTTTCCAGCCCCAGGCACTGTCAGAAGCCAACAAGGACTGATCACCTCCCTCCCTGAGCCCTCATCATGTCCTTACCATCACTGTAGTCCTTGCGACTTTGGGAGAGATGGTACTGCCTCGGGAAGGTCCCACCTTTCCCAAACCTCTCACAGAATGGGATGTCAAAATCTGGCAGGAGGGAAGAAGACACAGATATTTCTGAGATCAGCTCAGTTGCAAATGCCCAGAGTGTTTCTTATGGGAAACACTGAGTTAGAGGCGAGAAGGAGGTGACAAGGTGTTCATTTACACAACCCTACACACCCCAAGCCTCCCTGTGAAATCTGCCCACAGTCACAAACTCTTCAGTGGAAAATCAGGGTTAGGCACTCTGCCCTTACTACCCCTAAAGCAGAGGTTTAAATACTGAATTTATGGACCCTGGCCCACATTGTTCAAATGCAAGGCAGGGGATTAACACAGACCAGGCTTGGTTTCCAAGGTAGAGCACTAAAACATCTTATTTGCACTTGGAAAATGAAAAAAAAAACAAAAAAAAAACCAAACAAAAAACAAACAAAAAAAAAAAACCAAAAAAACAAACAAACAAACAAAAAAACCAAAAAAAAAAAAAAAAAAAAAAACAACCAAATCTGTCAGGCAGGATTAGGCCTAGACACATCCACTCCAAAACCTTTGCTCTGATATCAGCTATTTCCAGGGAAATGCAAAGAAATCCATACACTTGACTAACACCAGATAATATCTCCCCTCTTTCTTCTCAGATGTGACTCCTCCCCTCTGAAAGCCAATTTAAACCTCCAGAGCTCCAAACTTTTATATTTATTTGATTAAATGCTAGAGAGATAGAATATACAGAAGGGATTAAAGACCATCAGAGTTTAGACACTGGGTGATGAGAGAGACAGATGGACATGCAAGATAAGGACATATTTTTTTAATAAAAACCACAGCACAGGAAGCCATTGCTGGTAGCACCAAATAACTTCAGATTAAAATATCTGTCATTCCACCCCCTTCTTTCACCTGCTGTTTTTCCTCCATCCAATTCTAATGGCACAGCCCCTTCTGACTGTTTGTTTGTCTTAGCCTGGGGCCAGCAGCCGCTCCTCAGAGGCCACTGCTGGCCTCTGCTGTATTTAGGTGTGATTGCCAAAAAGAGCACATAATGGCTGAAATATGGTCAGCAAGAGGAGCAACAAGGACAGGGCAAGAGGTTCTTGGTGAGCCACGTGTGAGCAACGGTGCCCAGAGGTGTCTCAAAGCAAAGTGCCACGGGGGAAGCGTTAAAACCTTCAGCAAGGAGGGCTGACTGCAGCTTCATCTCTGCAGCTCAGTCTAGAAATCCTGCCTCAGGCCAGCAATGAGTTATCCTGCCACAGGCTGGCTGCCATTTGCTCATTTTTAATGGTGCAAGTCATTACAATATTACAGAGTTTCCATTATTTAACCAGCTGGATGTTTCTAAGTGATGAAGCAGTAACCTATGATCTGTGCAAGCACCAATACAGTTTCTCTCACAGCACTTGCACTATTGCAGATTATTATTCATGCAAGTGGAAGAGATGTAACTCCCTAGAGAGTTGGGGTTTGCTATGTAGGAAGTCGAGATCCTGAAGGGGCAACTCCCAGATGAGAAAAGAGAGACAAAAGCTGATCCTACAAGGCTGTTCCCAGCTTGTAACACCTTGCAGTTATCTGCAAACACAAGAGCAACACCTTCCAACACAGATCTCTCAACAGCTTTCCTTGCTTGCACCCATCCACCTCAGGGCCCCAAGTGCCCAGTTTGGACTATTGCTGCTGTCAATTGATTCCCAAACCAGTCCCAAAGGTATTGCTGCAGAATCACAAAGGGTTAATTAAGACAAGAGCAGCCCTGCCTGTGTTTGATGCTCTGGGCCTTTTGATTTTAGAGAATATTCATGTTTGATCATTGCAGGGTTAGTTCTGAAGGCTTACCCAAGCCATGGAGTTGGCTTGCTTGATTGCTTTTAATTACTTTTCATGCAGAGCCATCTCTCTAATAGTCTTTACCCAGCCTCTTTACTATAAGTTTTTTATACTTTTCATCAAATATAAACCACCAAGAGTGCTTACCCATGCAATCAAGACTGTCTTTGGGATGGCTCTTCCTTCCAGGAACAGGGGTTTGGGGAAAGGGAGGGCTGCAAAGGGATGGTAAAAAAAAATATTTATTTATTATATCAGAACAGCTACGGAACTAATACACTAGGGAAAGGACAGGATAAACCACAAGCTGCACTGACCACTGAGCTCCCATCCTCCTCCTGCACAAGAATGAAGGATGGATCACAGCTTGTTCCTGTGGCAAACAAAAGGGATGGTGCAAAACCCACAGTCACCAGGCTGAAATGAAGCAGCCAAGGATCATCACCCCTGTGCAGGAGGCAGCACAGAAGGAGGGCCACAGGCTTCTGCTCCCTCAACGTCAAGTGTTCAAGCACACACCTCTGCTTTCCCTGAACACGGCCCAGCTGCTGCAGGGTACACACCAGAGTCCTTCAGCCATGCTCAGCTCATGCAGGTTTCCCTCCTGTCCAGCATCACCTCCCACCTCCCTCACACACAGACTCTGCACCACCACTGGGAACAGGCAGCTGCCCACGGGACCAGGAGGGAGAGTGTGGCACTGTGCCTCAAGGCTCAAGGTCTTTAAACTACAGTGAGAGGATGGAAAAGTGCTGCAAGGGGATTTCTGCAATCCCAATTTCACCCCGGGCTCTTCAAGAGTTGAGCATGTGAGTTTTCCACTCTCTCTTTTAACAATATGGGCACAGAGTAGAAATCAGCTTTGTACAGTGCTCTGAAACCTACTTATGTCAAAGCAGATCACTGCTGTGGCAAAGAGCAGTTTGTGGTGCTGTTCCTAACCCTCAGCCTGGTCACTGAGCCTGTAAATTGCTCTGTCCTCTTGGGCTGATGCCATCCCAAACAACTGGCTGCGCCACCTCTTTGCAGGAATAGTCCAACTTAATCCTCTTCCTTGGAATAATACAGCCCTCCTTGTGCCTTTTCCAGCTCCTAGACCCATGACTGGACACATCTGCCTGCTTTGGATATGAAATCAGGCCATGCCACCCTCTCATAGACAGAGAGCTAAAAGCCTAAAGTTCTCCTCTCAGTTCACAGCAGAGTGTTACAAACAGCCTGTGCTCCTTCTGCTGTTCTTCTTGGCAAAATCTGTGCAAAAGCAAAGCTGGGGCAGAGAGGTTGGGAACACAAGGAATCCAGCTTTGATACAGCCCTAACAATGAGCAAATACATCACAGGAAATTATTAAAAGCCACAAAAAGGAAATGGACCTTGATGCTGAGACAGGTCCAAAGCACACGGAGCTGCAAACCCGAAGCACAATCTACCCAAGGCAGGCCTGCTGGAACGCAGCCTTGGGGCTGTATGGCAACAGCAACAGCGGAAAAAAATAGACAACCTTTGATGCAGATGGAAAAAAAAATAGACTGCTTCCCAAAAGGACACTGTGTCTTATCCACAGCTCACCCTGCACAGCAGCAAACACAGGGATTCTGTGCACGTGTGAGCTGGGATCCAGCTCAGTGGCACCAGGCACTGAATCGCAGCCTGGGTTAGTACAACGTGTCCCAGTTGCTTCCTGCTGAGTAGCTAAACTTAGTTACTGCTCATCTGGTGTCCTCAGCACCTTGACTGACACATCTGTGGCTGCTGGCACTGCACAGGGGCTGCTGATTTTGCCAGTGGTCAGTGGAGAGCAGACAGCGTGCCCAGGGAGGAGGAGGCATGGAGAGGCTGATGGAATATTGACCTGGTGACTGTGGAGAGCCAGAGGGGAAGGAGGTGCTGTGAGGGTGGTGAAGCACTGGAACAGGCTGCCCAGAGAAACTGTGGATGCCCATCCCTGGAAGAGTTCAAGGCCAGGCTAAATGGAGCACTGAATAACCTGGTGTAGTGGAAGCTGTCCCTTCCCATGACAGGGGATTGGAACTGGATGATCTTTAAGGTCCCTTCCAACCCAAACCATTGTGTGATTCTCTGAGAATTTTCCTCTCAAAAGGCAAAAAAGAAAACCTGGTCACACAAAGCTAGGCTGTCTTTGTCCAGCTCAGATTACTGCAATTCAAATCATACCATTGCACAGACATCTGTGCTAGGATCTGGTTTTCAGCAATAAAGATAAATTTGTTTTGCTCAGGTGCATCCTCATCCCAACAGAAACCTCAGGGGTTGCCAGTGATCCTGTTGCTCTCCCGCTATGGAGCAGAGGCTGCAGTTCAGCTTGTGAACATGGTGACACACACAACTCACCTGTCCACAGACCTGTCCAGTGACTGGCAGCTCCCAGACAGCGAGTCATCGGGGCTGATGAAAGCTTCAAGCATCTGACAGAGAAAGAAAAGGGGAAACAATAAAACCATACACTGTAGCTCTCCAAGCTCCAGAACGAGCAGACCTCTGCAGGGTCATCCACTTATGATGCCTTCTCTGCATTATTGATCTTTCTAACTGCTAATTGCAGGTAGGGAAACTGAAGCAAAGATCATTAGCACCCTGATGTTCAAAGCGTGCAGAGAAGTCAAGGAGATTCAAAGTGCTCAAAGCATTTGTGAGAAATAATAATATTACTACTAAAGGAAAATATGTATCAGGACACAAATGATGTGCCCAAGGCCAAGTGGATACTGTGTACCACAGCCAGGACTGCAGCCCTGGGCTCCTGACTTCCCAAGCTGCCCTGGCACACGAGCCCAGCCTTCCTCCCTGCTGATAAGCGCAGCATCATCAGGGTTTTTGGCTGGAAGAACAGGCTTGGCACTCACCAGCTCAGTGAGTCAAAAGCTGCATTTGTGTTGCTTCCTGGATGAGACATTGTACTGGCCAGGGTTATTTATAGCTGGTTAGTAACAATAGAGGGTTTGTATGGAGTGGTAAACCCTGGAGCTGTGTGCACTTCCACAAGGAGCAGAGCCTGCTCCGGGCCACACTGTGCTGCCGGCGGTGCCACGGTGGTGCCATGCTCCCTCCTGGCTGTGGACATTCACTAACCCCTGCTCCACAGCTCATTCCTGGGAAAGCTGAGCAACGAGGGTTAAACACCATGTGGAGCCACACTTTGCTGCTTCCCACATCGCTCCTCCTTCCCCAACAGGCTCCCTTTCCACAGGCTGTTCCCATCAGCCCTCCTCAGCCAGCTGTCAGCACAGCTCGTGCTGTTTTGGCCATGCAGTCCCAGCTGCAAAGTGCAATTCTTCTCTGCTTCCTAGTTTTTACCCTAAAACCTCTTTCAAAATGCACTAGGCCAAAGAGGAGCAAGCACTCTGATAGAAGCCACTCCCCACCTCTGCCAGCCATGCCAGGTCTCTTCCAGCAGTTAAAGCTGAAACAGACTCATTTCTCAAAAGCATAAAATTGGGAATTGGAGCATGCTCCATATTCAGCCTCTGTTCATCTGCCAGGCTGGTCTCAAGACCACAGTTACATCACAGGCTTGCACAGGGGCATTCCCCAAAAGGCAGCGAGCTCCAGCTCCTGAGTGGTTTTGCATGAAGCACATATGGAAGCAGCAGTACAAGAACATTCTGAAGGCAAAGCCCATATAGGGAAAAGCATAGCTGCTCAATGAGGAAAGACAATAAACCCCAAACCATTCCCCAAACCCCTTTTCCTTGCTTTTACTTCACCAGTAAAGGGCTGTGGGCCACCCACAGTGCGATGCTGGGGAAAAGCAAGGAGAGCATCTGGGAACCTTCATCCAGAGCAGGCTGAGGGCTCTGAATTAATGGAGCTCCACAAACAGCCAGCGAAGCTGGGCTGATTTACACCCAAGGGGGTCACGGGGACCCTCCCCCTGCACACACACACACACTTTGTCTTAATCCTCCCCAGCATGTTTTGGAGGCATGTGAAAACAATAGAGAGCCAGCTTTTGGCTACAAGGAGCACACGATACATCTGGACTCTGACGCTGCCAAGACTCACCCGGACTGACTTCTTACTTTATTAATGGCTGTATAATAAACTGTTGAAAACACAACTTTGCCATGGAAACACTGGCACAGCCTGCATGCAAATGTGGAGCTAGTGGGTGCTTTTGAGTGTAGGAAATACACATCTCCTCAGGAACATCCTTGGGGGCCAGCATAGCAACCTGATGGATTGAATTTAGTGCCTTCCAGATGTCCCTCCATGCCCCTCCTGCAAACTCTGGATTCTTGGTCCTGTGTTCCCAAGAGCTTTGTAAGAATGACATGTGCTCAGACAGCCTAGCTGACTTCACAGGATCTATACTAAGCTCTTCAGAGCTATAGGCTGAGCAAAAATGCAAAAATGACGGGGAAGTATAAGCTGCTCCCACTGTGGTCCCTTGACACTGCAGAGTTTCCCTCACTGTGGGTACCAAATTGACTGGAGGATGAGGTACTGCTCAGCACTGAGGATCTTGCTGCTCTTTTATTACTGAGGCACTGGAATATACAATTTCCTTATTAAGAGAGTTAAAAAAAAATATAAATGGGGGAGGGATAGAAACACAAAACCATAGAGGCTTTGGGCAGAGCCAAGAACTGTAACTGGAGCTCAGGCAGAAACACCACACGGGAAGCAGCCAGAGCTGCTGATATCCCCAGGCTGTTGCAATCGCCGGCAATCGGTTGCTTGGCACATTCCCTCATGGTCCTGGGATCTGGGAATGCTGTGGCCACAAGGGCCTGGCAGCTGGTGCACATGTGTGCCCCAGATCTCTGCCGCTCCAGAGCTACCTGAGGTTCCCGGGCACACTTGCCATTCCCACTGCCTCTCAGGGCTCCCGGAAATCAGACTTCCCCAGGCATGTCAAGCCCGGGGGCACCCATTCCTGGAAAAAGCTGGCCTGAGCCCCAAGCACAGGCACTGCCAGAATGCAATGGTGGGAGCAGCTCTCCCAGGGCAGCCTCCTCGCAGCCAGCAGAGCTGTCCCCTTTGCAGCCACGCCCCAGCCCCACTCACGTTCTGGTCCATGGTCTCGGGGATGAACTCGCCCTCACTGTTGATGCTGGTGTAGGATCCCTGGCGGGCGATCTGCTGCTGCTCCTCGGGAACGCTGCCCGGCGGCGGAGAGCTCCGGCCAGTGTGCAGAGAGCCTGGGACAGGGACAGACAGGGCTCAAGGAGGGAACCCACCAACCCAAATCCTTCCAGAAACGCTGTTCCAGTGATCACAGAGGATCGTAAATCAAGAGACCCCTGACGGGAAGAAATGCTGATGTCTGGCTCCAGATCAGAAGGCTGAAGGAGAGCTTTATTAAAACTATACTATATTACATTAATAGACTATTTAAAGAGATACTATCCCATTCTACATACTTACTTTTTAACTTACTATATCTAACTAACTCTAACAAAATCTGTGATTTTTTGTTGAGAGTCTGAGGCACAATCGGATCTGATTGGTTATTGAACTTAAATAACTTTTACTAGAATTTAATCAAGTAATCACTTCAGGTAAACAGTGTCCATACCACATTCCACATGGGGAAAACAAAGGAGCAGAAGTAAAGATTGTTTTCTCTTCTTGTCTCTGTGCTTCTACTGAGAGACAAAATTATGTCTCTCTGTCCAGAGAATGTGAATGCCACAACAGAGCTCCTGGAGATGCTGCTGGCTCTGAACTCATGAGGATGGGAATGGAGTTAGAGGTGTGATGCTGTTTATGGGCATGCTGCAAAGCTTTAGCAACAGGGCGGGTTTGTAACTTTGGGACCATACAACATGTAGCAGACTTGACCTTCAACACACCCTGGATCCTAAGAGCTGTCACTGTATCCAGGTGTGATGCTAGAAAGGAAAGAGGTCTGGGAGTTCTGCTGTGATACAATCAGTCAGTCTCAAAGCAAACCACAAACCCACCTCCTCTTTGACCTCTGGGGCAGGTCACTGCCTTGTCCAAGCACGTGGGAAACAGCCTGGCTTTGGTCAGTGCAACATCACTGAAACACTTGTTATATGGAAAACAACTTGCACTCAAATACCCTCTTCTCCCCTCTTTCCCTACATGGAAGTAAAGACAAAGGAAAACCAGCCCTCAAATCCAAAAACTCCAGGGCAGGAATGACCTAAGGGATCAGTTTGTCTCATTTTTGACCAAGGGAATTGTTTCCCCTGACTATAACCCCAGAGCCTCTATCCTGTGCATCCTATGCACAGACAGCAAAGTTTCCACTGGCTCCCTCAGGGGCTCGTTTAGCAGAAGGTGATTTCCACTTTGCACCTGGGAGAGAACCCCACAGCTTCTTTATGAAGTTGCTCCATTCCTCCTGTTTATTCCCCCAAATCCACCCTATCCTTGTGCCTTTTCCAACTTTAGGGATTGCTGCCCTTGTTTGGCCCAGCTGCATAGCCTTGGCTCTGCTTGACTGCCTGCAGTCCCTCCCCTCCACCCCTGTGCTGTCATCACTCGATGGCAAGGAACTGCTCACAGAGATCCGTGTGGATCCGTGCTGGAGCTTCAGCTGGCATCATGCAACGTGAGCTTTCACACAACACAACAACAACTTGTTTTCATGCAGACTTCTGAGAAGCACACATCCTTGAGGAGATAGAAAGCACATGCAGATGTGTTTCCTCACATTTTGTATCCATTTTGTGGCACTCTCGCCGGTTCTTGGGTTCATTACCACCATTTGCTAACAACATGCCCAGGGCTGAGCACAAGAAAAAAGTATTGGGAGGGGGCCTAGCCCAACATGGAAAGTCAACACTGATCTGTCAACACAGCACTTCTGCCTCTTCTGCATGGCAGTTGCTGTGCCAGATGGATCTCTGGAATAAATCCATCTGCGTGATCAACGCTACCAGCCCGAGTTCCCACCTTTCACTTAAGCAGATACACATCAGGAGCTGTGGATGTTAACAGTGTCACACCAGCATTAAAGATCATTAAACCAGGCCTTTTTGCTGGATTTACACCAAACACACAGATTTGTCTGTCCCATGCTACATCTTCCTTCTAATTCCTTGCTTAGATTGTAAAAATAAAAGTCATATGGCTTTGAGTTACTTTTTTTTTTTCCTTCTTCCTATTTTCTCCTTCACAGATTTCTTGCAGGATAGGAACACAGTGAAAAAAGTCCAACTGAAGTAATGCCAAGATCAAGAGGAGAGAAACTCTTGAGTGCTGCAGCACTCATAATGAACTGGCTTTCCACCAGCCCTAAAACAAAACCAGTTGGGAAGTACAGCATCCTCTCTTTGAAGATAAATAAATAAACTTTTAACTGTTGAGCAGTTCAGACACCCTGAATAAATCACTGCATCAGCAGCCCCTCGTTTGCTTAGCAGATCCAATCTGGAGTGCAGCACAAGGACATTTGTGTGGTTGTTGCCCCAAAAAGCTGCTGGAGGATTTAGTGAGGTGTAACTGCTGTATCTTAGCTCTGCTGAGCATTTCTGTTACTGCTGCAACGAGGTGTGGATCTGCTCATGCACTACTGGGATCTCTTGCTCCAACAACCCACTTGCTATCCAGAAACGCTTTGACTACGATTTCACAAAGATCTGTACGTGGCCTGTTTGACTCTGAACCCAGGGAGTTAAACCAGATTTATCACAAGCACAAAGACTTCCCATGATCTCCCATTAAGCCTTTCCCTGTAACAACTACTCCCAGCTATAGATCAGCTGTGTTTGACCTTCCAGAGCCACATTTCCTGCCAAAAACTTTAAAAGGGGATAAGACACCAGCTATTTCCCAGCAGGTAAGGAAATTAAACAAAGTGCTTAGGCTTTTGCATGCTTGTAAACTGTGGGAGTGAAGCAGATCCCTTTTCAGCCAGGCTGTTTGGGTAGAAGTGCTGCCCAAAGTAATTTTTGCAGCTTCACACCTCCAGGAGCACTGGTTGCTGCTGCTTTGCATCCATGCATGTTCTTCCACCTGGGAGAAACATGGGGAGGTGCTGGCAGCAGAGCTCTGGAGCTCAGGGTTGATTCCCCACTCCAGCCCTGTCCTGCTCTGTTAACAAAACCTCAGGCAATCCCAGTGCTGCTGGAGGAGGGAAGGAATGGAAAACAGGGGTCAGAGAAAGAGAGCAACAGTGGTACTTTCATGGCAGGCTTAATTCATAGTGGGGAAAACACACTGGATGTATTGGATAATGCTGATTAATCCACCCTGAGGCAGAGGAAGAAACAGACAGAAAAGCCCAGATGTGCCCGTTTGACACATCACAGATGCTCTTCACACTTGACCTAATACTCAAGAAACAGCAGCAGCACCAGGCAGGGAGAGGAGACCCCCAAGGGACTGTCCTGGGGTCTATGGGACAACATGTCATCTCCAGTGGGGATGGGGCTGGCTGTGAGGCACTTCTGTACAGGCAGAGTGCTGGTCAGATCTCAGCAGCTCTGTTTGGGATTCCTGAACTCAGAGTTGGCCCTGGTTGAGCAGCTGACCTCAGTTACCCTCTGCAGCAAGGTGCTCTGGGGAGGGATTCCTGCTCCACGTTACACACACGAATGTAAAGCCATAGATTTGAGACGAGAGCACAGTGTGTCCTGAGGACAGAGAACCAGGACAGCACGGAGACTCAGAGTCACTGCTGGCACCCACTGGGGCCTTTCATGTTCCCTTCTGATATTTTGATTGAAGAAGTGCCTTTCATGCAGTATGTGCAGAGCTCGTGGTGCTGCACGTACAGCCAGCTCCCCTGTGCCAGGCTTGGCTTCCCTCCGCCCCCGCATTCCCTGGCTTCATCTTCCCCTGCTCTTCCCAAAACTTCACCCACTAGCGACCAGCATCCAGCAGGGAAGTGAAGCCCCTGAGCAGGCAGAGCTGGGGAGGGTTTGCTGGCAGCTGCCACCACTCACAGCTGCAGCCACAGGGAGCCCAGCCCTGGGATGACGTTCCCGAACAAGGGACACGACATCAAGATGTGCTGCTCCTCTGAGCCCTGGCAGAAACACCAGGCTCAGGACAGGGCTGCACGGGAGAAAGAGAGAAACCTGCTGGAAATTTCTCTCTCTGGGCCTGTCAAGATGAGCTGTGAGCAGATGGATCAAATCTTCCTTAATTTCTTCTTTTCCAGTGGGATCCCTACAAGCCTCCCTCCTCTCCTTGCTGATCCTTCTGAGCATGGATTTCTACATTTTGATTTGAGGCAAATTTAGGGTACTTTTAAACTAATAAACAAGACAGAACCTACTTTCTAGTTCTAAAGCAGCTGGCATGATGCACATAGATAAATTTTCCTCCTCTTCTCAAAACAGAGCAGGTGTCACCCATCCTAACTCCTGCAATACTCCTGGTCTGGAGAGAGCTGGCAGGCACATGAAACCATGGCTCAGCAGCCTGGTTTTTCATGAAAAAAACAGTAAAATAAAGCTTCTAGTAAATATTTCTATTGAAATGGTGATGCTGGAATACGGCCGTTAAATAATTTTTGGATACTGTTCTGAAACATGTATTTCTTCAAAGTAAATAAAAACAATCCTCAGTTATCTGAAAATCCAGAACCCAATCTTTTTTCAGTTCAAGTTCCCTTGTGCTTTTGCTGGCCACCAAAAAACTGGAAGGGGATTTCCACTGAAAAAGTTTACGGGGAAAAAAAAAAAAAAAAGAAAATATTGACTTTGCATAAGGTTTTTCAGGGACACGGCATGAAGACATTTTCTGCCCAGCAGAAGCAAAAATAGCTAAATCTTCCCCAGAACATCTACCTCCCTTCCAATGTGCTTGTGCCAATTACATACAGTTTTATTATTTTCCACTGCTGTTTACATGACAGAGTCAGCAGAAAAACATGAGACATCTCAGAAACACAGAGAACATGACCCTGAATTACTTTTTCTTATAAATACACTTTAAATCTCCTTTTAAATGTGGTTTCAAGAAAAAAGCTGAACTGAATTAAGATCCTCTTTTGATAGCAACCACTTTGATGACAGCAGAAGGAAAACACTGTGAAATGCCTTGTGACTGCAAGGGAAGAAGAGTTTCTCCTGCAGAATTCCCAGCCTCTTAGGATGCCTTTTGACTATGCACCAAGTTCAGTGAAATCCCCACTGCAGGAAAACAAAACACAGCATCATGTCTGTCTGTCTGTTCCCTGATGCTGGGTTTTATGCTCCATTTGAGATGCTGCTCTTCCTTTCAGCTTGCTGGAGTTTCTGCCCAGCTGCTGGATCGCCCAGTTCTGACTCAGGAGGTCAAAAATGCATCTGCTGGATTGTGAGCACCCCCTAAGCAGAGCTGCAGCAGCTTCCTACAGACCCCAGATAACCCAAAGAGAGGAGTGACCTTCTGTTGTCACGCTGAGGGCTTGCTGAAACCTCTTGCAAGACTGATGGTTTACATAGAAAAAGGAACAGGTATGACTGATGCTTGGGCTGGTTACTTTTACCACCTGACCACGTGAAAGTGTCAAAGACTCAGAGTTTGGCACATCAGCTCCTGAAAATCCCAACATTAGCACATTCTGCATCCCACAGCTGGTGCTGCCCAGTGCTCCTCCTCCGTTATCTTGACTAAAGCAGCACATTATATCCATTCTTCCACTCTGCTCTTCAAGCATTCCTCCAAAATCCATTTGTACCTCAGGTTCTCACCCTTGCAGAACTGATATCTCACCTTTTGTCTGCCTTGCCTTGGCTCAGGGCATTCTTAAGGCAGTGACACCTCACAGTCAGTGGTGCAGAGCTGGTCAGGAGCCAGCAGCTCCAAAACAGGAAGGACAGGCCAAGGCATGGCAATAAAAGTTGGTAGGAAAGGCTTAACTTTGCAGGAACCCATCTTCCCACTAGCACAGCTACACATGGAATCAATCCTGGCCATCATGCTCAGGCTCACACATCAGTGACAGCTCCCAGTGCCACAGCTTTTTGCTCATTATCAGCTTAACATGTACCAAAAAAAAAAAACAATGCAGCAGAGAAGTTTTGCTCACAGCATTTTCTGCTGAGACTCTGCTTTATGTGTGCATTTCATTCAGGGCCATCTACTGACTCTGCCAAACTCTCAAAAACCCTGTGAGCTAGGAAGAAAAAATAGAAAAAGACAAGCCTGGTACATCCAAACACCAGGCTCAAGGAGAGCCCTTGCACATGTGCTATCCCCTCCTGGCATAAGTGAGAGCTGGGCATGGCTGCATAAAGGGTATGCTGGACCTTCCCTAGAAGAACATTCTCTGTACATCTTGTCTGACATGCAGCAAAGCACAGGACATGTTATCAGCACAGGCTATGAAAGAGAGAAGGGGCGAGTCCTTGGAGAAAAACACTCATTTGTTGCACAGAGAAGAGTTTGGAAGTATTTACTGCCATATAAGTACAGAGGATCTTTAGAGGATGAAGTATTTCTCCATGTGTATTTCTGAAGGGGGGCCCCACTTCATTCAAGGCTGTCAGTTCTACAGCTGGCAAGTACTTGCATGAAAATTATAAAGATCTGTAGAATTTACCCTATAACCTGCACCCACAGACACAGCAGAGAATGTTCACTGTGTGAAAAAGTCATCCATCCTGCCTGCAGGCTGGAATATGAATAATTATACTTCTGCTATACAGTCCTACATGCTGCTTTACCAGCTCTGCACAAGGCACCCTGCTCTCTATAAAATCCTCCAAGGTTCTTCACACAAAAGCTCCTACAGACAGCTGACCAACAGGATTTCAAAAATCTCAGAGAATTTTAGAAAGCAAGGAAAGCATAAACTCAAGCCCAGAAAACTAAAGAGAAAACCACACAAGGCTACAAACCAACTCCAGTCCCTGCAGGGCTGCAAGAGCAGATCGGGTGTTTGCCAGCCTGGTTTCAGGGGTTGCAGGTACCTACCTTCCAGCACCTCTGCAATGTTACCACTGCACACATACCCCTGAGAAATCCCAGAAACAGCTACCACAGATGTCATTTCACCCACAAGAACAGACTGGTGGCAGACAGACACTTATTTGGTCTTTATGTGGTGAAGCTGGTCCCAGACCAGGAGCTAAGGAGCCTGAGCCCACTCAGCTACATTTTCCTGCCACCTGAGAAAGGGGGACAGATATCAGAGAACAACAGCACATGCTTAAAGGAATAACCAAAGGTCCCAAACAGCCTTGGCTTTCTACAGATTATCACTCTTCACTTTGATAAACCTCAGTGGAATCAAATTAACTGGAAATTTTTATCACTGCATTTCCCACCCCCAAACTACACCCCAGGTCCCCCATTCTCTTCACTTCTGTGCTCAAAGCAACTCTGCTCAGCACAGCCTCACCCGACCTGCAGAATCTCTTCCTCAGCCTGAGGACGAGCAGCAACTGCTCTGAGTCACTCTGGGGGACATCAGGGTGGCCATCCAGACTGTAACACCCACGGGGTTGTGACAAAAAAGGGGGGAGAGGCTGGTGGCCAGGTTGAAACAGCACAGAAATCCCCAGAGAGCGTTGTGTTTCACTGACCTGTGGAATACTTGCGCGTCCTCTCGGAGTCTTTGTACAGGGATCCCATGATATCGCCCATGGATCTGGAGATCCTCATCTCATGCTGCTTGCTGTTGTTGGGCTGCAGGAGCTGGTAATCAGACAAAGGGAATGAGCAGAATTGGCCAGAGCCCTGTGGACACACCATGTGAAACCCTGTATTTGGCTCCCCGTGACCCTATTACCCAAGAACTATTAAAAAAAAAAAAAAAAAAAAAAGGAAAGAAAGAAAGAAGACATGCACGTAATCTGGAGTGATCCAAAAACCATTCACAAACAATCCACGTCTGCTAATAAAACAGTCTAATAAGATTAAGCTCCCACAGATAATGGCAAATACAGATATTTCACATAAAAGACTGCACTCCATTATCTCCAGATAGGTACAGAGACTAATCACTGGACTGAAAACACTTGCAATCCCAAAATCAGCACCTCTCCTCTGTGCTCCCTAGACTCCAGTGGCAACTGAGGCACTGCACAGGTTCCTCTGCAACAGGACAGAGGGACAAAGAGGGGAAAGGTCAGGGAAGACAGGTAAGGGAAGAGCAAAGAAAAGCATATCCAGCTGGTAACCTGGTAGTGGCCAGGTTTTACTAAGACCACACATTACAGTGCACTGTGATTTTATGATAATTTTATGTATGGCCTCAGAACCGTGTGCTCTCACACACAGGAGCACGGCCACATGCTTCAGGAAGAGGTGGAGCTGCTCTCAAAGGCAGGCAGGAATCTACCTGGCTCCTCTGCCCTCAGCAGCTGACTTGCAGTACTGCTGTGCTCCCACAAATTGCCCCGCTTCCACCCAGGGTTTAGGAAACCCCAGCTCAAGGCTCAGTTTCCCCTGGGACTCTGCTCCCTGCACTTCCCAAGCCTCTCAAAAGGAGTGGAGAAGCTCCAAGGGCTGTGAGCACCCGCAGTAGAATGGGGATAAGTGAGTTTCAAGACTCCCAGTCTCTCCAGTACTTCTAGGAAATAAAAAGAAGAATCAGAGTTGCAACATCTACAAATCCCTTGCTTTACAGCCCGTGCTTGGGGCAGCACGACATGTGCTTTGGCAAGACACTCTGTGCAAGCGAGGTCAAGCTAACAGGCTTAACTGCAAAACCACTGAGCTCAGGAAAAACTAATAAATAAATAAAGATGGAAAAAAACCCAGACAGATCTGCATGAGACCGAAGGATTCTCCAGTTTGCTCTTCCCAGCCTTTAGCACCGCTGCAGCACGTGGAGGGAACAGTCCCCACGCTGCCACCCAGCAGGGCAAGGGCCAGGGCATCGCCCTGAATACAGAGGAGAGGTGAAAAGGAATGGTGGGAGCATCTCTAGAAGGAAAGCACAAGGAGTCCTCTCAGCGTTTAACCTTGTTTGAGGGTCAGCCTGGTATTTAACCCCTCACAGGATGCAGGAGCCAGAGGGAGCTGAGCTCAGCCTCTGGGCTACTATCACAGGAAAATTTCCAAGCAGCTGAGCCAGAGCAGGGCTGACCTCCCTCATAAGCAGCCTGCCCTCTGCTCTGCACTGCCAGGAGACTCTTTTCCACTCCCCAACACAATAACAAGGCATCTCAGGCCGGACACAAAAGAGCAGAGAAGGTGAAGGGCTCACATTCGCTTTCTTTGGAGCGCTCACAAGGATCCGCAGGCTCTTCAGGGAAGGGCTCAGCTCCAACTGTTCCATCGCTTCGTCCAAATCTTCCTGGGATTTCAGTGGGATCAGGAGCTGGAAGGGATTAAACAAACACCAGAGGATGGCAATGTCACACTTTTGGGTAAACAGGAGCCAGATTCTTACAGGGAGCAGCTTGGGAATCGGGGGATGAGGGAGGAACCCAAGGAGGCGATGGAAAACGGGGCCCCCGTGCCCTCCAGCTCTAATATTTTCTTCCAAGACCTCATTTACCAAGGAACAGACATAAAAAAAAGTCACAACAAACAACATCTGCAAGGAGAAAGCTTAAATGTCACACCAGCGATCCAGCTAGTGGGAAAGGGAGAGGGCTGAGATGAAACCTTGGGCTTGCTGCCTGCTACTCTGGGGCTGCTCTGATTCTGCAGGCAGGACCTGCTTCTACCCAGCCCCAAAACAACCCCACACGTTCTTGCTGGGTTGATGGTCATGCAGTGGTGCTCCAAGACACCAGTGAGTTGCACTCAAGGATATGCTCTGGCAGATGCTTTGTGTCCTTCCCTGCTGCTGCAATCTGTGTTCCTGCACACTGACACAGCTCCCCAGTGTCTGGCCATCAGGTGAAACCCAGGAACATCCCACAAATAAAAGTCTTTTCGTTTTTGATGTGAAAGGTGTGCATTGCTCTCCTTCCAAGAACCACTTCTTTCACTCCCAGCAGAACAAATTCAGCTTCTGCTCTTTATAAGAACAGAGAACTACACAGTGCTGTGTCTGTCAGGCAGCAAAAAATCCTGATGCTTTCCTGGGAAATGGCAGACTATTGCCCTCACACCTCCACGGGGAATTTGACCCTCCCAACCTTGCTGTGTGGTGTACCATGTCCTGCAGACAGCCTGCAAAGCCTCCGACGCCCGACACAGCTGCACTTCAGAGGAGCTCTGTGGCCTTCTGCTGCCCTGGGCTAAGATTAAAAGCACAACTTCTTGCCCCTCATTCCAGGATTTTCTGCCTAATCTCATACCAAACAGGCCCCAGCCTCTGCAGGTTGCCTCGGGCACTGAATCTGGCCAACACAGCACACGTTATTCTCATGCCTGTGCCAAAGTACACTGTAACTCCACTGACCAAAGGCACCGAGCAGCCACAGCTCCCAGCAGGCTCTCACTGCTCTCACTGGGAGCCACAGCTTCCCAGAACTGCTGAAAGGTGGCTCAGCCCTCTGGGTGATCAGAGCTCCTGCCACCAGCCACAGCAAACCCACCTCAGAGCAGCTGCCACACAAGGTGACACTCACAAGCCAACTGGGACAACCTTTTTGATCCCAGGGTGTTGCCAAGGGTTTGGCTGTTGGCCTGTAGGCAAATACACCTCAGACTGTGTGCTCTTGGCCTTGTGGCCAAGAAGGCCAGTGAGAGCCTGGGGTGCACTGGGAAGGGCACTTGCAGCAGGTCAGGGAAGGGATCCTGCCCCTCTGCCCAGCCCCGTGAGGCACATCTGGAGTGCTGTGCCCAGCTCTGGACTCGAGAGAGACAGGGAGCTCCTGCAGCAGGGCCAGCTGAGAAGCAAGATGAAGGGATTGCAGCATCTGTCTTAGGAGGGAAGGCTGAAGGAGCTGGAGCTGTTCAGGCTCAAGAGGAGATGCTGAGAGAGGATCCCATCCCTGTCTGTGCCTGTCTGCAGGGAGGGCTCAGAGCAGGGACCAGGCCCCGCTCTGTGGGGTCCAGCAATGGCACAGGAGGAAGGGGTTGGAACTGATGCCCAGGAAGTTCCCCCTGGACATGAGGCAGAACTTCTTCTTGTGCAGTGACCGAGCTCTGAGGATTGTCCAGAGAGGCTGTGGAGTCTCCCTTACTGGGGATATTCCAGAACCATCTGGACACAATCCTGTGCCCTGTGCATCTCTCTCTTCTTGACTCTGCTTAAGAAGGGAGGTTGGACCAGATGACCCTCTGTGGTGCCTTCCAACCTGACCCATTCTGTGATCCTGTGATTTCCTCTCATCCTTCACTCCTATTTGAATGAACAACCTGTATTCCCCATAGATATCAGACAAAGATTGTACTGAGTATGTCTCCTAAATGCAGTGCTCAGCCTGCTCCCTCAATCAGTAGAGGTGGAGAGATTCCCTTGGGGCACTGCTTAACCCTCTTGAGGTTCAAAAGGCTCTGCCTCAAGCAGACAAGGCTCCCCCTCTACACACCCCCAGAGAGAACTGAGAATGGTGGAGAGCTGCTCTCCCTAGTTTCAGCACCAAGCAGAATTTGACTCTGAACTCTGAGCTCAGCCCCACTGCTCACCCATCCCTTCACTGAGCTCCTGACAAGTGTTCAGAGCAATCCCCCAGCTGCTGCTCTGAACAGAATGTTCTGTAGGTCATTCCATCTCTCTCCAACATCACAACATGAACATGTTTGCATGCCTCCTTCAGAGGAGCCAAAAACATCAGGGAGAAATTGCCCTCTTGTAAAAGGGACTGGAGCCAGTATTTAGCTTGGCTTTACCTATTACCCACATCTGGCAAGAAAATTCTGCTCCATTTGACTTCCAGACTGTGGCACACATGATTATCAGGAACAGGTATCTGCTAGGCATGAAACTCAAAACAGACTCGTGCAGAACCATGGAAGTAATTGCCAGGGTGGATTTCCAGAAACTGGGTTTATTTGATCTAAAGACTGAGTAGCTGGGATTAACAGCAAAGTTTACCTACACAGAAGTTGAACAAACAGAGCTTATTGGATTTTTTTTTCTTGCTTTTAAATAGTATCCTCCCCTGGAGCCTGATGTTTTAGTGGGGGACTTGATGGTCTCTCCACTGCAGGTTGAAAAAGTGAGGGCAAAGGGTGAGGTTTCACCAACTACAGCAGCACTGTCAGACCTCACTCTGTAAGACACCACAGAAAGCCAAAGAATTGTAGGAAACAGGGTTGGGGAAAAATCGGAGAGGTCAATTAGTTCATCTTCCTGCCCAATGCAGGACCAACTGGCATCAACAATTCTCGACAAATGTTTGTTAAATACGCTTTTATCTCCTCCCTCCCCCTCCATAATGCTGCCTCTGCCATTTCCCCAGGCTTCAACTCTCCCTAAGCTCCCAGAGCGATGCTGAGGGGCAGCCTTGGAGGAGACAGCAGGAGACCAGAAGAGAAGTGGTGGCACATGGAGGCTCAGTGAACTTCTGCCCAAGGTCACATCACAAGCTGGTGTCTGTGCTGCCCTGGCCAGGCTGGGCTTTGCTGTCCCACTCCTCAGAAAGATGAGCCCAGCCTGGAACTAACACAGAGATGCCCCATGGGGGACACCCATGGCCAAGCCCTGCTCTTATCTACACCAGCCCCAGCCTGCTGATTCCATGGTCCCACCAGGATGTGATTCATGTGTGCCCCTGCTCCACCCAGCTGGCATGCTCATCTCACTGATCCTGGCTTCAGGACGTCTCCTCTGCCAGGACAGGGACTGCCACTCAGTGAGATTTTGCAGGAGCCTGCTGACCTCAGTCTATATTTGGCCTACAAGGTGCCACTGCAAGAGAAGTGTCTGATGGCAGCAAAGAATTCCTGCACAGCTCCCCTGGAGCATAAAGACAGGGTGAAATATTTAACTGCAATGAGTCTGTGGCCACGTTCCCTCTGAAACTTGCAGTCATGACACCCAAAACCCTGACACAGGAGCCAGATGCTGGATTGTCACCACGTGTGCATGTAGGCTATGACCCCAAAGATCCCTCTTGTCTGTTTATAGAGTTTCCAGAACAACAACTCTGAGTTACTGCTCCTCAGACATCTTCCAAAAGCTTGGGTTCTCACGAGGTGGAACTTTTAAGTGTAGGAAAAACAAAGCACTGCCCTACGAAATCAGAAGTACCCAAAGGCCTGCTCATGGCCCTGCTATGTGCTGTGCACATGCCCAAAAAGACAGTTTCTAACATGGGATAAAATGCATTATTTAAGCTTCTGTTTGCTGTTGTTGGAAAGAAATCCTCTTCCAGTGGGAAGAAACCTGGAATGAAATGAGTCATTCCTGGAGAATTCAATGGCAGGCTTTTCCCAAGAGGGCTGTCAAAGAATGCCCAAGATTAGAAACCTGACTGCATTCAAAGTCAAAACCCAGTGGACACTTTGGTATCATGAGTTACCTATTGTAAAAGAATAGGAGCTTTCTTTGTGGAGCAAATCTCTATTGAAACAGAAGGGAGAAAATAATAAATGGGGGAAAAAATAGAAGAAAGGTCTCTTCAGGACCTCTCTCTCCATTCATACTTTAATCAAAGGCTGCAGGTCATCTGCAATTAATACTTGAACAAGCCACCTATCAGGGCAGATCCAAAAGGATCTGTGTTTCAAAGCCCACCTCTTTGCCATTTGGCCCTCTCCTCCTTCCCAAAGCCAAACCCACCCTGAGAGTCCAGTGGCTGCAGATGCCTCACAAGAAAAGACTGAGCACACCAGAAGAGATGCCAAGGATTTCCCCCTTCTGCAGGACCCTCCTTTCACACACAGTGCTAGGCTCAAAAGTGGGAAAACCACAGAGGCCTGTGTGATGAATGATGGAGGAGAAAGACCTCCTAGCCTTAAAATGCAAGCATTGCAGAGGGAGGGTTTCTTGGCTGCTTTTATGTGGCCACAGGGGCTGCTGGAGGAACATTCAGTGATGCACATTTCACTGCAGACCCAGCCACAAGAACGTGCACGTCGTGCTGGGGGTTTGGGTGAGACAAAGTCAGTGCTGGATAAAAGAACACTGTGTGAGCACCGCTGTCCCTCCTGCTCTGCACTTCACGCTCCTGCAACTGCCCCCGAGGTGGGAAGACTTCACATCCCTGATGGAGTGAGGGGGATCTTTTGTTTTGGGGAAAAGACAATGCTCCTGTGTAACAGGCCTTATTTGAAATAATTTTGACAAAGGAAAATCCTGGATTGGAGGCTGAGAATCCATCTGAGCTGTGTCTGGACAACAGCTCTTCTGCACTCACTAGCTGGGAACCACAAAATAAGGTTGTTTTTCTTCACATCCAAGTAAAACACAAAATCAGGGCCTTCAGAACAAACCACTGCTCAATTCTGAAGCTGGCAGCAGGCAGCCCAAAGCTGCCCCTCAGCAGTGAGGAGAAGAGTACCTCATTGTTCACACAGACCAAGTCCATCGTCTGCCCAAAAGCGTCCGTGACCTTCTGCACCACTTCCTTGAACTTGACTGGTCTTGGAAACTGGATAATCCTGTATACACAAACAAATACAACAACAGTCTCAGTTTAGCAGAAGCATACTGGAATTTGGGATTTGACTGACAGTACAGAACAAAGGACTTGTATTCCATCACGAAACATAAAGACTGCTCCTTGCCTTTACACTCACAGAAATGCTGCTCCTCTGCTGTGCCCAAGAGGGGACTTGACTACCCTGCAAAAATATCTACCAAAAATCTTGGTGCAGCTCCTCTGCTCCTCCCTCCAATGCGAGTACAGGTGGGAAAAAAGGAACTCCAGCAGCCCTCCACTGGAGAAAACCCAGATCGGGCAATGGCCAGTGATTTATCATCTCTGTTTTCAGCAAGAGGCTCTGAATAGGGAGGAGGGCTGGAAGTGGGGACGATGCAGTTTGGCATCCTGTGACTCTCCTGTACCATCACACACAGCACCTCTAGAGGTACTTACAGCAGGTACAGTCTAACCCTAAAATAACACTACTTAAATTTTCTTTGGCTTTAACATGCACCTTGGACCATCAGCCTGTGTCCTGCCCTGTCACAGTCACCAAGCAGAGGTGATTCCATGAAAATGTCAAGCAGGGAAGGGCGGACAAGCTTTAACTCCCAGCCCTATTTTTATGGGACCCATGCCCAAAATCTGGTTATCTTAAGTAAGTGTCATGGACTGCTAATCAAAGGACACATTTCTGTAGAGTTCCAGCTCCACTGTGGTTCAGCAGGGCTCAAGAATTAACAAGAGAAAAGGATCCAAGTGTGCACCCAATGTCCCTGGTAAAAGAGGCATTTAATGACTTCCAGCTTGGAACCATTTTGCCTGTGTGCAAATCCCAGGAGCTTCTTGTGGCAAATGGGATGATGAGGCAGGGCTTTTGCATATAAAAGTGCAGCTGATTTTAGGGGAATGAATCCTGCTGTGAGCTCAGCTGCAGTTGGCTGAAGTCAGCAGGACAGTGTTGAGTGGAAAAGGTAATTAGTTCCTGTATTCACAGGGGACTGGAGTAGGTACCTACCTTTTCTCTCCTTCATACTCAAACTTGATCCTGACACTTCGCTGCTGAAAGAAAAAGCAGAGAATGGTGAGGTCCCAAAGTGCATCCTGGATTGACCCATAGACCCAAAGCTGACAGGAGTTCTCAGGGAGACTCTCCTGACTCTCTGTAAGGCATCTGGTTTATTTAGGCCAAGCTGCCTGGTGGACTCATAGCCTTTGAGGACACTCCACATTGCTGAAGAATGTGCTTGTCAGAAAATAAGTTCTTCTGTAAGCAAGAAGACACTCACCTCTATAACTGTTAGTTTTAATAAAATTCATTCATAAAGCTGAAAATTGTTCTGAACTCTTGGGAGCAAGGCACTATTATCAAAGAGGCCAATGTGGCAAGTGTCTGATGCCTGTCCACCTTCAGTGCTTCCCATGGTTTCACCCCAGTGCTCTTCTGTTGGAAACCCAAAAACCAAAGCTCAGAGGATGTTGACTAGAACATAGTTTGGGGTGAAGAATTAAGAAGTAAAAGCAAGCATTCTCTAATGGAATTGGAGGCAGTCTAAAATTTTAAAGCCAACAGTGCTAGGATGGTTGAAGGGCTGGTTGCTATTTTGTTAGGACCTACAAAATGCAAAGTGTATCAGGCCCAATACACAATGTACAGCAAATGCCCACCCTGAACTGACCCACTGCTCACCTCAAGAGAAACCACAAAATTTGCCCAAAGAGCCCAGTGGAATCACAGGCACACAGCTGTGCGAGGACCAGTAAAAACCACTTCTCCCATCAGAGGATGGGAGATATTTGTGCATATTTAGCAGCAATCAAGACCACAAGGAGCTTTTTCATTCCTTCAGCTTCTCAGGCCAAGTCTGAACCAAGCATCCCTCTAGCATCCCTCAGATCATTCCAGGACTTTCCGACTGTCTCCAACGCAGATCAAAACCCTCTTTACTCCCCAGACCAGATCTAGTCACCCCACTTAACCAGCATTTTCCTCCCCACAGTGCCCACCAGCCTCCTCAAACAGCTCTCTTCCCATGCAGAGAGAAGTGCTGGCCACCTCCCTCCGAGGTGGAACCCCAGGGAGGGCTCGGTCCCGCGCCGCCGGCGTCTCGCAGGGATAACTCCCAGCTGGGTGGGTGACAGCCCTTCCTGAGCACAGGACTTATCTCTGGGCCTGGGCTGCCAGCGTGTGAAGGCACACTTTCCATCCTCTCAGAGGGAAAGCAGAGCTGCAGTGAAACAGCTTTGTTCCTAATGAGGAAAACGAGCTGGACCGGCGCCCTCGGGTTTGTTTTTCAACCGACAGCTCCCCGAGTTCTGCAAACACCCACCGAAATTCAGGAAGTCGAGGCTGGAGGCGGTTCTGTTGAAAAGCTTAAACAGATTCAGGGTAAACACGATGCATCACCCAAAATGCATCCTTGTTATCTCTGCTCGTGGCATTTTCTGTGTTTCCGGAAGGGCTGGGAAGAACCAGTGCTGGGACAGTCACCAAGTGGGGCACTCCAGCAGTGATACAGGCCTGTGCTAAACAGGCACTTACATCACCTCAGTGGCTAAAGCCAGTTTTCCAGACCCACAAAGTCTGGAGAGTCTCCAGGTTCATTTCCAGAACCAGGCACAACTTGTAAAAATACCAGATTAATTCTAAACCAGTATAAAATTCCAAAAGAGAAGAGATGACCATAACCAACCTAGTGCTGAAGGTTCAAATCATTCTGGAGAGACAGCAAATACAGGTGGAATTGTCACCTTGGATTATCTGGCTCTTTCATGCCAATTTTTATTTGCACGTGCCTCTCTGAGCAGGCCTGGCTGCTTTATTCCTCCTAGATGCTGGCAATAAATTGGCCAGTGTGGGTTCACTGACTGTAACATCACAAAACCTTTCTCTAAAGAAAGAGAGAGAAAAAAAAAATCAGGGCAAGGAACTTTCGAGGTTTCTCCCTTACAAAAGAGCAGGACGTGGAAGGGGAAGAGCTCACACAGCTCTGGCCTCACTGCAGGAAACCTTTCAAAACACAGGTTTCACTTTCAGCACAGCCCCGAATGTTGCACTGAGCTGGGACGTAGCACACGCTGCCTGGTTGTGCTGAGCAGCACAGATTTCACAGACAAACAAGTTTTGGAAAACAGCTTGTGGCTGGAAAATGTCAGAACACTTGTCTAAAGCTCCAGAGAGAGAAGAAAATGAAAAAAAAAAAAAAAAAATGGGGCCACGACCCTGCTGCATCCTTTTCTTCTACATCAACAACAAGGCTGATGTGCCGTGGCCCGACGCCAGCAGAAGGACGCCAGCTGCCCCACACTGCTCTGCTTCTGAGCAGAGCTACAAACACATTGGCTGCAACAGGGAAATGAAAACCCACTTCATTTCTTAATTAGATAACATTTTTCTTTAATACAAAACACACTAACCTCTTGCTTCCCTCCAAGAAACCCAGACCTTTAGCTCGCAAGCTTTTGGAAGAGGGATAAATTCATATTTATCAGTCTGAGAAGTTGATTACAGTTTAATTTTTCAGGCTTCCCTTGGCTTGCTCATGTTTTTGACCCACAGCTCCAGCTGAATTAATCATTCCTATCAGCAACAAATACTTTTTTCCTTTTTTAAAGAAAAAAAAAAAGAGTGGGCAGTGCCCAAAGTACTAGGAAATCTCAGGGGATGCAAAGCACTTCCTAAATGCTGGAGCAGGCTGTGATTTTTTACACCCATGGAAGTCTGGTTTGCAGCAACTGGTTTAAGATTACACAGGGAGCCTGGGGCACTGCCAAGTGCTGGAGCAGAACCTCGTGTGAGTCTGCACCCAGCATCTCAAATGAACAATGAGGGGGAATGCAGGGCCAGCACCTTCCCCATCAGGAACTCAACACAGTGGCCAAATATTGAGGTGGAAGAAGTGTGGGTGGTGAAGGCTGCTGGGTCCTCACTTTTGCAATTTTGCGAGGAATGTGACTCCCCTTGCACAACCCAGGTTGTACTATTCACTGTCCCTGCCATCAGGCGTCACATGAGGTCAAGGGCAGCCCTGTTCTCCTTCAATCAAGAGGTCCTTAGTGGGTGTAGGAGAACAAGCTGAGACATCCAAAGGCCTGTGCTAAATACAGTGCAGGAGAGGGGTAAGGACAGCCACAGGCACCAGCCTTAAACCCTGAGCTTTGGCAGAGCATTTAAACAATATTTTCATCAGCACTGTAAGAGCTCAGGCAGGGAATGGAGCAAGCAAGGGAAACTGAGGCACAAAGGCAGGAAGGGTTTTGGCTAAGGGTATGAAGAGAAAGCCCAGCCTGGGGAGGAGGAGGCTCCATGGAGACCTTCTTGCAACATTTCAATACATAAAAGGGGTTTTATAAGATGGAGAGAGACCTTTTACCAGGTCCTGCAGTGACTGGATGAGGGCAACATTTTCAACAGCAAGAGGCTAGACTGAGGCTGGATATAAGGAGGACATTTTCTACCATTGGGTTGCTGAGACACTGGAACAGGCTGCCCAGAAAAGCTGTGGATGCTCCATCCCTGGACGTGTTCAAGGCCAGGCTGGCTTGAGCAACCTGGTCTAGTGACATGTCCCTGCCCACAGCAGACAGTCTGGCCTTTAGAAGCCTTCCCAGCTCAAACCATTGTGTGATTCATTCTCTGAAGCAGCAGAAGGGTGGTGGAGAGAAGCACAGAATGAAGGTGTTTGGCCTCCTGGGCTGTGTGCACTGAGCAGCTTTCCCTCTCTGCGTGCGTTTCCGTGCGGGGCACGGAGGAGCCCGCGGCCCGGCTGGCGCCTGCAGACCCTGCTGCGACACAAACAAAACCAGCGACAGCCCTGACAGGAAATACCACAGTCATTCCCTTCGTTTCTACAACAATTTCTTCTCCAAAATACTTGTACCGGCATTTCCTCCAGCCCCACAAACAAATGGTATTTTACTCGTTCTTGCCATATTCCTCCGAAAGGAAAAAGCAAAGCCACTGCTGTGGCCACAAACCCATCACCATCTTTCCAGGCTTTCCTTGAGGTATTTTTGGCTCTTTCCTCAAAACTTCGGATTTCACAGAGAAAAGACCACAACTGCCAAGCTTCAGAGAGGGAATTCAGATGGGAATTTGGGGAGAAAAGGGGCAACTGCTTTTGCCTTTTGGCTAGGGCCCATGTACCCCAGCAGGCTTGGCCAAGCTTGGCCCTCAGAGCTGGAGCAACAGCCGTGCGTGCTGGTTTAGATTAATGAAAACGTTGGAAAAAAACAGAAAAAGTGTTTCCAAACGAGGTGAATCATGATCTTATACAGAGATCCCTGAAGAGCTGACTGCTGTTTGTAATAAAAGCACACACGGAGAGCAGGAAAACAAGCAGTTAGTCCTAAAATGGAAGCGGCTCTGGAGGAGCAGAAGGTGCTGAGCACCCTCTCTGCTGAACAGCCAGGGGTTGCTCAAATTGGGGTACAGGTCCAAGCTGAGTCTGTGGAGAAAGCTGTCTAATGGCTGAGGCATAGACAGGGGAGCTAGCCCTGCACCTCCATGCCTGTCAGTGCTGCTGAAACAACTAAAACTGTCACTCTGGAAAACCCCAGACTAGCACAAATTCAAAGATTCCCCCTCTCATGTCCACTCTTCCTCCAAAACTCTGCTGCCATCAGAAACAGTGATCTGTCCAGACCCCACTTCTGTGGCTTGATTTAGATCTGCACCTGTCAAATCTAACCAGAGGACAGCTTTGCCCATGGTGAGACATCACAAGCATGGGGCCTTTAGAGCACTTCTTCCACCCAAATCCACTGCTGCCTCCCAAACCAACTGGGACAAAGCCTCTGACTTCTGCATTAACCCTTCTCTGGTCAAGAAAGGCAGGAAAAATCATCACAAGGGGCCTCCTATTCCCTTTGGTGCTGCTCATTCCAGCCTTGCTCATATCTACCCACAAGATTTTAGGCACTTATTTTGCCTCAGTTTACCCATGCGCAGTGAAATACACCCGCTTTTGCACGCCACAGGGTAATCAGAGGGATTGTTTTCACTTCTCTCATTTTCTACTCACTGGATTAGGAAACAACGAGAAAACCCCGCGGAGCCGCGCAGGCATTAGCGCTCGAGTCACTCCCTTTGTACAAAGCCACAAAACGGTGGGATTCCTCCTCAACTCCTGGCTCTGGCTAAGAGGAATCAGCACCACAGGGCCAGGCTGAGGGGACTCCTACACTTCCCCGGGGTGCAGGTCGTTTGCATCAGCCCTGTGCTCGCCCCTGCCCTCAGCAGCGGGACGTTCCCCACACGCCAGACAGCTGGAGCGCGGCCCCAGACCGCAAGAGGAGATGACTAATGCACGTCATTGGGAATTATCTGCACAGAACCCCCCACGCACGCCGGGTCATTCAGCAATCAGACAGAAAGGAGTTTGTCTGGCATTGCCCCTTCATCATTGCAGGGGCAGAAAGCACAATATATCCCAGTCCCCCCGGATCCTTGCAGCTTTTTTTTTCCCTCTGAAAGCACCTGAGCAGCTCAGGGGACAGTGGAAAGATGATGTCTAGAAGGTTCACTGCTTCCTGTTACAGACATTTCTGTTTCAGGCAGCAGCAGAAATCACAGGCTTCAAAATGTTTATCTAAAACCGCCCACCTGGCAGGGAATAGCTTTTCTCCAGCTGGATTTCTCACTGGTATCACCCTCTTTGCACCCAAGTCAGCTCCACACACAGACATGAGGAAGCCTCTTAAATCCTTGGGACTCCACTGCCTCTGCTATCTCCAGCCAAGGCTTTCCCAGTCAGTGATTTGCCCCCTTGTTTCTGCTCCCCAGGTGGGGAAATCCCTGCAGATCCCCTCATGGAGACTCCCATCTTCCCCCATCCACAACATATCCTCCAGGTGATAAAGCCAAACTCCTTTTTAGGCTGCTCAAAGACCCACCGAGAGCCCTAAAAAATGAGCTGTATTTTACTGGAGTTACGAGCAAGCCTTGCCTTGCATCCAGCTTGCCAAAGAGAAGAGTCCAGAGGTAATTTACTAAAAGAACAACTTTTAGGACAGTCTGACATTCGATGTACATGGAGAAACATTTCCTACAAACATTTAATTGCCATGGGAGAACTTGCCATGGTGATTAAGGTGGCAGAGGAACTGCTGGTTGTCATTGGCTGTGACAGAGACCCACTGACAAGCAGCTTCATACTGCCAGTTGCCAAGTGCTATTTATAGAAATGAATGGATGTGCACATAAATAGATACAAAATAAATGCTGATTTAATTGCTCTTTTCTCCCTCCATCCTTTTGTTCAGGATTTCCTAATTATTCGGGGTTTCCCTTCTGATTCCACTCATCTTTTTCCTTAATGAACACAACGCAGATCTTCATTCTCCTGTTTCCTTCTTCCCCTCTTCAGAGACATTTCTATGAACAAACTCCCTTGTTCAGTCCAAGGGATAGCCTGAAAGGGCTCCTTCCAGCCATGCCAGAGGATGCACAAGGAATAACAGAGTGATTAAAGGAGAAACAGAGGAATACCAGCGTGGAAGCTGCACTAGGAATAATGTCAGAACGATCCCTCTCTTCCCAAAGAACAGCTCTGCTTTACCTCACGTGAGGAAGGAAAAGGGTGTCCATGTCTGTCCCTATAATTCCCACAAGGCAGAGAGGCAGGACAGTGTAGTAGTGGCTGCCACACCTGACCAGGACTCAGGAGATTCCAGCTCAGCCATCACATCTGCTGCCAGCTGCCTGGGCAATTCAAGGGAGGAAAATTCCTGTTCTAATTTCCAGCCTGTTCTGCCACCAGCCATTGCACATCCAGAAACTCAGCGTTCATCCTAAACTCATTTGTGAGGGAAGAAAACTAAGAAAAGAAAGATTTTTATGCAATTTGTCGAAGGATGTTAATTTCTTAAGATGAACTGAAGCAAAACTATCGATATTTTGGGAAAGAAATATTTTGGAGCACACACAACCACAGGCTGTTTTCTTGTGTGGCCCAGGCCTATGAGGAATACAATCTGGCACGATTCAATTTTCAGCTCGTGTCAAGAGAGCACTGAGGAAGCCCTCCAGGAGACAGGAATGAGATAGCACTTCAGTTGTGCTTCTCTGTGTACCAAAAAACTGCTGCAAGCCACAGAGAACTGGCTAGTTAGCCAACACATTCTTGTGAACTCTGTCTTTCAGTGGAAATTTGGAACACTGACTAAAGGATTCCCATGCCTCAGAAAAAACATTTTTCCACAGAAAAAGAAATATTATTTTATTAATCTACTAACTGAACTCCCAAACCCAAGTAGTTCAATGTGAGCATGTTGCTGCAGGGCCTCATGAGAGGCACCAACAATTAGATGACCAAGAGGACATTTTATCACCAAAATAGCCCTGTGCCTCATTCTCCCCACAAGAAAGGAACTGTGCAGGGCATCCTTCAGCCCAACAGGCCAACCTAATCACAGGGAAAAGTAAACAATAAAAAGGGAAAACCAAATACCAAAATCACAGGCATGAAAACAGCACTTCCAAAGCGATCTCTCCTCCACATCAATTTCTGTCCTAAGAACAAAAAAAAACCAAAAAACAAACAAACAAAAAAAACCAAACAAACAAACAAAAAAAAAACTAAAAGTGACCCAAACAAGCTGATTAACTGAGCTACAAACATGAACCAAGGTCCCACTAATTCCACCTCCTCTGGCTGCTCCCCACCTCCCAGACTCTCCTCCTGCCGTGCCGCGAGCCAGACGCGTTCCAGCTAGTCCAATTTAGTGAGGCAACAATTCAGCATCCTCCAATGCCCTTCATCCCCTGGGACCTGCTGGTCTGACCCCTCAGCTCTGCATGTGTGAGGAGAGCAGGATCCTCACCATCCACATCTCCTCCATCACAGAGCTCTGAACAACCCTGAACGTGAGGCTACGGCCGCTCCACTTGTAGATAAAAAGAAAAATCTTAAAGGAGGAAGTGTGCTCTAATAAGAAGGAAAGTTTGATTTCTATATATTAAAATATAATAGAATTCCTGTAATAAAATTAAACACAACTGGCAGCCAACTGTTCTAAAGCTGATATCAGAGCATGGCATACCTCCATGGGTGATTTATAAATGAAGATGCAGAGTGGATGGGCTGTGGGTGTGGATTTGATTGCTAGCTGCCAACTTTATGCAGATAAGAATTCAATCAATGAAAACTATAATTCTCCTTATTTTTGACTAATTATCTGGTTAACTGTGTATGTGCTACATTAACAGCCCAGGTCTAAAAAACAACAGCAGGGATTTTCCCCCATTGCACAAAACAAATGTTGTAAGAGGAGCCTGAAAAGCTTTGCTACCCTGAAAGCAACTGGAGCTGGCTCCACACGGTCCCCACCCATCACTGTGCACAAGATGCTGCCCCTACAGCCACCCAAAGCTGCTCTGGGTTTTCTGCTTCTCCTGCAGCTGCAGGGAGCCAGCCCTGAGTTTCCCTGGTCAGTTCTGTAAACATCTTGGACTTCTTTCAGCATGAGCTGAACACAAACCCAGTGATTCAACTTGGACAGCTGCTACCGCCAGGACACGCTTTGAAACCAGACGTGCGCACGTGTTTTCGTCTGCATGCGGCTGGCAAGTCCAGAGGGATTCGGGAAGGGATTTTTCCTCTCTGCACCCAGACTTCTTTGTTTGTAGCACAAGTGACATTAAAAAATGCATGACGACAGTAAATGACAATTTGTTTTCTTCAATGCTAGGCATCCAGCAGTTGCAGAGTTGACTGCAAGCTCATTCTAAACCATAGCACTAGAGGTGGAATTCCACGTGGATTTGCTGCCATGCTTCTCCAGCAGCTCCCCCAGTTGTCCCAATCTTTTCCTCCCTTTTTTTCTTGCTATTCTGACAACTGAATTATTTCTTCACAACTTTCATGTTCACTTATTATTTGCTCCATACACAAACATGCCATTAAATCCACTTCAGCTATTGTATCGATGTCAGCAAATAATTTCTGACATTGCTCAAGGGACAATGTTTTTTGCTCACCGAAACAACTCCGAATGTGCAACAGGGCCAAAACGTTTGGGCTTAGGAGCATAAAGATAAACAGCAGTAATTCATAATTAAACACTTTATATAAGAATGACATTATTCCTCCCCAAAGAGCCTGGGTGTCTACAGCTCAGAATTGGCAGTCTGTCTTTCAAATATCTGAAGCAAAATGTGCACATAATAAATATTGTATTTCATTAACACTGTCAATAGAAAACAATTGACTTATCCAAGTCCTAAAGCTGCACAGCCTGAAACAAGTTCTGCTACTTTCAGAGCTAAACAACAGTTAGAAGTGCCTTGAGGTGAGACTCGAGATTTAAACCCAATTTCAGGCCCTGTTGTTATATTTGCGAATAATTTGGGGCATTACCATTCTCTGCTTCTCTGTGATATAGGGATGCCTGTAACTTCCTTTTAGCTCTTCAAAAAGAGGTTATAAACCTTGTAGCTTGGTAAAATTATGATATTTCTGATGTGCTATTAACTTCAGTTCCAACATTTAAACTCTGCTCTGCCAGCATGGCAAGCACCACGCCCACCTCTGTGGTCTGCTGGAGTTTGGGGTGGCCTGAAGAAGCAATGCCATACCTGTTTGTTGGAGTGGACACTGTTTTTATTCCTGTTGTTGTCCAGCAGCCCCCCACACTTGCCCAGCGCTGCCAAATCCTTCATAATCGAGTTCAGAGCTTCTTCTTCATCTGCAAGAAAAGAAGAGACAGCTGAAGTGTGGAAAGCAACCCTGCCCTCGGATGTGCAGAGTGAAAATACAGGACTGCAAACATAAACTTTCAACACAAATGGATAAAAGACACTATGTCAAGCCTTCCTGTTAAGAGAGGCATTCCAAGACCACACCACAGTCTCTCCCAGCCCAATCTGTTTGAAAACACAGGTTCTTTCATCACAGGTGAGACAGAAAATGAGATCTCATTGTCCCCACCTGAAAGGGCCTGCAAGAAAGCTGCAGAAGGATCCCCAATAAGGACATGTAGTGACAGGGCAAAAGAAAATGCCATTAAAATTAAAATGGGTAGGTTTAGATTAGATACTAGAAAGAATTTTTCTTCTGTGAGGGTGCTGAGGCCTTGGCATAGTTGCCCAGAGAAGTTGTGGCTGCCCCATCCCTGGACACATACAGGGCCAGGTTGGATGGGGCTTGGAGCAGCCTGGGCTAGTGAAAGGTGTCCTTATCTTTCCTCCCTCTTCATTAAAGGTGCTCAAGATCCCCAGCTGACCTTCAAAAGCAAAAGCAATGAGAAACCAAGGGGAGAGGGCAAGGAATCCATGAGAAAAGAGAGAAACTCAGCAGTGCTGGATAGAAGACACTGAGAGCTCTCATGGGATTTCTGATTTCTGCAGTAACAGGAGAACTTTGAGGGACCATTGGATCTGAAACCAATCTCCTCTTCTTCAACACTTCAGCCTCTGTGGTTATGGCCTCTTAAAGCAGCTATGAAGTGTTAAAGGCAAAACACCAACCACAAGAAGCAAGAACCCTGTCAAGACCTAGGGCAGGGCACACTGTTAGGAGGGTGTGAGGACCCACTGCACACTCCATGCTCACGACACAGTCAAGACAAATGTTAGGCACATGCAGCTATTACTGCAAAAAAAATACAAATACAGCTACAAATCTTGTCTAAAAATGAGTGTCTCCAGGGACAGAACCACCCCTACGCCAGGCCAGCCTGCAGATTCAACTCAAAGTCCACAAATATGTGAAAAATGACAAAAATCATATGAAATCAGACAGGACTGGACCCAAATACCGAGGATCTTTCCCCAGGGAGGTTTATGTCCTGGATCCTTGTGCTCAGATATAACACCATCTCCTCTTGTTCTGCTCCTCCTGCTGGGTTCTGTGAGCAATGAAGCCATGAAAAAAAACCCAGATATGTGAGAAAAAGTCTTCTTGTGCATGCTCTGCTCCCAGAGTATATTAAAGAAATAAGGGGGAAAACTGGGGGAAAATGTTTAAAATCCAGTCTCACATTTCAGAGCTCAGAAATGAGCTCCAATGCCTACATCAAACTCTTAGGAAAAAGCCTACATTTTCCTGTAGGCAATGTGTGTATACATATTTAATACATAAACATATATCTGTACATGAATATGAAAAACATAACTGATAAAATAATAAAATTCATACATAAATACATTAAAATGGAATCCCTTTTGCCTCCCACATTTCCCTATTTACTAAAAGCACAGGTATGTTTTTCCAGAGGGGTGGCAGGGAGCACAACCTGAAGTGCTACAGGAAAAAACTCAAGATAAAGATAATTCTCAGTTCAAGTTCAGGGGAAAAAAAAAAAACAACAAAACACCAACAACAAAAAAGAAACTCATCAAGAACATCCCCAAAGTCTGGGTTTGGGGTGTTTTTCTTTTGTTGTTGTTGGTTTGTTTTGTTTTGGTTTTTTTAAAGGACCTCTGGGACAAGCATAGTTTTCCACACAGATTTTGTAGTAGGAAAATATCCAACACCAAAAAAAAAAAAAAAAAAAAAAAAAAGAGGTTTTTTTTATTTTTGTGGAGGGGCAAGGGAACAGGGGGAGGGATGAGCTAAAACAAACCCACAAAAACAAAACCCCCTTACACCACCCTCTAGGAATTTTCCACCAAAGCTTTAATCTCTACAGTGCCCCTCACCCCCTTTTTTTTCTTTTCCAGCGAGTGACAACAAAAGTTTCCTGAACAGCCTGACACAAAACACAATCTGTAATGTCATGGGCCAGGCAGGGCCAGCAGGCAGAGACAGAGTCAAACCACCCCAATTCCCCACTCCTCTCCCACCTCCAAACCTCCCTGGCAACATCTTCCAGGAGAGGAATCTCTGGTTAACCCACCAGTGCCCTGGTTTATACCACATTGTCTTTCTCCTCTAGCTACACGTCAATCTTGCCAAAACTTTTTTGTAACAGACTTCTGAGCCCACCAAACACAGGTTTAAAAATTCCTGGTGCTGCAAACCCAGTTCACGATAAGTCACATTTCTTAAGAAGTCAGGCTAAAAATCTTTGCCAGAAGTGACTCTTTGCATCTCTCCAAACATAGCAATGCAAGGAGAATCCACTCACTTTCAGTAGCTGCTTAAATTCAGCTGGTTTCCAGAAATACCCAAACATCAACTGAATAGGCCTTAGAATAAGTGGTGTAAAACTGAGCTCCAGCTGTCCTGAATCAGGTACTGAAGGGAAAAAAAAGGAAAGATATGCTATTTCTTGTATTTGACTGTCAAATCAGCATTTTCCTTCTTTTATCCACTAAGAAACCAATGCAAAAGACCATTCTGAAAAGCATATGAGGGTTTTTGATTACAAAATATGAGTGTTGATTGTCAAAAAACTAAAATCCACATCCATGACATCACTGCTGCAAAATAAGATCAGAAAACTTCTTCCTATCCAATGGAAGGTTGGATAGCAAAGGAAAGGTTGTTTTCTGCTGCTGGAGGGTGAAAGACAACATAAGCACAAGCAGAAATACAGTATTTCCTTCAACTAATGTATTTCTATGTGCTTAAGTATTTTCCAGCTGCTTTTAACAGTGTGTTTTTACTCCAAGAGAACTGTGATTTCAGGGAGGCAATGGCCAAAGCCTCAACTGTTCAAAACAAAACCCCCCACACCAGGCTGTGAAGCAACTTCTGAGCAGCAGCACGATTTGCATCATCGGTTGCAAAACCGACACTTCCCAGTCCTCTCCGGGACAGCTCTGCACAGGCACTGATGCTTTCCAGACTGAACCTCTTGCCCATCCTAATTCCTGCTCTTGGGGTCTCCCAGCTGACTCCCAAGAAGGGTGGAGGACTTTGTTCCATGGAAATACGCAGCCAGCTCAGCCAGTGCAGTCAAAATTCAAACAAGGACTGAAGCTAACTGGATAATTAAATCCAAATGCCACTCCCAAGCCTTTCCAGCAAAAAGGGTGTCACAGGCTGCTCCTTCTCTGTTTGGCTGGGTTTGAGTCGGGACAGGGTGAAGGATGGATGGCTCTCCCAGGGATAAAATGCCAATTGTCAGGAATCCCGTGCCCAGAAAAATCCTGTTCTCCTGATCCAGCCCTGGCAGGACCCAAATATTCTTCAGCCTTGTGAGAAGGCAGCAGTGAGGCTGCACAGCAAATACCTCCCCAGGCTGTGCCATGGCTCCAGAACAAAACATCTGTGAGTTGCACAACACTGATGAAGTATCCTCGGAGCTCCATGGACTTGGGAGACTCCTGGAAACCTTTGTGCAATGTGAGCAGGTTCCTGCTTCTGAACAACCTCCTGGCCCAGCTCCACTCTGGCATCGTTTTGCACAAATTCACTTAAGGTACTGTGGGTTGACAGGATGAATTGTACAACAAATCCCACTTGATCTCCAACACAACATGAAAACAGGATTATTTTTACCATGGAAGATCAGGACAGAGAAAAGCTAATTATAGAGACAGCAAAAATGAAACATAAAAATAAATTGTGTTTAGTACTGTCCCTCTGTCCCTAATGTCTCTTTTTCCATCCTCAGCTTTCAGCTGTTTCCCTTAGTAGGAAACTCATTTCTTTCTTCTCTACTTTCCAGCAACACACTTAATTTTGCGCTTTTTAAATCAGCTTCCTGTGACAATGCTTGTTTGATCACACTGCCAGCCCATCCAACCAAGGATCACTTCCAACCAAAAATAATAGATGTTTCAAAAGATTAATTTCCCAGGGGTTTGGGGGTGAGGGGAAATATCCATAGCCACACAGAAGAGAAGAACACACAGGAGCAGAAAGCCAAGAGCACTCCCAGGAAGCAATGACCAGTGGAGCTCCAGCAGAGAGGGTTTATATTTTTATTAAAATACACTCATCCATTTTGGCACGATCCTGTATCAAAACCAGAATGCCTCCTTCTCTCATCAGGTTTTCAGTTCTGCAAGATGTTAAGACTTGCAAGCCCCAGGCACTACCAGCGTGAATCTGATACTGACAGAACCAGAGGACACAGTCTCAAGCTTCACCAAGGGAAATACAGATTGGATATTGGGAAAAAGTTTTTCACAGAAAGGGTGATAAACTTCTGGAATGGCTGCCTGGGGAGGTGGTGCAGTCCCCATCCCTGGGTGTGTTTAACAAAGCCTGGATGTGGCACTGGGTGCCAGGGTTGAGTTGAGGTGCTGGGGCTGGGCTGGACTCGATGATCTTGAAGGTCCTTTCCAATCTGGTCATTCTGGGAATTCTGTGAATTCTGTGAATCTGGGGCATTTGGCTACTTGGCAAAATCAACCAGGGAGTGACACCAAAAAGCCAGCAGATGACACATCTCTCTGCCCTTCAGAGACACGTTTCCAGTGCTGCCACGTGGCCTTGGTTCCAGCCTGCGTGGGGGTGAGAGGAACCTGGACTTTCAGTCTTAGTACAGCAAGTTCACTGCTCAAGGAGATGAATTTTTTTTTTCCAAAAGGGAGAAACAGAAAGCCTGAAGGTCAACACGGACCACCCAAAACAATTCAAGAGTTAGGAGAGAAAGCAAATGAAGAAGGGACAAAGGAATAATTTAGCTGTGTTCAGATGGTCTAGACACTGCTGTTATTGTTGGCTTCACTAATAGGTCATTGCTAAGAGGCAGTTTATGGCAGTTCCATGAAGCTGCTTCCTTCAACACTGAAAGAAAAAAAAAAAAAAAAAAAAAAAAAAAAAAAGGCAGCAGCTGGATGAAGCCCACAGGAAAGCTGGCAGAAGCAAAGCAGAGTCCTGTAAAACATGGTGAGCTCTGATTTGGGCCTCACACACACAGCAGGCAGAACCAGGGCTGGGAAGAGTGGGGGAAAAGCCCTGGGCATTGCAGGAGGGAAGAATATTGTCCCGTGAGTCATTCCTGAACAAGGCTGGAGCATGCAGCCCCAGGGCCCTGCAGGCACTTGGATCCAGACAAAAACCACAGATGTGACCACTCGTGGTCACTGAGGACCCCACTGTGCTTTTCACAGCCGTGGTGCTGATGGTGCATTTGCCTGTGTAAACTCCAGCAGCACCCTCCAGCACCAGCACCCACCTCTCCAGAAGGTGATGCAGTCACTGGGGATGTCCCCAGGCAGAGGGGAGAGCTCTGTGAAAGTTGAGAGGGGGATGAAGAGAGGATGGGGAGCTACAAATAAACACTGTCACCTTCAGTAAAAGCCCGTTCATAAGCTAGACTTTGAATATATAGTGACAAAAAATACTGAAATGTTAATAAAACACAGTGAAAATAAATATGGAGCCACATGATGATGACTCTGACAATGCTGAAGAAGAGACATCAGCCTTTCATTTTTGCTGGTTTTTTGAAAATACACGATTTTGGATGGAGTGATGTACAACATTTATCACTTACCAAAGGGAACCTGAACTGAAAGACAAGACTCACTCCCTTGGCATCACTCAGCTCCTGCAAAGAGCAGCCCCTGTCCTGATGGAATTCCAGCTATGCTGCCAGAAAGGGAGATGGGCTGGGTTTTATGTCTCATTTGATGGACAGAAATCAGAGACAGACAAAAGCCTTGCTCAAGACCACACGAGTCTGCAGCCAGAACTAAACACATTAAAGGAGCTTAAATTCAGAGAGGACTTAACTTGATCTGGCCTTCCTGGCTGTATACAAAGGGCACAGCAACTCATTTAGCAGCCTCCACATCCCAACCTTGACCTGGAATCACACAGAACAGCCTCTTCAGAAAGCCTTAGCTGGAAGAGCTCATGCACTTACTCCAGTAACCCCTCCTTGCAACAAACACCTCAATTCCAGTTTGAGAATACAGCTTGCTTTGTATTCTGTTCATTAGATCTTGATACCCCTGTATCTTAGAGACCCCTCTATTAACTAGGTACTCACAGACTGTGATTTCATCTCCTTTTAACCCTTCTTCACTTAAGTAAATGGAAATACACAGCTTCTGCCATTAGAGCGATACTTCATTCATTTCTGCAGCTCTTTCCAGTGTTTTGTTTTTTGGGTTTTTTTATCAAGAGGAAATAGCAAAGAAGCACATAATGTTCAGTGGCCAAAGCACCTTTTCATGTCTGTTTGCAGTGTGAGCAGGGGCTAACAGCAAACTTGGCCCACGTGTTCCAGTGAAGTCCACATCTATCAGAGCAGCAGCCACCTGGGCTGCCCACTGCCTTCCCAGAAGGTCAGTGTCAGACCAGGCCAGGTCTTTCCTGGTCCAGGGAACAGGACAACACTCACCCATGTGAGAGCACATGTCAAAGAACTTGCTTGTGAAGATAGATGCTGCTTTTTCTGCAAAAGCCAGAGGGGGAAAAAGCTTGGAGACAAATTAAAACCCAGACCTGGGGTTTCTTCAGTACCTGCAAACACCATGAACAGGCAGGTACAAGACACCAGGGACCAAGGTACCAAGCCAGCACACACTTGATGATCTTAAGGGTCTTTTCTAAATGAAATTATTCTGATTCTTAACAGAAGGGATCAATTAGTAACAAAATATCATCACTGACTGTCCCAGTCAATGCTAGGAAGGAGCCCAGTGAGCCAGAGGCTCGGGAGCCTGACTTGGACCGTGACAAAAGCCCCCAAGCAAGCAAAGAAGGGACGCAGACACTGTGACAGGCAGCCACAAGTACTGTTGTGCAATTCAGCCCCCTTGGAAGGGCTGTCTGTGAATGACCTGTGCAAGCAGAGTGCTGCCTGCACCCACCTAGTGAGATCCAGACAAACCTCTCCATAAGTTCAACCCACGTGCACAAAGCATTTTGCCACTGTCTGGAGCTGTGTCCAGAGTCTGATAAAGAGAAAAATTATCCAATTACCCTCCTCCAGAGCAGACTGCAGTGCAGCAGACACACCAGTGGAGCACGTTCCCTTTGCAAGTCAGCAAAAGCTCACCAGCAGCTGGATCCTGCTGCTGTTCTCCCTCCTGCAACCCCACCCAAGGGATGCCAAGGTCACCCCTGGGCAGGACTCAAGGGCAGGGCACAGCCCAGCAGGTCGAGCAGAGCAATTATACAGGAGGAAGTGAGGAAAGACCCTCCTAATATGCTGGACTTCTTGGCAGGAGTTTGCACACTGATGCCTTGAGCTCAGGACACACAAACTCACATAGAAAACCAGTGCTGTGATGTGCTGGGGGTTCTTATAAGCACATTTCTTCTTCTCAGAGAATTATGATGCTAAAGGGGGCAGCAGGTAGAGGAGATTATTAATTCTCAACCTGACAAATCGATGCTCGACTCTTGCTCTCCAGAAATGACACTGGTTTGGATTTTTAATTTCACTTCTAGAGCACCATCAGTAACTGCTTTTTGAAAAGAAACAAAACCAAACCCATCAGAGGCTTTTGACAGCTACAGAGGTCCATCACACCACGTGCCCAAAAGAACATTTGTGGGTTTAGGGCACAGTTACACTATCCCACACACCCCTTTTCTTGGGAGTAAAACTGAGTTCCTGCCTCCTATTCCCCCTCTACCCCGTGCTAGTCCTCAAGTGATCCATACAGCTACTGGAAAAATTGCATATCTAAACTGGAGATTGTGTTTAGATCAAAAACAACCCTTCCTTTTACCTCCCCTTGCAAAATGGTAGAGAAATCAGAGCTCAGGAATGGGCTTGGAGGGGAAGGCAAAAATCTGTTTTAAAAAAGCTAAACCAGTTATTTTTAAAATTATAAATATGTATCACATATATAACTAAATCAAATCACCAATGACAGTCTCCCAAATGCTCATGCACACAAACAAGCAAACACCCCCAATGTAACACAGACATGCTAAGACTCCAACCAATTAATGAGAGCGTTGAGAAAACAGCAAAAGAGACTAAAGTGGCACATAAATTCATGTATTATGGCAGAACCCATTTCAGAGCCAGAGTGAGATCATGAAGAACTTCAATGCCCTCTGAATTTCCCCAGGAAAAACCAAAAGCAAAGGCAAAGCTACTGGGACTGCACCTCAGTTTAGGAGAGGTGAGAGAGATGCCCTTAAAACCTTGAGTAATCAGCACCTTGCAAACACCAAACCCATTTGGGATGGCAAGTTTTATCACACGTAAAAGTTTCAGTGGTTAGGCCACACATCATGTGGGAATCCTTAAAATGAGAGAGTTTTGAGAGAGCTGCAAAAAGCAAGCAGTAGCCATAAAATTTGTCAGCAGAGAAATTATACAAGAAGTAGAAAGGAAGGACAAATAGAACAATGGTCTGTGTATTAATGCTTGGCTAGAGTAACTCCCTAAGTTACAGAAAACTATATCTAGCAAGATATTAAAAAGTTCTAAGCTTAATAATGGAGCTCTGTGCATTGTATCTTAAAGATGGCAAACAAGTATTGTATTCAAAATAAACAAGCATTGTATTAACCAAAAGTACGTGTGCTTATAGTGGTTGGATAGAACTACTGTTAATATGCTTCTACTTTCTGTGACTGGTCAAAAAACTTTTAAAGTAAGTTGTAACATTAAGTTCTTTCTCTACTGCCAAAGATGTAAATTACTAACATCTTCCCATTGTCATAAGCATGTAATAAAACTAATACTAAAAAATAAAACCACTCAAAAGACGTTCCTCAGCGATCCCATCCCGTTTGTAATTTATACATAGACCCCAACCAGCAATAAAATCATACAAGAAGTTTCTCCTGACGAGTGGCGAAGTGCCGTGGCTCAGTGCCCACATTCCCTCGCCCCAGAAGCTGACCAGGGATTTTTGCAATGGAAAAGGACTTGGGATGCAGAAGGTGTTTGGTTTAGCTCAGCGGGGAGGGAAAGCGAGGTTCTGTCTGTGGTTCACCACAAGCCTCCACTCCCGAAATAGCCACCCCTGGCAGCGCCGCGCGCAGTAAAATTCCACGGGACCGGAGCCGCTGGCAGAGCTTCCCCAGGCTCTGCTCACACTGCTCCCCTGCACAGCCCCATCCCTGGGCACGAGTCCCCTGTACATCCCCACACACCTGGAGGGTGGCAAAGCCCAGCTAAGAAGCCAATTTTCCCCCGGGTCCAGCCCGTGCGACATCCTGAGAGTCGTTCTCCTTCCTCCTCACCTCCAGCAGCTCAGGAGCACAACCTATGGAGGTGCAGCCACCTCAGAGCCTTCACCCCTTCTTGGCTAATGGGACAAATGTCTGGGTTGGAATTGGGTGGCATTTGGTTGGGGAAGATTTGCAGGAGAGGGCAGAGTTTGGGGAAGCAGCTGCTGCCCCTCACATCCAGGCAGTGACTGGGAGGCTGCCTTTGAGCCCAGACATAAACCCAACACTGCTCGAGACAAACCCCTTGTTGCTCCTTTGCTTTTGTGAATTAAAGTTAGTCTAGGAGAGCTGCAAGCAGGGACTCAAATCTTAAAAAGCAAAACTAACCACATTTAAGAAAATTTTTGCATGCCTGTAGCTCTGCTACTGCTCACCACTTCAAAGGTGCCAGGTTTCTCATCCCACAAGAAACTTTCACAACTTTTTTGCTAACTCTGCCCTTTGCTCCACAAACACTAATTTTCCTCTAATGGATTAACATAATTGAATTAAACTTGGGCCAATTATTCCAGCAGTTTCCCTGCTAAACTTAAAATTTGCTCCTTCTGAAGGAGGGCTTATGTGCCTAAAAGGCAGCCTGGTTTTTTCCACCTCTATCATTTGGTCTAATAAAAGATATTACCTCTCCCCACAACCTGTACCTCTCTCTTGAGCACACTTGAAAGGAGAGAAATGTTTACCCAGCAAAGAAATGTAACTGGCAAGTTATTTCCCCTGACTGACTCTGATACTTTTGAAGGTTATTTGAGGGATCATAAAGAACTCATTCTCCCTCCCAGCCCAGCGACTTCCAGTGCTCAAAGCCTCAGCCCAGAGCCCATGAACTCCTATCCTGTTGCTGCAGCAACAGCTGCAACATCCCAGATGTGATGCAGGTCCAATCCCACATTCCCCAGGTGCCCAGAGCACCCTAAATTTGATCCCTGGGTGCAACAGGTGCAGTGCCAGGAAAGGGAGAAGGAGACCATGGGCACCTTTTAACTCAGACACCTCTCAAAAAGAACAAAACCTGAGCTAGAAAGCCTGATGTGTCTTATTATAATATAAAGTGCTGCAATTCAACATGAATTAATTTTTCCTTAATAGCTCTCAGCATACAAAGAGAAAGCTAAGAGCAATAAGGAAGTGAAGAGTGAAAGTGTTGACTGCTGAGGAATGAGGAAAACACGGCATGGGAGGCCTGAGGCATCCATGGGACAGGGTCTGCTCTGCCCCACCAGCTCTAGCAGTTCTCTGCTTCAGCAGCCCCCAAAAAACCAAGGAACTGGGCTGAATGGCCATGCCATGGCTGCTCACAGCAAGCTGCTGTGCCTTCTGCCGGCCCAGCCTGCAATCACACACACTCTGTCAAGTCAATACTGTAAACAGTATCATTCTCCCATCTCTCACACCTCAGGTGACCTTTCTGCTGAAGCAAAAGTCACTCACTCCAGCAAAGCACTAAAGAAAGACCTAAACCTTTGAGTTGTATGGATGTAGACTGAGCAGAACAGATCAGCCTTCCTGGAGTTTTCATCATCACAATCACACACACAGCATTTCATAACCACAACTGAGAATACTTAAATGATTTTTAAAACTAAAAGAATAAAACTCGAGCAACAAACAAGCTGGTGCTTTTTGCACCAAGTTCTGCAATTTTTTTTTAGTGTTACTTTTACTGTGATGTCATGTTTAAACACAACAATTTTTAATACTTTTTGGGCAGGGTTTTTCCACTGTGTCGCACCGAAGATACAGACACCTTCAAAAGTGTCATAAGCACCTGCTTGATCAAACTACAAAGAGTCTTGGACTCTTGAGGAGAGGTTGCAGATGGAAATGAACTGTAAGATGAATAAAAAGACTCAATGCCAAGGACTTAGGCTGGTCCCAAGCTGGCACATGCAGAGATACTGCAACAGCCCTGGGATACCACAGCTGCACAGGGCTGGTCCAAGCACTGCATGACACAGAGACGCCAGAAGTCCCCACTTCCCGTCTTGTGGTCTCCCTGCAAGGTCATGCAACTTCCCTAGAACCTGTCTAGGAGTGAGCAGTCCTGTGCTGAACTCTGAGACACTGAGCAGACTATAAATAGGATCCTGGAAAAAGAAAAAAAAAAAAAAAAAAAGGTAGACCTGGAACAGACTGTCAGAGGTCAACTCATCCAACACATCTCCTCTGAAGGAGGAAGGAAATTTCCAGAAGCAAATCAATGATGTGACTGCAAATTCCCTGCACTTCCCTTGAAAATGTTCCCTCACTCCATTGCATGGAGTAAACAAACACATATACAAGGAAGAGGGAGAGAAGTGAAACTAAGAAACCGTCAAAATTTAGCCCCAATTCCTGTGCATCAGCAAAGCTACTGCAGCGATTCTTTCACTGACAAGCACCTATCAGTGACACTGATGGGGACACACAGCACTTCACCCACCTGATCCCCACAGACCAGACTCAGGATCTCAACATGATCCCATCTGGACACATCTGGCACATCTAACCCCACACAGGTGTGGATGCTGCAGGTGATGAGCCACAGCAATGACACCTTGGTGAGGGGACATGCACAGTGCCTTCTACCCACACACAAATGCAAGCAGAACTCCAAGCCTGCACAAGACTCCAAAAATTCCCAAAAACAGCCACAGTGCCTCTTTTCACTAGAGAATTCCCACAATTAATGCTGCCCTGGTGCACCCATGTTACATCTGCAGCTGGCAGGCTGAAGGCACCTTGAGCAGGTTCCATCAACCACTCTCTGTACAAGAAATCACCAAATTGACAATCTCCTGAGAACTGGGCTAGAGCCAGCAACTCCTTCCCTGCTGGTGCTCAGGGCAAGTCTGAGCTCTCCTTGTTAAAATAACCCACATTTCACTGACAAAGCAGTGGCTTTTGCCTTCAAAGTGAAAATGTTTCTAAAAAATTTTGGGGTTAGTCACCAGAGATTTTAAACTGAAATTTGTCATTCTTTATATTGAAGAAGCAGATCTGGACTTTCCCTTTTTTTTTTTTTTTTTTTTTTAACCTAGCTTTAAATTAGTTCTCTTCCCACAAAATCTCTCTTCTAGATAACAGAGAAAAAAGCAAAAACAACACATAAAGCCAGGGTGGGGTAAATACCACTCTTCTTTCTCCATAGGGGAGAATAAATACTTAAGGTATGGCAGTGGCTCCACACTTTTCATTTTCTAAATTCAGACCACTGAATTAGTGGTCTGAATTTAGAAAATTCAGAAACTAACTAAACTCTGAATCACATTTGTACAAGGCTTTTTATGAGGGTCATTAGTGACAGGACAATGGGGGACAGCTTCAAACTGACAGAGAGAAGATTTACACTAGGTATTAGGAAGAAATTCTTCCCTGTGAGGGTGCTGAGGCCTGGCACAGGGTGCCCAGAGAAGCTGTGGCTGCCCCTGGATCCCTGAAGTGTCCAAGGCCAGGTTGGACGGGGTTTGGAGCAACCTGGGATAGTGGAAGGTGTCCCTGCTCATGGCAGGGTGTTGGAATGAGGTCCCTTCCAATCTTTTAGGTCACTTCCAGCCCAAACCATTCTGTGATTGTGTGATTCTACACATCTGCAAGAACAAACCCTAAATTTAACATATTTTTCTTCTTTTTCTTTAAAGCATCATTTCAGCCATCCCTGAAAAGTTTTGGGTGAGCTTGTGCAAATGCTGCAAATGTGCAAGTGAAGTGCTCAGCTTCAACCAGGACTCCTCCAAGATCTCTTCTCCTTTCTTAGGTCACCAGGTCAAGAAGCCAATTAAGCACTTCTGAGTGGTCCCAATTCCTGACATAATGAATTTTCTTTAGGAGAAAGTTCTTATCTATAGAGATAAGATCAACATCATTATGTACCTCCAGAACTATAAATAATTCCCACCTTATAAACTTTCCCTCAGCACCACAGAGCATCTGAGACACAACTACTCCAGCAGAAGAGGGAGAAGGTGGAAGCAATCCAGGTCACCACTTAGAAAAGCAATATATTCAAGCTTTGTTTGAAACAGAAAATTCCTTGGGAGATCTACAGGGAATGAAGATGTTCTGCAGAGCAATACAAGGTACACTTGGGAAGAGACTCCGCCTAGAACATGACCACGCTCAGAATAAGAAGAAAATTTGTCCAATTTTCGCACCATTAAAATGCTACACATAAATTAGAAAGCAATGTAATAGTCAGAGCATCTTAACAATTTCCCCCAGTCTGTCGCCACGCTTGGTAGTCCCAAATTTATCAGGCTGCAGAAAATTAATTCTCCAGGGGAATCCAGTTCTTACCCATCTTTCCATCTACATCAGGCCTCCATTCCACCGGTCCCAAACTCTTGTGCCTTGTCCTCCTCTCTCAAGCATCCACCCTGTAACAAACATACACAGAGGTTACAGATTAATTTTGACATGACAACAGGGTCATGGACCCCTTTTCACAAAGCCTCTGGGAAAGAGGAAAGAGGAGAACCTTATTTAGGAATGGAGACCAGGAGTCTGCCTTCCTCTGCACACACCAAAGGTAACACACCACAAACCTGGGACCTTAATGGTTTTAAAATCTTGGAATGAACACCTTGTACTTCCTTAAGAGCAGAACATTTTAATTACATGATATTTTTAATGTGTTTTTACATGATTAATGTAACCCTAAAGCAATACCATCTTTAACACTTCAGATTCCACAGCATCCCTGTGGGATAACACTCACTTGGGGAACACACTGACAGCAGGACATGGAAAAGCAGTCCTGAATCAAAGCAGAAACCTAAATTTAAGCCTTCCAAATGGCAACCAAGGTTCCCCAGGGCTAGACCAGCTTTCCTCTGACTGCATGGGAAAAAAGCTGAGTGCAGGCAGCTCTCAGCAGCAGTGACTGCCCCGTGCATCCCTCATGGGAGGTGTGTCCCTAGGAGCCCTCCCAGAGTTTCTGCCTTCAATCTGCCCCCAACACCAGCACAGAAGTGGGCTCAGTGACCTACCATCCTGCATTCAGCCAAACTCCTGCACCCAGTAAGGTTTTTTGGGGTTTTTTTGGCCACCAAGAAACTAAAGCAGGCCTGAGCCTGCTGGAGCCTGTCCTGCTCACTAATGAAAAGCCTCATTTTAGACTGAACAAAGGCAAAATCCACCTAAAGATGGGCACCATTTACAGGACACTGTGATAGAAGACAACATCAAATTCCACCTTATCTGCCTGATAAGCCCTCAGATTTCTTGGTTATAAACCTGTGTGACAGCACAAGAAGAGGGAGAAACACCTCAAGAACATGATCAGACTTGCACAGGGAGTAAGACATTCCTGTCCTGCAGTCACTGCAGGTTGCCCTGAAGTCAATGAGAGCCACGTGCTCCAGGACACTGAGATGGATCCTGGAGTGTTAAATATGAGGCATTGGTCAGAAGTGGTAGGAAAAGGCACTTTGAAACCTCCTGGCTTGGTCAAATCAGTTCAAACACAGCAACAAATCTGAAGAAGTCCAGGAATGGTCCCAAGCATGGATTAAAATGATTTTCTGCAGCTCTGTGAGCCGTGTGCCTCGGTGCTGGCAAGCACAGGGATATTTATCCAACCTATTTTGAGAGAGACAAGCAGGAAGGGAAGGTGATAAGAGAGCAGCAGAGGCAGAGGCATCCAAGTGCCTCTGAGAGAGTTGTTCCTTCTCCTGCAGCTTCCTCCCAGAACAGCACCATCAGCCTGGGAGCCCAGGGCCACCAGGAACTCTGCTTTGTCCACTTCCAACACCAAGAAGGAGGCAAGGAAGTGACCAAACAGCTTGAATGGTTAAAAATCCTACCTTGAGAAAGAACCAGTCAGTCTGTGCAACGCTGAATCAAGAGGGAGCAGAAAAGCAGCAAGAACGCAGAGTAAAAATTCCATCTGATTATAACAAGAGCAGGAAACAGCCCAAACCTTCACTTTTGCTTTCAAAACTGCTGTGACACTTCCAGGAATTAAGCTGTGTGCCTAATTTGCACTGAGGGCCACAGGCAGACAGCCTGGATCAACTGTAAATTCCTGGGACAGCCCAGGTTAACTCTCCTATCAGAGTAACAGATTTTTCTAATGTCTTTTTGGAGACCTTCCAGACCTTTCCAAACCATATCTAGTCACAAAAACAAGCACCCACAGAAACTCTGCAAACAAGCCCTGGAAAAAACAGGTGACCTTTCCATCAGCAGAGCCCTCCCCTTGCTGCTCTCCATCACCTCTGCCACAGCAAACCCCTGAGACCCCACAGCCCAGCCCTGGTGAGCAAACCAGCCCCTGCACACAGGGCAGGAAATCTCCACAGATACACAAGAGAAAGAAGGATTTTCTGGTTTAGCAGCTCTCTCCAATGCTGAGGACAGCCAGCCTTCAAACTGGACTGCAAACATTGGCCATTTCCGTGGCTTCCCAAAAATACATACCAGCAGCTTCCTGTCACAGAAGGACAAATTCCTGTTTCTAGTACAAATTCTGTCCTATTATTATGTCCCTTAAAAAACAGGGAGGGGGGAAAAAATAAGAGGGCACTAAAAGGGAAAATCCTTTTGCTACAGATGCTGTTCCAAGCAGCTTCTCCTCCCACTAAGCTCCCTGATCAGTGCTGGCAGTTTGGGACACAAAACCAGGGAGTGTCTGAAACTGGGCTCTCACTGGCACTGCACCCCTCCCACAGCCCACAGAACCCCGTAAATCTACTCAAAATCTCCCTGCTAAGCACCTGCCAAGCAGTGAGAGAGCTCAGCAAGGTGTTGGCTCCCAGGGGTGCTGGGGCAATGCATTCCAGGTTTGTGTTGTGCATGCAAGAGACTCTGTCTGCTGCAGTCTGCTCTCAGGAAACTGCTGGAAGTTACTTCACCTGCAGGAAAGCCCAGTACAGATGCTCTGATCCAGGGGAAAATAATAATAATATAATTATAATTTAATTAATATTATAATAATTGATATAATAATATAACAATAATTATCATCATAATAATATTATAATAATTGATTGTTTATCAGTTTTGCTGAACTTTGCAGGCAGAGTGGCTCAACTTCATTATGGCTCTGTGAGTGCAGGGTATGAGTATCTAAGTGAGAGATGTATGCAAGGTCATTCATCCACTTTGAAAATTAATCCCTGGTTTTCTTTTTTTCTTCCCATACTCCTGGTTGGGAAGGGATTAAGCAAGACTGAGCTCAAGGGAGGCAACAGTTCAGCTGTGACATGTCAGTGCAACCATAACTCCTGCCTCTGTGGATCTAAGTTACAGAAAGCACAGCAGGGGAGGAGAGGATGGAGAAGTGTGATTTTCTCCTGGGTGTAAGGGAAGATAAAGCAAAGTGAGCAGGAGATTTACTGTGAGGAATTATGTAGGATGAAGGTTAGGAAAGCAGGAAGAGTGCAGTCCAGCAGTGAGAGCTGGAGCCACCTGCAGTGTGCTATTGATATATGGGATTTACAGCATCACCTACCCCAAAAAGGGTTGTTCTTACCCCGCAGAGGCTCAGCATCCACCATAAAACACAGACTTCATGTCAGCATGTCTTGCCACTACTGCAGCACAAGCAAATAGCATCTCCCTCTGCAGTTCATCATCCCCAGGCTTCCAGGGAAAGCAGCACCTACTTATTCCTGCCTGAGCACCACTTAGCACTTTGGTTTGGAGGTGTAGGGACACACCACTGTAAAAAAAAAAAATAATAACAAGCCACAGTTGCCCCTGAAATAGGGCTCGGCTGGAAAGCTACTCAAACTAGCATTGCTAAAATTGGGACTTTCCTTGTTTTTTCAAGCAGCAGGGAACATGTTGGGCTCAGAGAGTTTAACAAGCAAGAGTCAAGCGGAAAAAATCTCTCCTTTTTAAGAGTTGACCACATTAACTTTCAGCAAGTTTCCGGGAGTCCTGCCAGAGCACTGGAGCTTTGTATACTACGGAACTGTTAAAAATATTATTGTAAATGTTATTTTCAAAAAGCTTCAGAGGCCAGGGTTGGGGGAGTGCAAAAAACAACAGCAAAGCAAATGAGATTGTTTTAATGGTGAGAACACAAATGGATGTGTGCTGATAGCTCAGGCAGCCTGCAGGCTTGGCAAAGAGGGATTCAAAGGCAAAGGGAGAGTGGTTGGAATATTACAGGTTTTCCCTGATCATCCCAACCTCATCCTTACAATTTTCTCTAGACACTGCAGAACATTCAACCTGCTGTACTTAGAACTGCCCTGGAACTTGGATCCATATTCTGGGATACACAGAACAACAGCTAAATTTTGGTGCCACTTCAGACACAGAAGACCCTGCCCTCATGGCATTTTCCACCCAGGTTATCCAAAGGACATACCACACAAGGAAAGTAAAAAACCAATTTAAGACTGTGCATCTTTGTAGATGTAGCACTTAGGGACATGGTTTAGTCATGGACTTGGCAGTTCTGGGTTAATGGTTGGACTCTGTGATGTTAGAAGTTCTTTTCCAGCCTAAATGATTCTCTGATTCCATGTTTATGAGCAGGTGGGATGGACTTTCTGCAGACATGTGTGTAACCAGGTTTGCAGGTGTGTCTCCCCAGACAGCTCAAGGGACAAAGTTCATCAGCCAAGATGAGGAGAATAAAACCTCTCCTGATCAGGCTGCTAAGCTGGAGGTGGCATGCACAGACCAGCAGAGCTCATGGAAGGAGCCAGCCCGTGCCCTGGGACCTACAGCCCATGAAACCCAACAAGCAATTCTGTATCTGTACCCATCAGCTGAGGCTCCTTCTCCCCAGTTTTGGGCATGATACCCCAAAAATGCTTAAGAATCTTTCTCACTACATCTGCTGCTGGGAGAAGAGATCAGATTTGTGTTTAAAAGCCATCGTGCTCAGTGGAGGATTCCTTCAGTCAGTGACCCAGCCAGGGCAGCTGCACTCGACAGCTGCTTCTGGAGAAAAATCTCCTGAGCCATCCTGTTCGCTCTAGCACGACGTGTGCTGAGAACAAGAGGTTTAGAACCTGCCTGAGTCCTGCTGTTAACATCCATGACAGCCCTTTAAAGAAGCCACTGAGATCTTAAAACAAATCCTCTTCTCAGAAATTACTTTTTATAAAAGAAATGTTCCAGAGAGCACACTCCAGTAAGTTATCATAGAGAGGTTTGGGTAGGAAAGGATCTTAAAGATCTTCTAGTTCCAGCCCCCTGCCATGGGCAGGGACACTTTCCACTACCCCAGTTCCTCCAAGCCCTGTCCAACCTGGCCCTGGACACTTCCAGGGATGGAGCAGCCACAGCTTCTCTGGGAACCTGTGCCATGGCCTCACCACCCTCACAGGGAAGAATTTGTTCCTAATACCCAATTTAAATCTCTCCTCCTTCAGTTTAAGACCATTCTCCCTTGTCCTATTACTCCATGTCCACATAAGAAGTCCCTCTTCAGCTCTCCTGTAGCCTCTTTAGGTACTGGTATTTTTCTCAGTCCCTTTTCTTGCTTTGCAGTAAATTCCTTTTACTAAAGCCAGTGCAGTAATCAGTAGTGTATACTGGCAAATTAAATAGCTTTGATTTTCCATACAGATCTCAAAATTCTGGAACAATAAAACAAATAAGAAAATCAAAAGGATTAGAAAGGACTCTTCTAGCAGCAAAGGTCAGACACCACAGCCCCATCACGTCAGAGTTAATCTATTTTACATGTAACAGACAGGTCAAGCAAAGTAAGTGTCCAAAGAATACACGTTCCCCACCTGTTTGGGTTTTTATTTTTATCAGGGTCTGCACAGCACAGAATTGTGTCTACTGAACTCACATTTTTTACAGAGAAACCACCTCCCCCAGCAACTGGTGGAGCAGACACCCTGATTACATCCCAAAGCCCACCTCAGTCCCACTGTGCCTAAATCCAAGTTTTCAAACTAGGCACTGAAGTGACCAAGTCTAAAGGATCCTCATCTCCTGCAAGCCTGGACATTCACCTCCCCAGATGAAGCTGAGCCAGGATTATTTACACACACAGCCCTGCCTGCGAGGATGAAGACCTGCAGCTAGGGGAGAGATCTGTCCTGCATGATTTTCCCTTCCACAGGGCAAAATCCTGTCTTCAGGTAGTTCTCTGTGCACTTATGAATCAGAGGGAAACCCTGATGCCAGTTGCACCTAGTGAAACCCTCTGATTCCAATGAACATTCCCCTCTAAGAGAACACAGCAAAGGGAAGGTATTTCTACATATAATATAAAAACCAATGCAGAAGAATGTTGTCATTTCTTCCTCTTGCAGGTTTTCATTGCCTTATTTTTGTCTTTCTCCTCAAATGACCAAAGATTTTGTGGGAGGGAAATGAAAGCAAAACCGCGTATCTGGAAAAGTGAAGCTTCAGGCCTCTTTCTTCCATGTTACTGGGAAAAACAGGAAAGAGAATGAGCAGAAACCAAAAAGGAGGAATAGACACTAAAACCTTCAGGTGAAATAAGCCATCAGAAAAGTGTTTGTCTCAGAAAAAAAAAATATTTCCTGGGAAAAGCAGTTGGGAGAAAATCATCTGGTATCAGAAACAAAGAGTCTCCAGGAATGGAGCTTTACACCAGAGAGCTGCAAAGCCAACGTTGTGCCAGGAGAACCTGGCCTGAGAGCTGGAATCTGCACCAGGGACTGGGATGACAGGCAGAAATCAACCCTGTCTCTGTAGCTTCAACATCTAAGAGTATCAACTGCATAACCCGGCTCATGGCTGATCCAACATGGATTTTAACACTAAGTGACCAAGCTCTGGACTGGGAAGGAGGGAGATCCATCCCACGGCTTTGGAATCACATCATGGCAGGATCAGGGCTTTGAAGCCACTGTGCCAACTCCCACATTCACCCCACCTCATCTCTGACCCACTTTCTCTCCCTCTGAGAGCACAGAGGATAACACAGCTGCACATCCCAGGAGCCATGCCACCAGCCCCTGTAATGCAGCATGTCCCCTCAGCCTGGCAGGATCGATAGTCCCTCGCAGCCATCCCCCTGCACAGCTTCCTCTTTAACGAGCCACAGCCTCTCCCCCGCAGCCTGCCCGGCTGTTATTGATCCCAACCAGGCTTTCTGATCGACTGCAAAGCCGAGGGCTCAGGACTAATTGACCCCTCTCTGCTCTCTCAGCAGCCACCTGGTTGATTTGCTCCTTCTCTGTGGGCAAGAAGCACAACCTCCACAGCACATGGGGAGACCAGGACCCCAACAGCCACCACAAATTTTGGCAGGTCCTTTCCTTGCTCGTGCCACTTCTGCCATGCAACTCTGCATTGAGATTTCTCCAGTGGGAGAAGGCAGAGCTCAGTGAGTGCTTAGGGGCAAGCAAAGATTAAAAGCCAGCTGTGGTTTTGGGCAGAAGGACCAGGTTTCTGCACAGCCCCAGGACGGCGCTGCCTCCAAGAGCTGCTGGCTCGTGCCTGCCATCAGTGGGGTGGTGATGGGGTTACGAAACAAGCATGTGGGGCAGCACGGAGGCTTTGCTTTCTTTGTCCTCTGGACTTGCAGTATCACATGAACTCAAGTGCACTTGCCTTCACAGTAACAAATGAGCCATCAACAGAGCAGGAACCAGACTGTGAGCACACGGCCACGTACTCACAGAACCTTACAGCCTGCAGAGCACACACTGCCCGAAGCTCAGAGCACTCAGGGCCTCCCAGGTCTGCCCTGCCTCTCCTGCCAGCCCTTCCCCACCCAATTTTCCCAAAGCTGTGGTTCTGCAGAGTCTGAGCACAGCCTGCTGCTGGCTGCAGTGCACACAAGGCAGCTTCTTCTCCAGAAGAGCTGCCCAAGCTGTGCCATCACCCAGTGCCCCCCAGAGCAATGCAGCAGCTCCCTGCTGCTGCACTCACTCTACTTCATTCCCCAAGCCCAGTGGAGGGAAGGAAAGATGATGGCACTGAGGAAAAGGCGTATCTTGCCTCTAAACCCAGCTCAGGGCATTGCAGAACTTGAGATGGAGAGCATGACAGCTCACCAAGGCCAAGAGCAGTCTGCAGGGGAGGCAGTGGGATGAGTCATTTCCTCTCCTACCATGTCCAGCCTGCTGTGGAGCAATGGAAAGTCACTGTGGGCATTTTGTCCAGCCCAGAGAAAGTCTGACCTGGAGACTTTCAGAAAAGAGAAGCCCATCACCCTTGAGAGACCATGAACCATCAAGGCAGCTGTACAACACCTCTGAACTGGCAGACCAGCTGCTCAGCTGCTCCAAAATCAGGTCACTTATTAGGCACAGTGGGGAAGCAGCTTTCTTCTACTTTTAGAAGAAAGCTCTGGAGAAATACAGTTCAGTTCAATATTGATTCCCACGGCTCCGTTACAGACAGACAGAATTAATTTCCAGGATGGAAAGAAACATATGCCTGCGTATCAAAACAAAATACAGAAGCCTTTCCAGTCCTCCGGCTGCATTTCAATGGAAACCAGAAGGCTGTCATGATAGAAAGATTTCAGTTTTCTAATTAATCCTCCCTGCTGAGAGTTTAATGCTGCTAATTGATGAGGAGAAGTGGTGTCCAGACAGCGCTTGCAATTCCTTTTTACATCTTTAGGCCAACTTCTCTCTAAATTAAATAATAATAAGGCAGATTTGTTCCCTTTGTGCACTGTGCCCTGCTCCAGCTCCCTCCTCCCTAGAAGATGTCTGGTGGAGAGAAGGGAGGCAAAGCCCATGTCAGAGCTCTTTACAAGTGTTGGAAGTTTTCCTGGAAAACGTCATCTGTGATACTGTCACTTCCACAGGACAAGCCAAGAGAAAGACCAGTGGTGCCAGGGACACTGCCTGTACCATGAAACACCCTCCATGGATCTGGGAGAGCTTCTCTCCATGCAACAGAGCAGCTGCTCAGCCAAGAGATGTCCCACAACACTTCCAAAAACCACACAGAATGTACCAGGGTGTCAGGAAATGGATCATCAGACCCTGCAGAACGGCCCCTGGCACCCAACCAAGTGCCACCACCAGCAAAAAGATGTCACAGGTGCAGAGGAAGGTTGGCTGCTCACCTGCACCACAGAACAGTTCTCATCCTTAACCCTAAATATTGATCTCACACTGGTGTGGACCAGGAGACACCTCTGGAGCCAGCAAAGTGATCCTAAGTGCAAAATCCAACACAGTGTCAGTAGGAGAAGGTAGTTCAGCACATGCCTGGATAGGAAATTCCTGCTCCCATTCCCTACAGGAGTACATGCTCTATCCATTCCTGATCCAGTTAAGGGCAGAATTTGTCCCTTTATTCTCAACACTCGGCGATTTCAACCCGAGTGCTCTGAGCTGCAGTTGGGGAATGTGAAATAAAAACCGAACCAGCTTAGTAACCGTGCTGTGGTTACTAAGCAGTGATAAACCAAGCAATGCTGATGGTCCCCAAGCTCTGGCCTGACACTCCAGCACTGCTCTGTTTGTCATGGCAATAGCATTTCCACCTGCACCTCTCTGACATCTCCCCTGGGAGCCTTTGCACACCGCTGCTGTAGATCATGGCCAGCAGAGCCCAGGCCAGCTGTGCAGAGGTCCCGCTGGCTGACCTCTCTTTTCCAAAAGGCTTCTATTTTTTCTCCCCCCCCCATTATTATTAGTTTTCAAGCCACCTACTCCATCATAAATATAAAGTAAAATTAGCTTATTCCTAGAATGCTATAAAAAGACAAGCTCATGCCTGCACAAACTGACAGCAAGTTAAGGGGAAGGCTCCAAACACGCCAAGAATGTCAAGTCAAGAGTTCCTGGCACCCTTTTACTACAAAATCCTATTGCTGCAAGCAACTTGTGCACGTGCAGGTTGAGTCACGTGCGTGCAGAGTCCCTCACCTGCACAGGCTGCCTGCTGCTCCTCCTCAGAGCCCTGGGCAAACCCCTCCTGTCTGCCCAGCAGCCTATTAATAAATATACACCAGGGAGAAAAGCTGCTTGCCATGAGATGATCTAATAGGACCTTTTCCATCTCTTAACTTTTCTGCTTAGTCACAGGATAAATATCTCCCACGTTGTAGAGGAACACGCTGGCTTTGCTCGCCTGCCTGTGGCTGGGAGAGTTGCCCTCTGAAGATGTTTTGTTTTCCAGATGTTCACACAGAATCACAGAATGGCTGTGGTGGGAAGGGAGCTCTGGAGATCTCCCAGTCCAGCCCCACTGCTGAAGGAGGCTCACCTAGAGCAGGTTGCACAGGATCAAGTCCAGGCAGGTTTTGAATACCTCCAGAGACAGCTAACAGGGCTTGCCCAGGGGTAGTTACACAACAGAGGACTTGCACTAGCCTGGTTTTCAGCTTCAGTGAGCTCTGAGGCACCCAAGCAAGTCCCCTAATTCCTGTCCCACAGCCACAAGCAGCACAGAAACCTCGTTTTTGTACCATCAGAATACTTCTCTGAGCTCTCAAGCCTGCTGCTGTCCAAGATGGAAAGGCACTTCATTTCCTTTCACAAAGGGCAGGTTGGCAAGAGCACAGACAGCAAACATCCAGGTCAAGCCTCCTGTGATAGACTGTCAGAAAAAAGCCTAAAAAACCCCAACCACCAACCACCCCAGAAATGGAAATGCAAGGAACCAAAGGGTTTGGGGAGAAGAGGCTCCAATGCAGCTTAGGTGTTTATGTTTACATGGCAATTTCCATTGCCATTGATTCATGCCACAACAGCAGCAAGGCTCTCTCTTGGTTTTAAAATGCCTGAAGTGTGAAAGGCTTCCAAAAGAGATTATCCTCACACATAACCCAGAGAGCACCTGAGAGCCTCAAGGACACAGATCTGCAAATTTCACTGTGAAAGGAGAAAAAAGTTTCACCATATAATCACAAAAATGACACCATACCATAAAAAAACCAAACAAACAAACAAACAAACAAAAAAAAACACAAAAAAAAAAAAAAAAAAAAAAAAAAAAAAAAAAAAACAACACCAAAACAAAACCACCAAAAGCCACACAGCCTAAATATCTCTTGCAACAAGATGGACACCAAGGGATGGGGCAGCTGGGAGTAGAAGGTTTTACTTCATTTTCTGCTGAACAATGGGATAACCCTGAGCATTGCAAATTCTCACAGGATTCTGTGTTTTTCGTAAGAACGTTGTTCCTGGAGTCACATGATTACATCAGAATCCACACTTCCCCTTTTTTTTTTTTTTTTGGTTAAAAAGAAGTATTTGCAGATGTCAATGATGTCAAAAGTTAAAGAAGTGTAAGTCATGTCTGAAATGCTCAAACAAGAAGGAATAGAAACATCTACTTTAAAAGAAATAAATCTGTATTTTTTGGAGGAAAGAATGTGATCCTTTTTACCAACACTATACACTGGAAACCTATAGACTGGACAGGGACTGACTGAATTTTGGGGAGAGGTGGGTTCCTTCAACATGTCCATCTGCAAGTTAGAGATCAAAAAATACAGCTTTCCTAGCAACACCTGCCTAGAAATTCAGCAGCCCCTTTGGGGTACTCTGATACTGGCTTTCTAGTCAAAAGAACATTATGCACTGGGGGACGATATCAAGGCACTGCAGTTTACAAAAAAATAAAATAACAAGCAGCAGAACTCCTTCCCAAATTTTGTTCCCATTTCTTTTATCCAGCATCAAGCAGGGCAAAGCCACGGAATTCAGCTATGCCAGCTCACCTGCTGGCATTCCCTGCTCACCAAACCACCAGATTCACAGCTACTGGTGGATCTTGCCCAGCAGAAATTTACCTGGTGGTAAAAATTAGTCTATAAATAAGAGCTTGAGCTTCTGAAAAAGCCTGTGTTGGATCTCAGAGAGCTCATCCCATGGTCTTGCTAAGCCTGGGGCAGTGTGACCATGGCACTACAGGCACCTGGGCTGCAGCTGCCCACCAGTTCAGAAAAATAAACTTTGGCCACATGTTCAAATACTCACAAGCACCACAAAGAGCAGAAGACCTCAGGTCACGTTTATTTCCTATTTTTGCATGGAACAAAACAATTAAGACCTAAAGGATCTATGGCGTGCTAGGCCATGCATTAAATACATTTTATCCATGGAAAAAAAGAGGGTAAAGACTACAGTTCTGGTTAAATCAGCAGTGTTTACCCATTCTGTCCAAACTAACTAGCAAAGATGCAGAGAAATTCAGAGGTGGAGGAGAAGATGAAGGGCCTGAGCAGCTGTGGAGCTCACAGCAGCTCCTGGCACAGGGTGCTTGTGCAGGCAGCAGCCCCGAGCCAAGCCCTGGGGTGCCATCCAGCACCCTCACTGGAGCTCAGCCGTGCCATTCCTCGAGCTCCAGGGCTTTGCTTTTCGTCAGCTTTTCACAGAGACAGCAGCAGGGCACAGAGAGAGGAAACCTCGCTGCTCGCTGGCAAAGCCTCCGGGTTTCTGCATTATCTCAGCCCCGAGCTTGCAGGGAAGTGAGCACAAACCTGTTCAGTCACATTGTTCCCGCTCAGCCCTGGCCCGGCGCCGGGCCATTGAGCTGCCGTGGTCCCAGCACACATCTGCAGCTCCAGCCCCGTTCCCTCGGCACAGCAGGACACACTTCTGCCTGCCCTGGCTGCAGAATCAACCCCAGCCAAGCTCCAGCACAGACCATGCCCAGCATTAGAGGCTGCTTCACAGCTATCGAATTCCTGACCTGGCTGCACGGTGTGGAACACACCAAACCCTCGCTCCTGGCAGCCCTGCAAAGGATGGGCACACCAAACCCAGACACACCAAACCCACAGCACCACAAATCTCCCTATCCAAACAATGACCTTCTGCCTGCCCAGGATTTCCCCTCCCTTCTCTCTGTCTGCTCTCAGGTGCAAACGGTGGCTGGACTTGGGAAGGATTACCACAGAGGCTGCTGCAACCTTGCTGCAGAGGTGTCAGAACACCTGGGGACCTCCTGGGGAAGCTGTCACAGGGTTCTGATTCTCTTCTGGTTAATGTTTATCTTGCTGCACTTGGTTCTCAAGGATGTCTGTGCTGCTGCCTTTGAACCACACGGGAAAAAAACAGAAAGTGAATCCAGGGTCTACACATAAATAAATAAATATTTTTAAAATAATAATCAGAATAGCCAAACACTAAAACACCTCTTGCTAAGACTCTGCTCTGCTGCATCAAAGTCCCCTATTTGAGCAAACATGGTCAAAAAAAAAAAAAAAAAGAGATGAAATTACAGTTTTGTTTGCAGAATTTCCTCTGTACCTCCTTCTCCTTCCCCAGAAAGACTTGCTCTAAAAGGAAAATACCACTCATCATGTTTCTATCCTTGCTTATTTAAGAGGAGAACCACAGCCTACAGCTCTGTAATATTATTAGCACCTTTCCCCTTTTTACACCAAACCACAACTAAATGAAACATGCTACAAAAACTAAACAGACATGGAAGTTACAGGTCCTTTTTTTTCATCCCCTTTTTAAAACGAAGTATTTTCTGAGCCGAGCTCTAAAAACCAGATCACACATACAAAGAAACGAGTTTGGAAATCCCCCTCCCTCCACCCCCGCTGCTATTTGCTAAGGAAACCAGATGCCCAAAGCCAGCCAAAAAATTATCTCAGCCATTCTTAAGAGAGCCTACAGTGCATTTTCATGAGTCATGGAAAGCAACAACTCGTTGCTTTGGTAATGCTAGGTAAGCAACTGGTCATCCATCCCCAACCAGACCTTCAGCAGGAAGTCAGAGCAGCCTGTGTCTTGACAGATTACATCAGAGACAGCCCCAAAACAGAGCTCTGCAGCAAGGTACCTTGCAGGAGGTTTTGTGGGGGATGCCACAAACTGTGTCCCATGAAAGCGTTTAGCACAGCCTTCAGCAGCCAGGATCCCCCACGGTCCTGACCCAGGGCTGTCACCAGTGCTCCACAGCCAGGGCAGGCAGAGCTGCCTGCTCAGGCAGCAAGAGGAGAGGGAAGCCACAGACAGAGGCAGGGATTAGCAAGAACCCTCTTTGGGTTGGAGACTCTCCTGCAGCGGCACCACTCCAAGCCCCTGGTGACACTCCTGAACATGGCATGAAGGTGGTGACGTCCTGTGATGCAGCCTAGAGCCCTCCAATCATACCTGTCCAAGGTTTTGGAAATCCAGCCCAGGACAGGTCGGGGAGGTGGCAGGATCACCATGCACCAAGGGGAGATCCTGCTCAACACATCCCATGTTCTTCCACAAACATTTCCCCCTTTCACCTCCTCCTGGTGACTCCCACAGCAACCACACAGCCACTGCTGCCTGGGAAGCTCCCACAGGGGTGAGACACCAAACTGCACCTCTCTGGCAACACCTGGCCTGAAAGGCAAATCAACTTCCCAAGTGATGATGAAACAGGTACAGGAAGCCTTGCTCCATCTCATCAAACCTCAGTGCACCACACCACCTCCCTGGGACAGCCTCACTGGGTTCCTGAAAGGGAAGCTCTCCAGCACAGGATTTCCTGGACACAGACCAAGACTAGAACTAGCTCATTCTCATCCAGAGATGAAGGCAGTTACAATCTTCAGCACCCTCTCTGCTAAGTACAAAAGCCAGTTGTGAAAACGCATCCTCAGCCCTTACAGGCTCACACCAGATTTTATTCACACCTGTAATGCTGCAGGTGAAGTTGCTGAAATACTGGAATGATTTAAACATTTTCTCTCTTTCTCTTGTGTCATCAGCCACAATGTGAGTTGTGCACATCTTTAACATTTCAGCTTCCCGGGAAGAGCACTGTGGAGAGTCTCAGTAAGCATCACCAATCCAAACAAAAACAGGCAAGAACTGGCATGGTTCCTCAAATCCTTCTTTTCAGCCATGTCACAAGAGGAGCAAGCAGACCTCAGCTTAGGCCACCAGTGAAGCAGATGCAGCCAGGCAACAAAGCCACCAGGAGCCCTCCTAGCAGAGAAAGCTGAGGACAGGAGTGGGACAGAGCAGCACTCTGTGCTGTGAGGCTCCACACCCAGGGAGCCCTGAGAGTCCCCTGCCAGCCCCAACACCCAGCAGGCTGCAGCAGATGTCAGCAGGGCTTCCCTTGGCTGCCTCTGCCAGAGGAAGAGCAGCTCCTGGGGCTCATCAGGAGCCAAGTGCAGAGCTTCCCAGTGCAAAGCCAAGAAATTAACCTGGCAGGACTTGTCCCATCATGAACTCTACCAAGGCACTTCAGCCACGGCCACCATTCAGAAGGAACACATGGAGAGAGCACTAAAATGATGCCTTTCCCAAAGATTTTCCCTCTGGCACGGCACAGCAAGCTCGGGAGCAGCTCAAATGCATCCTGCAACAACATCCAGAGTTGGACCTTGACCCTTTCAGTAAAACCAATGATGTAATAAGCTAAGCACAGCTCTGTTTATCTCTTTTACTTGCTACCAGCACCATCCAAAGAGAAATAACTGGAATATCTTGCATATTTCTCTAATGACTCTTGTTATTCTGTTTGCACCAGCATGGAGGGACTAAGACCAAGGAGCAGCAAACCAGTGGTTTATTAACCACGAGGTGCTGAGGTTTCCCAAAAGCCACTCTCCAAGAGGAAATCAACAGAAGGATTCTAGTAGAGGGACCAAAGCTGTAGGTTTGTGCTGAAAGGCAAACAGAAGGCATTGAAGCTGCAGTATGAACACTTTCCACCAGCAAGGAAAGCTCTCCAGGAGCTTGGCCCAGCCTGGTACCTTCATTGAAGGATGCTTCATCAAACAAGCCCTGCTCCACAGCTCCACACGACACCAGTGCACAGATCAGTCTCAACAAAAGGAAGCCCAAACCTCTGATTTGATGTACTGGTTATTAATCTCTTACACACTCCCAAACCTCTCTGTCCCACAGATCCACACACCTCCCTCCAGCCACATACTCCCACAGCACAGTGACTTCAGGGTTATCACCCCTCTGCAGATAACACTATCATCAGCCCCCATCTGCATCACCCAGCTAGAGATAAGAGTGTTATCAGCTGCCCTCTGCAATGACACTGCACTGACCCTGCAGAAGAGGGACAGTTCCCCCCAGGGCACTCTCCAGGTAGTGACAAGAGAGGAAGAGGAGAGAGGCTGAAAGGAAGAGGGTATTTAAGAGAGAGTTTCTCTGCATGCACTCACCTGTTCTGCCGTTCACCTTCACCACCTGTGATAACAAGTCTCACCCTCACACCTTCTCCCCAAGCCATTCAACCCAAACAACCCTTCCTTATCAAATCACTGCCCCATGCAGGGGATGCCCCAACCCTTAAATTTGCATCTGGGCAAGATATCACCATTACAGGAGCTGGTGAGAGCCAGATGTGCCCATCACCCTGTGTCCACCATCCTTCTGCAGAATACTCACGGCTTGGGATAGAGCATCCCTGTTGCCACCTTGCACAGTAAAAGGTGCAGACAGCCCACTGTGAAGAATTAAGGATCTGCTAAATTCTTCTGGGCTCCTGTTAACCACAGATGGCACTGCACTATTTCCACATCACAACTAGAGTGTGATTTGACTTCTTCTCAGTACAAAAGCCCCAAAAACAAGAGGTTGCAGCACAAAAGTACTAAGCAATCCGAGTAATCCACCATCCTCATCACAAGGGACTTCCATGCACATCCACAGAATGGAACAGTTCAATTGAAAGGGATCTACAGTGATCATCCAGGCCTGACCACTTCAGGACTGCAGGACGAGGACAACCTCAACAAGGACAGACCTCATCAGATGTGCCGAAGCAGCAGCATCTTCCTCTGACCCTCTGCACAGGTTCAACACAGGCTTCACTCTTACACACAGTATCTGTGCTAAGGACAGTCATGTGCCAACTTTTCTATGTTTCCTTGGGGATTTGGGAGCACCTGAAAGCCACTGTGCATGACACCCTTGCGTGTGGGTAAGACAAACATAACCATGCCAAAACAGGAGCATTGCAGGGGCCGCACTGCACCCTGCAGCACTGATGGATTTAAGGCGTTCCTACCTCCATCACAAAGACTTCTTATCTCACAAATTACTTTCCCAAAGCAGCAAAGTCTTTCTCTCCATCTGAATCACCCCGCTATCAATCAGATGACTTTTTGTCACTTGGCCACAGCAGCATTGCAGAGCGCCTCTAATCCACCCACCCAGGGCTAATTTTTTTCAAGCAATTTGGTGTTTAATCACTACCTGAACGCTTGACCCATCCTCCCACCCCCCCAGGACCTGGCCTGAACACATGCTGTTTACACAGCAGCCCACGCAGGAGCTTGGCCAGCTCCTTCCAGGATCTGGCCCGAGCCGCTGGGCACGGCGCGCTCTGCCAGCCGGACTTTGTCCAGGCAGCTTCTGAGCCAAACCCTGGCTCAGCTCCACCCAGCTTCACTGCTGTTACAGCTCCTTCTCCCTGGGCTGCACAGAATCATTTCCCAGAGTGGAGAGAATAAAATCAGAGAGGCTCTTGCAGAAGTGACAATTAGCTGTGCATAAAATGGTGGCCAGCCTGGGGCTTAACTCAGGAGAGCAGAACCAACCACAGATTCTCATTAAATTCTGAGACACTTTGTCTCCGCTAACATTTATTTTAGGATCATCCAGCATAGAAAAAAGGTGCTTGGGGAATGCATTTGGCAGCTGAACCCCCTCTTCTAGAGGGTACAGGTATACCTTTCACCTCTAAAAGCCTCAGAAAGCCCAGGTCAAACCTTCTGGGCTCCCTTCACAGACATTCCAAGTGCCCTGGGAACAGAAGCTGGCACCTGAGACCAGACACAGCGATGACATGCAATGCTGTGTCCCCACCCTGGTCACAGAGACAGGGATGTAGAGCTGCAAGAGTCTCCATCAGCCAGGCTGATGCTGCTTCTTCCACCATCCTGGTCTCAGCCTGGCCCCAAGCCCTGTGGCTCCAGGGGAAGATCCTGGAACAACATCCCACTGCCAAAACAAAGCAGAGAGCCAGGTGCCCTCTGCCTGCAGCCCCTCTGGAGTGTTCTTCCTGTGTTCCTCATGCAACAGGTGTGCTGCAGGGAACAGCTCCCCTGGGCCTTTGAAGAGCAAGGCATTGTTTTTTAAAGGAGGTCTTAGCTTTTAATTTCTTGTGTCATTAAAGATGAACCGAGACAGACTGATTGGATCATAGAATCGTTAAGGCCGGAAAAGACCTCTGACGTCATTGAGTCCAATCATTAACTCAGCACTGCCAAGTGCACCTCTAAACCATGTCCCCAAGTGCCACATCTACACTGTTTCTGAACACTTCCAGGGATGGTGATTCCACCACTTCCCTGGGCAGCCTGTGCCAATGCCTGACCACCCTTTTGATTTGGGCACCAGCAGCATTTTAGTGACTAACGGGAAAATTACCTGGCTAGACCAGATCAGACCTGCAGGGACAGACAGAAAACAAGCAAAAACACCCACATATCCACACTCCTGCGTGCTCACCTGCACCCTCACAGACAAAAAACCCCTTATCTTGCCTGTCTGATGCTCACCACAGCACTGACCACATCAGATGAAGGCTCATGCCACGCGGGATATGGGGCCAGCCTGCAGAGTTGTGCCTGGTTCAGGCACAACTGAGATGACATTCACTCTGCATCTCACACTGCACTCAGGAAAGGCAGAAAAGGTGCCAGAAAGAAATGCTGAACTGCCCTGGGCTGTGGGAAAGGGGACCTGCTCCTTGGAGGGACTCACCAAAAACACCTGGTCACCCATTTCCCCTTGTGGAGGTTAAACAGCTACATAAATAAAGCCTGGGGACTGAGGGTGAACCTGCCAGGTTCAGTATCAGTGGGCCATCTATAGCTTTCCCCCCCTGTCTGGGGAAATAATAAAAATAAAAAAGTTTAAACCCATATTCCACTTCCTATGGCTCCACACTGCATTTTTCATCTCCCCAGTGCACAGCTGGCATTCTGCACATTTCTGTGCTTGGCCTGTGCTCTGTGCAAAGCGGGGAGTGGAAGGGACTGAGCCCAGCAGCCTCCTGCTATCGTCAGTCATCAGCGAGCACCATCCCTGTCACCCACAGCTCCTCGCTGTGGGAGCCAGGCTGGAAAATGCTCAGCCACCTCCTGTGAAGGGCTGGCACGTGGGATGCATGTCCCCCTCCTGTGCTGCATCTCAGGATCTAAGGAATCCAGAGATTTGCAGAGGGATGAAATGTGTTTCCTGCAGGTTAAACTGCAGTTGAATCTGTCTTTTCCCTCGTTTTCTTTCAGATGATTCCCTCAGTCTGGAGAGCCAAGGCAGACTCCAAGCAATCACTCCCTCTTTTCTTCTACATGTAGACAGGCTTGTGCACTCCAGAGCCAGCCTGCCTTCCCCGAGCAGTCTAATAAAAGATATCCCTTCTAACAGCAAACCCTGACTCACTTCCCTCTAGCCCCGACCAGCAGGTCTCCGACAGCAGGGCCAGATCCACCAGAACAGAAGATCCTGCCAGCCCTCGCGCTCGTTCCCACGTCCATCTGGGGAGAGCGGGGCTGGAAGCACATCACTTTCCATGCTGCAGCAGCACACTCCATCCCACGGCTCTGCCAGGGAGCCAGACACACCGTGGGAGCCTCGCCGGCGTCTTCCCGACGGGAAAATTCACAGAGCATCGAGTCCAAGCTGCAGGCTGAAATCACGAAGCATCATCGAGCAACAGGAACGTTCTGGACGGGATGGAGCCGCTCCTCTGGCCGCCACAATCGCTGGCTTTTTGTGCCGGAGTCGCTTCGTCTGGGTGAAAATCCAGACCACATCTCTCTGCGTGAGTGCACTTCCCTCACAGGCTCTGACAGCCTCCAAAAAAATAAATGCATTGCCCATCAGTGCACGTTGACATGGCAGAGCTGCGGGCTTCTGGTGGAGATTAAGGACCATGGAAAAAACTGCGGCACCAAAACCCGTTCACACGAGCAAGGTATAAAAGGTCCTTTACATCCACATCCCACCAGGCTGGCAGCCCATCCAGCCTCACGTCCTGCCTCAACAGAGGAGCTTTTACAAGCTGCAGAACCTTCCCAGGGCAAAGGCTGTGCCCAGCTGTGGAGGCCTGCTCTGATCTGCAGGAGCCCTGGGAAAGCTGGAATCCCTGTTTATAATTAATGTTAAATTAGGGGTTCTGGAAATTGGACCATCTGACACAGGTATCAAGACACAGGCAGGGCAAAGCCCCAAATGCAACTGATCTCATGCACGCCTGAGGAGCTGCTTCCAAGAGCTGCACTCCATGCACAAATCCTGCATGAAGCTACGTCAAACTGCACATACCAGACTGGAAATAAATCCAGAAGGTGTCACAGAAAGAAATTCCCCTCAACCATTCATTTTCACCAAAGAAGTGAAATAGCTTGACTCTGGAAATCTCTGGGATCACTTAAGCCCTGCAAAAATCCCAAACCTCCAAATTCCAAGTGAGCCCCATGTTTTTGGTTCATGCACCAGCAACACATGCAAGACCCTTCCCCAAACCAGGAGCAGGTCCACTCCCAAAAACTACTGGATTACAAGACAGGAATTGAAGAGGAGGATTAAAGCAGCAGCAGAGGGAGAAGCCTCTCTCCGAGCTGCGTCAGGGCCAGCAAGAGCTGTACTTGGCCACCGTGCACGACCTGCCCTGCTGGTCCACGGCTCCCACCTCTGCTCCGCTCCTCCCCGCACAGCCGCGGAGGGCAGAGGTTTTGGTGCCGGCAGCACAAATCCTTCCTGAGCATCATCCCGGCTCGTGGCACAGCCCCACGGCAGCCGCTCGCTCCGTCCAGGTGGAAATCCAGCTTTCCCAGCTCCGCCGGCCACTCGCACCACGCGGGGAAGGGCTTCGGGGCCGTGCCCGCCGCGGAGCCTTCCTCCCCGCGCTCATCTCATCCTCACCGCTCCGGACAGACGGTGCAGGGAGAGCTCTGCAGGAGAGTGAGGGATGGCCAAGTACCCCCGCACATCCCTGGATGCTTTCCAGGGAGCCAGGACCACAAGTGACCACATGCAGAAACCGCTGGCTCCAGACGCCAGTGCATCCCAAAACGGGTATTGGAGTCTAATCCCGGCGCTCGCTGTCAGCAGCTGCAGCTGGGACACGCACCCAGGCAACAACCTGGGGAAAACAGCGAGCCGAGAGCACCAGCACAAGGCAGGGGTGTGCGGGGAGCCCCGGGGAAGGTCAGTCCCTCAATCCGCTCCGCACCCACGGACACGGCAACCCGCGCCCTCCTCCTGGCCAGCACACCTGGGGACCCCCCGCTTGCCCCCCCCCCACGGCTCCCCAAACACAGCCGCAGGGACAAGCTCCCACTCGCAAGACCAGAAAGGAAGGAAGAAAAACCCACGGAAGCCAGACCCGGCTGCAAAACTCTCGGTCACCACTGCGGACAGTAAAATAATTAAAAGAACGAAACTATTCACGGAGGCGAGGACCCGGCGCCCGCGGGAAGGGGGGCTGAGGACGGACTTACCGGGGTCACCCGCGGAGGGACATGCGCGGCCACCCGGGGCCGGTGTCACCACCTCGGGTCCCAGCGCCTGGCGCGGCTCCGATCCGCTCAGCTCGGCTCGGCACCGCTCGCCCGGAGCTCGGCTGGGGCGGCGCACAAAAGCGGGAGGAAGCGGTGACGCGCGGAGCCGCCGCGGCCAATGGGACGGGGATGGGGACGGGGGCGGACCGGCCCCGCCGGCGACCGAGCGAGCGGGGCGACCGCGGCCCGGCCCGGCCCCGCCTCTGGGGGGCGACACCGCGGCGGCTCCGAGCCCCGAAACCCTGGGGCAGCTCCGACCCCCGCGGCGGCTCCGGAACCCGGCGTGGTTCCGAGCCCTGCGGCGGCTCCGAGCCCAGGGGCACCTCCGAAACCCTGGGGCAGCTCCGACCCCCGCGGCGGCTCCGGAACCCGGCGTGGTTCCGAGCCCTGCGGCGGCTCCGGACCTCGAGGTTGGTTCCGATCCGTGGTGCAGTTGCGGCCCCCGGGCGCAGCCCCGTCCCGAAGCCCCGCTCGGTGCCGCTGGTGCTTCCCTGGCCCTGCAGGTGGGGTTAGCCCCGGTGAGACTTGAGGGGAGCTCTGATCCACGGGGCAGCCCCGCGGCACCTCCGACCCTCGGGCCGCTCCAGCCCCTGGGGCGGTTCCGATGCCCGCTCGGCTCGGACGCCCGGGGCAGCTTCGACCCCGGGGCAGCTCCGACCCCGGGGCAGCTCCGACTCGCAGCCCGGATGATGCCCAATCCCTCAGCCCCGCTCGATCCACGTGCAGTTTCCCATGCTCCCGCAGGTCATATCAGCTCTGATGAGACACCATGGGATCCCCGGCTGTGCTTTCAAGAAGGATGGAATGTGACCTCTGCGCTCCAGCTGAGGTGCGGGGCTGGATGCGAGCTGTCCTACCTAGGGCTGACACAAAAAATCAGGAGGTGATGAGAAACAGGGGTGAAACCCTTTGATTCTGGGATGAGGCTTCATCAGCTGGAATGCTGGTGAAGATGGTGGTATCTTGCTGCAGTAGGGTAGCCTTCTGCAGGGCCCAGCTTTCTCCACACAGCTGGGATGTGCAGGAATTGCTCTGATAACTTAGTTTGGGTTTGCCTCTTTGGGGCAATTAAAGTCAAACTGAGCCATAGTTAAGACCAAAGAGCTTTAGACTGTTCCTGAGTCACAGCTTGCTCTCCAGAACAGCTCAGGGCTCCCTGGGCAGTTCCCTGGGAAGGTAGAGAAGCCTCTGGGCTGTTCTGATCTACACCCACTGTCCCAAATCTCTTTTGTGTGTCCAAGTTCCTTTGGTCTCTACTCTCTGTGTAGAAGGAGCCAACAATGGCATAGAAGCAAAATTACCCCTAAAAAGGGCCAACGAGAGGCTGAAAAACAGATGGAAGTGGGAGCTGAGTTATGTACCAGATATCCCTCAAACTGGTGGGAAAGAGAGAAAATTCATGCAGACAATGGAAAAAGTAAGTAAGAATATTTCTCTGATTATTTTCTTGTTTCCCCATTTAGTAAATGTGTTATGGAGAGGAAGAGGAACAAAGTAAATTCAAGATTTTGGTGGGGCAGAAAAAAAAAAAAATGGGCTGGATGCTAAAGCCAGCCCCATTCCTCTCAAGTTTTTAAGGAGTTACTGCCTATAAAGGCAATAGAAACCCCAACCAGGGACCCCTCCTGAGAGATTCAGATCTCACATCCTCGTATACAATCGCGTGACCTATTAATAAAATCCATAGAAACTGATTCTGTATATACCAAATAACTGCAGATGGCTCCAGCCCAAACCGCTCCGGCTTCCCTCACTCCATAAATGATTTTACTAGGCCCAGTCGTGATCTTGATGTAATTGAATAGGTTTCACTCTTTTCTCTCTCCCTCCCCCTCCCCAGAATATGTGTGCAGCTTACAGAGACACGTCCAGGGGGACTGAGCTGTTGCTGGAAGGAACCTCTGACTCCAGCTTGCCTCATCCATTCGGGAAGCAGCGTGAGTCGAGCCTAAGCCACCTGGCTTTGGGAAGGAGGGTGCTTTTCTCTGCACCTTCTCTCTAACTCTTAACAGCTTTCAATAAAATTCTGGCAACTTGGCACATTTGAAAAGTTGGCTGCTGCCCATCAGCGATGTACGTCATGAATTCTTGTGCTGCAGATGCCTTTCTGAAATAAATCACATGTGTTTACCTTGGGAACCAGGCACAGGACCCCAGGACTTGAGGTTCAAGTATTACAAGGCACTAAAGCGACAAGCAGCTCCTTTAAAAGCACCTGGTTTTAATGGGAATTGATTCTGCACACACCAGTTACTGCTGAAAGCCGTAATTCTTCCAAGCATCTCTTCTTCCCTGAATGTGTCTGGTGGCCCAGGAATCCTGCTAGGGGGATTTCAATTCTAGGGTGTCCCTGAACAATATAATATCCTGGTGTGTGTCAAGGCTGTTTCCACTGATGTCAACAGCTCTCTGCTGATGGGTGTGCTGGGGACCTGCCCCTGGATTCTGCCGGCTCGAGTCGCTCTTGGAAACATTTTCCAAAGCCTGGAGGAAGGATGAGAAGAGGTGTGTGGCTCTGTGCAGAGTTCCAGGTGTTCTACAGATGCTGGCTGCCAGTTTCTGGAGAGGAGTGAACACCTGGAGGAGAAGGCACGGTGGAGAGCAGTGGCCAAGCCCAGTGTTGCAGGCAGTGGCTGTCGTGGCTCTGTACGGTGACATTAAACAGGCATGGGCTGTTCTGTGCCCCTGAGGACAACAGGTGTGCCACACCTCGTACCCACAGAGCCAAACTCCCCCTTCTTTTCCAAAACACTGTCCAAACTGCCACAAGGACACTTTCCTTGGTGCATGCTGTCCCAGTCAGCGAGATGAAAACCACATCACACATAAAACCTATAGATGGGTGCTGTGGTTCTTAGCTGACTGGTGTAAATGTCAGGTAGATATGAAAGCCTGTTTCATCCTGATAGCATCTTCAGTGAAAAGTTTGATGGCACAAGTGGGTAATAGTGAGCTATAAGAAAAGCTGATGGTTCATCCACAGATCAAGAACTTTGCAAATCACGGCCCCAGGCTTGTTCTATTTATGCTTCTCCTTTAATGACGTAAAGCATTAGTATTTGCTGTGGGGAGAAAAATGGGAAGATATTTGGCTTTTACCTAACTGCTACTATTTTGGGCTGTGTTAGGGTTCCTGCAGGAAGTGAACACAGGTCCCAGAGCACTGACCCAATTCTTCAGTGACTAAGTATGCTCCATCTAACCTGAAATTCTCCCATGCCTTCTGTTTGATATAATATCCTTTCTTGCTTCCTGCCCTGAGCAGCAGCATAAAGCTGTTGTCTGCCAGGCCTTCTCTCCCATCAAGACGGCTGAGAATGGTGGGTGAAATCATTCCTAAACTTAGTTTCCAAACTGTACAGGAGTGATGCTGTCTCGGGGTAAAGAAAAGGAACCAATTACTTACTCAGAGATTGCGAGCTGCTCCTCAGCTGAAGGCTGGAGCTGGGGATGGGCCTGAAGAGATGTGAGCACATAAATCCAAGCCTGTGATGCCAAAACTGCATGGCAGCACCTGGGCTTGGCAGATCTGCGTCGGCTGCAGCTCCTCCTCACCAAAAATGAATTGCAGGTCTGCTGTTTGCTGCAGAAAAGCAGGTGGAAAAGGAGACTTAGAGCTCTCCTATATCCCTCTTTCTGTTAGAACCCATAGAAAAGCCACATTTATTTTGCTTAAATATTTCCCACGTGTTCTGAGCGAACTGAGGGCTGCCTGATAGACTAACGTGGCACAAAGCACACATGTCAGCATTTCTAAGGGTTTTGTGCTCCTCCTCAGAAATGCCCACAGGTATGCAGAGGTTTTCTGGGGACAGACATTTGGGGATTGCATTTCATCTCTACCTCTGCTTGTGTTTTACTGTCACAATGTCGTGGAGTGGTTGAGACGGGTGAGAGTTGGGTTCAGATCTCAGTTGCTGTGGGGTCACAGGCTTCCCAGCCACCTTTCTCTGCATCTCCTGTTGCATGAAATTCTCCCTGCATGATATGACCACCTGCTCTGCAGGGCAGATGCCAAAATCTGCTGTATGAAAGCCCTCACAACCAGGCAAGAGCAAGAAGTGATCTCTTTATGAGTTTTGAAACCTTTCCTCTTCCATGGCAGGAAATGTTTTTCAGATAAAGCCTCCTGTCCATACAACAAATTAACCTCGTGGTTTGTAGCTTAGGTTTAGCTTTTGGAATGAGGAGGAAATCCTCAAATCCCAGACTCAATATATGGAATATTTTTAGGATCCACTCCAGCACAAAAGGTAGGTGGCAGCAGCAGGCACCGTATTTTAAAAGGAGAGGGCGAGTCCTGCACTTGAAGACAAAATGCTCAGTGCCCATCCTGGAGGAGAGGGTTCAGGGCATGAAAACCCAAGAGCAGGGAGCCACTCTCCATGCACTGCCACCCATCAAACACTTGGGAATGCTGCAACACCCCATCTTGAGGGGTTGGGAAGTTGCTCCGTGGGGGGGTCAGAGCAAATAGATGCCCCCCAGCCCTCTCTGACCAGCATTTGTGTCCATCCTCCTGGTTGGACACAGCTGCCTGGAGAGAGATTTCAGATCTTACAGAGCAAAGGCTGAAGGCTACATGTGACACGCAGAGGAAGCAGCTTGCAGCAGCCAGCAGTGTCAATCAGCCAAAAAGAACAGGTTTAAACTCATATTTCTTCAAAGTTGGGTGTGGCTTACACTGAGATTGAGTTGTGTGGATGATTTTTTCTTTCATGGTAATCATAACATGCACTTTCATAGCTGAATGTAAATTTCCACACCGCCTCTGTTCCATGACTCACCTTCTCTGCCCAAACAGAGGGAAAAACATCTCCAAAACTGACAGAATGAAAGTGAAGAGGGTCTGATTTCTGGGTGGGTTGTTAAGGAAATGTCATTGGAGGGCATTTTTCTGTGAAGCTTTTTCACATGTGGGTCGTGCTTGGAACTTATGTCATCCAAACCAAACTGTATTTGCAAGGTGACTCTGTCACACTGCGGAGAAGTGTGAAGCTGGAAGCCCTGGAGAATTACCCTGCTTATCTGCAAACAGGCTCAGTTTAAACTTTCTCAGGTAAGGTCAGAACCATTCCAGAATATTTATGGGTTCATCTGGCACCTGAATATTGTGGAAAATTGCACAAGAAATATTATCCTTGTGGCATTTGCAGCTGAGACTGCAGGAAAGCAAAAAATTGCAATGGACATCCTGTGTTTCCATCTCACCTCCCCAAGAACTTCAGAGAAAACCTTGAGACTTTCCCTGAAAAGAGCCAAGACTGTCCACCCTGCAACTGAGTTTTCTGGAGTAGGGTGTAAGGGACAAGAGCAGGACTTGAAAGAGCATGGCCCAGACATGGATAAAAGTATGTGTCTCCACACTGTCCTGCTCTTTGTCCCCACTGATAATAGGATTTTGTTCCTTGAGAATATGACCCTATTTCTCTAATCTGTCTCTTGATTTGAAAGATAACCAATCTACAGGGGTGTAGTCAAAGCCACCCATTATAATCACAGGATTTTGGCTGCCTTTTCGATTGGTATTTTGCACTATTTACTGTACTCTTGCCAGGAGTTTTTCAGGAATATTTGTGCCCCTGCAGCTGAAAGGGGATCATGTATGAGCAGCCATCGAGCCCCAGTTTCTTTGTATTTCTTCCCATTTACCCACATGGAGCTGGATTTTAGGTGACAGAAATCAAAGGAAGGATTGAGTGATTTACTGCAAGTGGGATCTCTCCCATTTGCCACAGAGTTATCTGCACGCACCAAGTGGAAACCTCCAGTTTTTCCTTTACATCTGTCACGAGGGGGAAGAAATCACTGAAACAATCAAAACCTGGCTGTTTACACATGTTTTGTTTTACAAATGGACTTGTATAGAAAGTTGCAGGGCTTCTGCACAGACAGCTCACATAAATCTCTTATCACAAAAGCCATATGTCCTCATTTCCTCATCTGCAGTGAAACACAAGCGGTGGCGCTCCAATAATTAGGAAGCTGGAGGTAAAGCACTCAGCATCCAGCAGGAGGAAAGTGGATGTGGGTGAAGGTTGCAAAACACAAAGCAGAACAGTTTGGGTTCGAGCCGTGCCACTTGTCCGCACAACTTTCCACTGCGCGCCTGTCGCTCACGTGTTTACAAACCAGTTCCTCCACGGAGGGGATACTGGGAGCACTGGGAGGGTCTGAGGGTGCCTGGTCTTCCCCACTCGGTTTGCTCTGAGCTGGCAGCCTGCTTGCTGGCCTTTGCTGGGCAGAAATCCTTCCCTTGTAAAGGACTCCAGCTCAAACGGCAGTGAACTGACCTGGTCCCATTTCAGTCCCATTGATGGGGTCTCCAGGCAGGTAGAGGGGGAGAAAAGCACCCACTGAAAAATCCTTCCTGGAATTCCTGGAAAAATCCTTCTCCTTGGACGGACAGATGGGGGATTCCTTGTTCCTTGCATGGACCAAATACAGTTTCATCTGGGAAGAAGGAACAGAAAGGTCCCAGAGGACCACACAGAGTTTTCTGGCTTCTCCCAGACCAAAAACTCAAGATGATTGTACCTGTGGCCCTTGTTGGCACTGGTGAAACAAGCCAGTGTCACTCACTAACTTTTAACTTCACCCACAAATTTCCATAAAGCCACTCTGAGATGGATAAAAATTAACTGACAGTGTAGAATTAGCACAGCTGCTGTTATGGCATGTCTGGGTCCTTCCAAACTTTTTTTTTTTCCCCTCAAAAAAGAGACATTTCCTAAATTTCAGATCAGCCAGCAATGGTGAAATGCCCTTTTGCCCAGCTTGGTGTGCTTTGTGTAAGGGGTATTTATTTAATCCATCTGAAACTACATGAGAAAGGAGAGAAATATCCCGGCGGCGAGATAAGATGATTATCTTCCTGGCAAACAATAGGAACGTGGTCAAAATTAAAAATAATTTGATTGCAAATAGGAAGCCTAGTAAAGCAGCAGGACTAGAGGAAACATGACTAATTTTTTTTTTAGCTTGTCTGAACTCACAGAGCAGAGCTTTGCAAGAGCCATAACTTTGAAATATAGATCTGTAGAAAACCCATGGGGGGAGGATGGCAACAGTCCAAGTGCAGTAGTACAATAGAGGCAAGTTCATGCAGCTGGTAGATCCAACCTAAATGGCTAAATAGCAACAGACAAAAGCTATTTTAGGTGTAGTTTGGTAAGGACTACAGTAAATATGAATTGGGGAGGAGTGGAGAAAGTGAAGGCTTTTTGTTTCCAAGTCTTTTTTTTTTTATTTGTTTCCATTCCTTTGCCATTCTTCTCCTCAGCCAAACCATAATTCCAGTGTCACCTGCAGGAGCAGCACTAAGCTCTCCATACTGAGCCTGCAGGCCAGTGTTTCACATCCCTGGTCAATGTTGGTTCTCCCCATCTCCAGCAAAGAGCCTCACTTTCTGCAGGACAAGGAGAAGATGGCTGCAGGACCCTGTTCCCCCTGGGGTTTGTCTCCAAATTCCAATAGCTGTGACACCTGAAAAGGGCATTTCCTTCTAATCACGATTACCCTGCAAAAGTGTTCATGTGATCCCCAGAATTATTGGCTACTGAACTACTGCCCCCTTTAAACAAAACTCAACATGAACCATCTTTCCAGTGGGGGTGTGAAGAAGCAAAGGGTGTGTAGGACAGCTGATCCTCAGCACCCATGGCAGGTCTGTAACCTCTTCCTCTGTCCCTGGCAGTGCCCATATCTGCTGTAGACATCCCACTGAGCTGGGCAGACACAGAGCTGCACTCTTTGTCCTTGTGTCACAGCCTGCATGTTTGAAATTGCCTGGTGACACTTGAATTTTAACCCAGTGGACAGGAACATTTGGATGTTTTTAAATATCTAAGATGATTTGACTGTAACCCTCTATATATTTTTTTTTTCTTAGAATTTTCTGTGCTTTTAATAGCATCATTAGGGCTGGGTGTCTGATCTGAAGGCAATCACCACTCAAACTGCCCTGTGCAACAGGGAAGTGATGTTACATCCATTTTCCAGCAGAAGAAATTCTGTTGTAGGCACAGGGTTCAAATTATCCATTCCAAGAACACAGGGAGAAACATGGAGCAGAAAACAACACAGACATCCTGTGTTCCCAGGTCTAGTTGTGACCACAAAACCACAGCTGCTATTTTTTTTTTTTTCCACTTTAAAAGCCTCTTGAACAGAGATATTTTTTTTGTCAGCTGAGGGTTGAAGTAAATCCTTGGTTAGCTCTGTTGAATTCCATCAGCCAAGGATGTGAGTACACTCCACTGATATTAAGCTACTTCAGTTGCAGTGGGGAATGTCTGATCCTTTGCCTGGGTGGATATTTTTTTCTGGTATTTTGAGGATATAATAAAAGCCAGGTGAGAGTGTGTTGCAAACCTGTGTGCCAGCCATGAGCAGCAGCTGACACCGGAGACTAAACAGTATTTAAGCCACTTGGCAAAGCTTACACAGGTCCAGTAATTGTAGGTGGATGAGAGCTTGCAGAGGGTCATTAGGTTCCTGATGGAGGAAACACTGCTGAAAGGCAGAAGAGGAAATGACAGATTTAATGAGTAGTGGTCACAAGCTGAACTACAAAGAGCAGTTGGTGTCTGTGTTTTCCTACAAGGACAATCATAGCAGAACCAAGGCCAGACAGTCCCTGCACTGTCTCTGATGGCAAGACCCCTCCAAACCAGAATGACAAATGGCATCAGGGAAAAGCCTTTGACCCGTAGAAAGAGTGGCTGCATTTCTGCAGGCAGAGAACTGAACCCTTGGAGCAGGGCAATGTCCTTCTGCTTCCACCAGGGAAGAGAGTGCCAAGCCTTTTGCAGTTCAAACATCAAAGCATTGTCTTTGGAAGGAAATTGGCATTAAAAGCAGGTTGTCACTGTTACTAATGGTTCCAAAAGCTGAAAGATAGATCTAAGTGCAGTATCAGACATGCATGAAAAGAGAGAGGTGTTTGGTGGATAGGATTTATCATACTACTCAAACTGTGCTTGTCATAGTCAAATAGCCTTTAGAGCACATGCTTGGATGCAACAGGACTGTAACAGAATCTCTGGTCTGTACCTGAGCAGAGCTGCACTCTGTGTTGATCCTAGAGCTTTTATGCTTTTATGAAAACAGCTAACGAGGACATGATTCAAGATTCTGTGAAGGGCTCGGAGGGAGAATTAGTAAAACATCAAATAACGATGTCAGACTTTTCATGCATGACCAGCTAAATGCAAACGCGTCATTCTCGCAGAGACTTGAAAGGATCAACAGTTGGGATTTGCTTCCAAAAAGAAAAAGGAAAATTTTCAGGCCAATTTGTGCTTTTGACAGGTAAAACACCATCTGAATTAAGATGGTGGGTACACATCATGAATGAAATTGGGCACAGGTGCTTGTGAACATGGGAGGGGAGGGAAGGAGAGGAAAGGAAAAGAAAAATGTCACAAAACTGGCTATATTTCTAAGATATTTCTGTATTTGTTCAGCAAAAGCCATAAAAGGTGACATTACTGCAGGGGTGACGAGGTACAATGCTCTGACTCTGTTAGCCAGGATGGGTACGACAGGCAGTTCTGACTGTCACACTCAACACCAGGAATAAACAAGAGACCATAAATGGCTTTAATGAGTGAAAAAGGGCACCAAAAGAAGCCAGGGGAAAAGGACTGCTGAATGATTATTGACTTGGAAGTTGGGGTCTGTCCATGACCTGTAATCCCAGAGGGTTTTCCCTGAGAAACAAAGAGCTCGCATGCTGCTGTTCACATTGATATCCAATTCTTCTATTACAGGTCCCTTGTGTAACTTTGTCAAAGCTCACAGACTTCCTCCCAAGTCCCATGAACTGCCTAACTTCAGGACTCCAGGAAAGGAGCTGGTTCTTGGAGGATGCTTAGAAGAACAAAAATGACAGTGGGCAGCTTGTTCCCTCATATTGGCATAGAGATTGCTGGTATTGCAAGCAAGTAATGCTTCCCTGCTTCCCAAAGGGAGAATGGAAAGCTGGAACACCATCCTGGAGTAAAGAGACAGGTGTCAGTGGGGAAAAAAAGAAAGCTTTTGTTCTCATTGACTGTGTTCATCTGAATGGAAAATCCAGGCAAGGAGACTGGCAGGCCTGCAGTTCACAATGCCAGGTCTCCTGGTTTCTAATTTTAGAACAAAGTACTCCTGCCCACACTGCTTTTCCCAAACACACTTGTTACACTTATTTTCAGAGGATGATTTCATAAGGTCTCACAGAAGCAGGGACTAGGCAGATGTACTTACAAAATCTGAAGAGAAGAAACTGTGTAAGTAAAAAAAAAAAAAAAAACCTATCCTTTTTCTCAGGGTAGAATCCAGAGTGGATGTGATCAGCACTGTTTTAGGAAGCACTGGCTTGAGTGTGCAACAGGATGTGTACTCTCCTACAAGAGTGCAAAAGAAATGAAACAAACCTCCAGCCATGTGACAGAAAGGCTGTTGGGTATAAATCTGGGTTCTGGGCCTGAGCAAACTGCCCATCCCTTATGGACATCTATAGTAAAATGCGGTGACCCTGGATCTGGGAAGAAATGCTGATGTCTGGCTCCAGCTCAGAAGGTTGAAGGATAGCTTTATTAAAACTATACTGTATTACATTAATATACTATTTAAAGAGATACTATACTAATCTACATACTTACTTCTTACTTACCTATCAACTAACAAACTCATGACTCTGCTGAGAGTCTGAGCCACAGCTGGATCCATTGGTCACTGAACCCAAACAACCTTCACCAGAATCCAACCCAGCAATCACTGCAGGTAAACAATCTCCATACCACATTCCACATGGGGAAAACAAAGGAGCAGAGACAGAGATTGTTTTCTCTTTTTCTCTCTGTGCTTCTCCAAGAAATCCTGAGAGACAGAATTATGTCTGTCTGTCCAGAAAATGTGAATGTCAGAGACATCTGTTTTTCCTGCCCACTCTTGCTGCCTGGATCACCACATCCAACAGCTGTGTGGGTGCAGAGTCTGTTGTGCTGCTCTTGCTGCCAGTGTTGGACACCTCACACCTTTTCTAACACAAATCGAAAGCTGGCAGAGACTCGCTGTTAAACCCACTTTTCTTTCCTCACTGTCACGTCAGGAGTTTCAAATCTTCTCATAGTGTTATGTTGCAGAGGTGTGTGTTTAGTGGAAACCAGTCTTCCTTGCCAGTGGGAAGGGAAATACCCACTTTGCAGGCAGCAGGGCACCCCTTTTTTTGCACACCCTTTTGATGAGGCTCTTGGCATTGCAGTGCACGTGGGTGGCTCTCTCGCAGCTCTGAGTAAGCTGTGAGAGGATGTCAGCACTGCCAGACTTGGCCCAGCTTAATGTCAACCAAGACCCTGTGGGGGAAGCCTGACTGCAAACAAAAGCAAAGCCAACTGCACTGTTTGTCCTCGTCCAAATGAAGGCAAAGGCAAACAGGGAAGATTTATAAACTGTGTTTTTTTCATTATTTCTAATATGATAAAGAGACGTGTTGTCTTCTAAGCATTGCAATCCGACAGCAGTGTTTTCCTTGGGCGCGAGCCAAAGTTTTGGCTCCTCTTTTCTTTTACCAAACATGAGCCCTCTGGGATGAGTCACTGGTTCTCAATGGGCTGCAGCTGCTGAGCCAGGAAAAGGAGCCCCTGGTGCACAGAGAAGGGATCAGGAGATGATGTGTCATGTGGGTTACACAGGGAACCACTTCACTTCCCACAGCCAGGCTGCATGCAGAGCACACCACCAGGCCTGGAGGAGATGGACATGAAGCCAGGACTCCCCAGGACCCACTGGGGTCTGGATACCACATTTAATCTCTGGTCAGCTGGTCAGAGTCCATGTGGCTTCACCAAAAGCTCCACTTCAGCAATTCAGGTACTTAAATGAGCTGCAGCAACTCGTTGCTGTAAACCTGGATCCTGAATCATCACCAGCTCCTTGCTGCAACGTGTTAACCCCTTCTCCATTGTAATCAGTGGAGTTACACAAGGGAAGCAGGTGGCTGGAGAACTCATAAACCAAGCATTTCATAGAATCACAGAATCGTTTAAGTTGGAAAGGACCTCGAGTAAAACCATTAACCCAGCACTGCCACATCCACCACTAAGATATGTCCCTAAGGATGGTGACTCCACTGCTTCCTTGAGCAGGCAGTTCCTGTGCTCGGTTTCCTCTTATGAGAGTAGCTGAATGAAAAAATAAAAGGATCCTGGGGGACAATTCAGTGAGTAAGGGATGTGTGACCACTGGTGCCCAATGTCAGCTGATGGAAGCCATAGGATGAGGCAAAACCTTTTCACTTCAGCCACTTTTGTCAGTGCTGAGAACCAAGTACATTAAATATTGCTAATCTACAGCTCGCCTTTTGTCGGTCAGCAGGTGACAAGCTCTCTGCAAAGCTGGTTCCTGTGCTAGTGGCCATCGCATCGCAGCGGTGGCATTTAAAGGATCAACACTGTCAGAGCAGGGCGAGGCTCGGTGTCACCGACCTCAGCACAGGGTCGCTGTCACCGTGGCTGAGCCTCAGCACAGCGGGGCCGCGCTGCAGCGCGGAGCGAGGCGGTTCCCTGGCGCTGTTGTGTGAAAGATAAAGAGATTTTAAAAGATAAAGAGGTTAAAGAAAACACCCAGCAATAAGAGCGACCGGCCGGGGCAGGGCTCTGCTGAGACGCAGGGGGACCGCAGACCGAGGGAAGCGAACTGATCGCGGTCCCGCTGCCCTCCAGGGATGCGGGGCGGGACGTGCCCGTCCCGCGGGATGCGCTGGGGGCGGACACGGGGACCCGGAGCAGGACGGCTCCTCCCCGGCGGGGCGGGGTGAGGGGCCGGGCAGAGGGGCACGGAGCCGGCCCGGGCGAGGTGGGAGAGGCCACAGGGAGTGAGAATGTCGGGGACAGCGGGCACGGCCATCTGCCTGCTGCGCTGCGACCTGCGCGCCCACGACAACCAGGTAGGGACCGCCGCGGGTTTCTGTAGGAACAGCCCTGCTGTTGGGCAGGATGGGGAGGGATTCTCCTGCGTCCCGCCCTGGGAGCTCTCACGGCCATCTCTGTGTTTCCAGGTGCTCCACTGGGCTCAGCACAACGCAGATTTCGTGATTCCTCTCTACTGCTTCGACCCGCGGCACTACCTGGGCACCCACTGCTACAGCTTGCCGAAGACCGGCCCCCACAGGCTCAGGTTTTTGCTGGAAAGTGTGAAGGATCTGAGGGAAACGCTCAAGAAAAAAGGAAGGTAGTTGAGAAAGCACCGTGCAAATACCACATACATTTCTATTTTCCTACCCTCTTTCAGCACGTACCTGTGCTGTGACTCGGATCGTGTCGGGTGCTCTGGGCTCCGGTGGTGGCTGATTTCAGAGATATTTCAGAGAGCCACAGCCCTTCTGTTAGATACTGTAGGGTCCCGTGTGTAGCCCCTGCTGTGGTCACCTGCACGGGGGACAAAGAGCCATCCAGGCTCTGTGCCACGTGGGTTTTGCTGTCTCAGGTACCCCTGATCAGTGTTGGCCTTGAGTGCTTTGCCCAGAGTGCTGACAGTGGGAGACGTGAACGGTAGAATTTTGAGATGTGGGCAATTACAGCAGCCACTGTGGCCAGGAGCCTTCCTGGGGAGCTTTCCCTGGGAATTAGCTTGAGACAGACCAAAATGGAGCCTGGCTTCTGAGACTGGAGAGTAATATTTCCTTATGCTCTGTCCCACTAAACCAGTCTCTGGACTCAGATATCCTTGTTTATGATGCCTTTAGAACCATCACTGGAGTAGACCAGGGCCTGAAGAATCCACTACCAGATAATATCTGGCTTTGCAGAGCAAAAGATCATGGAGTCAAAGAATAGTTTGGGTTGGAAGGGAGCTTTAAGGGCCATCTAGTCCAGTCCCCCTGTAATGAGCAGGGACATTTTGAACCAGATCATGTTCAGAGCCCTGTTCAGTGTGACCTTGAATATTTCCAGGGACTCTCTGAGGAACTTGGACAAGGTGGATCAGCCAGCTCTTGAATCTCTTTAGTGTGTGAGGATGAACAGATTCACTTTTAGGTAACAGCCTGGCTTTGTGCCCAGTCATCCTTTCTAAGGCATCCAGAATGGCAGAAATGTGTTTGACACAAACTAAGCCCCAGAGGCTTACAAACTCTGTTCAGGGGCTCCTAAAAAATGCAGGCTGATCAAATCCTTTCTGTCTGCCTCCACACACTGTTTGTGCTCCATAGAAAACTTGGACACGAGTGCCTGCCTGGACTGGGATGATGGCCTCTTGTGCACATAAATAACAATAACATCAAACCTATTTCAGGCCGATATTTTGTATTTTAGTACCCTGGTTGTGAGGAAGGGGAAGCCGGAAGATGTGGTCTGTGATCTGATTACTCAGCTGGGCTCTGTCACTGCTGTGGTTTTCCATGAAGAGGTAAGGGAAATACTCGAGTGACACAGTTAAAAAATAAAATCATGCAGTGAAGGTTTCTTCCATGACCAAGTGGTGATGCAGATCCTGTGTGTTCAGAGCCTTTCTTGGCTGTGGTGTTGTTAACCTCGGGGGAACTGGGTAGTTCCTGGGATGGGGAATCCCTGAATGGGAGGAAGGCAATGTGGAGAAGCATGAGGAGGGCAAGACCAGGGACCAGGGTCTTTGTGCATGTGGGAGCTGCATTTGTGCAGCCCTGGCCTCACTCTTTGGTTCTCCCTAGGCCACGCAGGAGGAGCTGGATGTGGAGAAGGGGCTGTGCCAGGTGTGTAGGCAGCACGGGGTGAAGATTCAGACATTTTGGGGCTCCACGCTGTATCATCGGGATGATCTTCCCTTCAGGCCTATTGACAGGTGGGCTGCTCTGTGGTATCACCCCTCCACTGTGCCATTTGTTTCTCACTCAGGAGGGCTCCCAGTCCTCTGGTCCCACAGGGAAAGGACCTGTTAGTCCATCTGTTTGTGCTTTTGTGGAGCAGTGCCATCATGCTCAGGCACACAAAGGGGAAGCGGCACGTTCAGCCCTCTGCACTAGAAGGATTTATGCTTCTGTATGTATAAAGCCAAGGTGTGTGTTTGACCATTTATTAAGGAACTGGAAAAGACCTCTCAGATCATCAAATCAAACCATTAACTAAGCCAAGCCCACCAGTAAATCACATCCTTCAATGCCACATCTGCACATCTATTAAATCTGCCAGGGACACTGACTTCACCCCTTCCCTGGACAGCTTGTTCCAGCCTGACCACCCTTTCTCTGAAGAAACTTTTCCTGATATCCAATCTAAACTTCACCTGAAGCAACTTTATAGAACCATTAAAAGGTTTGGGTTGGAAGGGACCTGAGAGATTATTTATTTCCAGCCCCTCCTTGGTGTGTGTACTCTTCACTGCTCCCTCAGTAGTCACCTGAAGTGTGGTTGATGGAGTTGAGTGATTCATGGTATTCTGTAGCAAATGTGTATAATAAGGGCAGACAAGTCAGGCCATGAAAATGCCTGTTTTTCTCCTTTGACTGAGAAGGCACCAGGAGGATGTAGATTTTTACACTGACATCAGCTGTGTTAATCAGAAGTTAGGTGAGATAAATCTGGCTCTCAGGGATTCCCCCACCAGGGCACACCTTAAATTGAAAAGGCACAATTTGCATCAGAAGCAGAAAGAAACTGGGCAAAGGACTGAGCTTCTGGGCTGTTATCCCCGGGGGCATCTGCCCCTGTTGTGCCTGGCAGTGTTCAAGCAGGCATCACAAACGTGAGAGGACAGCCTGGAATGCTAATCCTGCTCCTGAGGAAGGGGTGTGGGGCGTGTGGAGGGCCAGGGCAGTGACCTGGCTGCTCCCATCTGTTCAGGTTACCTGATGTCTACACCCACTTCCGAAAAGCGCTGGAATCCGGGGCCAAGGTCCGGCCAACCCTGCGGATGGCAGATCAGCTAAAGCCCCTGGCTCCAGGGCTGGAAGAAGGGAGTATCCCTACAATGGAGGATTTTGGGCAGAAGGGTGAGGAAACTGAATTTGGAAGTTGCTCTAATGAAATCCTGCTTAGATTCTGTTCTTAAAAATATCCTACTTAGGTCTGTTTTGAAAAATGTGGTTTACGAAGTAAATAATCTCCTGCTGCTCCAGATTCCCAGATGTCCAGCCAGGCTGAATCGGGTACCTGTGCTGGCTGCACCTGAGCTCTGATGGTTAGTACAAACCAAACATCATGCAGTGCATATTATATTCTGTCACAGAAAAAATATCTTTTTGTAAAAATGCAGAGGCAACTATTGCTTGAGAGATACATGAAATGTCCCTAAGGATGACTGGATTGGCCCTTTCAGTCTGGGAGGTGCTATAGAAGCATCTGTCTGTAGTTGCAGGGTTAGTTAGATACTTGTCTTCAAATTAAAAGAGAGTAGATTTAGATTAGATGTGAGGAAGAAATTCTTCCCTGTGATGCTGGTGGGGCCCTGGCACAGGTTGCCTAGAGAAATTATGGATGTGCCATCCCTGGAAGTCTTCAAGGCCAGGCTGAACAGGGCTTGGAGCAACTTGGGATAGAGGAAGGTGTCCCTGCCCATGGCAGGAGGTTGGATCTGGATGATCTTTAATGTCCCTTCCAGCCCAAACCATTCTGTGATTCTATGATATGTCTCTTGCTGAGAACCAAAACACAGAAGCAGTGGTTGCCCTTCAAACTGTCACTAAGCCTCAGCTCACTCACACTGCAAATGCAGGTAAAATCCTTGTGTGGGAAATTCCTACCCTGCACCTGGGTAGGAAACATCCTTAGTGATTTTTAATATGTTTGATATGACCCTTATTTTAAAGGAAGACCACATAATCTTTTATGGCCCCCAAAGCAGACATCCCCACTGCTGAGCATGCCTGGATTTTAAGCTCCCTGCCTGTGAGATGCTTTCCCAGGGGGTAACAAGGTGTTGGTGTTTTCTGTGGCAGATCCCGTGGCTGATCCTCGAACAGCCTTCCCGTGCAGTGGAGGAGAGACCCAGGCTTTAATGAGGCTGCAATATTATTTTTGGGACACGGTAACTCCTACATTTCCTTGCCTACATCCTCCCCCTTGTACACATGGCCGTGCAAGTGGGTGAGGCTGCAATTTCACTTCCTAATAATGTTTCCTTAGCTCCCGTATAAAACTTCACAAAGGAGGGAATTAGCATTATTTCAGTTTTTCAGAGAGACAAACTAGACCAAAAAGAAGTCCTCTGGGACTGGGAAATGTAAGCCAAATACTTAGGAACCTAGTTTACTGGCCATCTCTCTGAAGTATTTTTTTCCATTAACTTCTGGGACTTGGGACAAAATTTTTTAGCTGCTTTACCTTGATTTGCTCCTTCTATGCTCATGTCCCACATCATCAGCAATGTAGCTCCTCTGTTTTGGAGGAGTGAAAAGTGGCCTGAAGGGCTGGAATTGCAGCTGGGGTGAGGAACAACCAACCCAAGTTCTGCCTGCAGTTATAAATAGTAGGAGGTTTCTGTAGTCTGGTTTAAAATCTTGTAGCCAGTAATGACAGCTACTGTTGGTTTCCTTGCTTTGGTGGAGTGAAGCTCCTGCTGACTGCATGTTGTCAGAGAGTTTTTGAACTTCTTTCTGGTCTAGTTTGAGGAACTTAAATTTGCCGTGTCTGAATTCAAAGGTACATGTGCTGATTTCCAACAGCATCAGACCCCAAGCAGTTTTCTGGATAAAGGAGGGAGCACCTCTCCAGCTGAGATGGGTTAAAAGTGTGGTGTTCCCAGTGCCTCACTGGGGCAGCCCCCGGGGCATCCTTTCAGCTTCAATTTCCCAAGTTCCTGCATTCCTTTGCTTTTGGGGAGCATTGTCCTGGTTTGACCCCATAAGGCAGCTCAGCCCTACAGTTCCTACAGCAGCTGCTCCCTCAGTTCCTGCCAGTGAGATGGAGGAGAGATTCGGATGGATTAAAGTGAGAAAAGTCACGTGTTGAGTTAAAGACCATTTAATGGGGGAAACCAAAAGCTGTTTGCACAGGCAAAGCAAGGTAAGGATTCATTTAATTCTTCCCACCAGTGGGCAGGTGTTCAGCCATCCCCAAGAAAGCAGGGCTTCATCACAGTTACTTGGGAATACAAATGGCATCACTCCAACATCCTGACTTCCAGCTTTATATGCTGAGCATGATATCATATGGTCTAGAATTCCCCTTGGGTCAGCTGTCCCAGCTGTGTCCTCTTCCAAATCCTCGTGTACCCCCAGCCTACTCAGGGTGGGGTGGTGAGAGAAGCAGAAAAGGCCTTGAGGCTGTGTGAGCTCTGCTCAGCAGTAAGGAAAACATTGGTGTGCTCTCTGCACTGGTTTCAGCACAAATCCAAAACAACCCCAGATTAGCTGCAGTGAAGAAAATTAACTCCATCCCAACCAAAATATGTACAAATGTGTGTAGCTTTTGCTCTTGGTTAGGCATTAATATAATCAGAGCTGGAAAACCCGTTCCTTCTTTTTTTATAATGCAAATATTGTCTTCCCCAGTGAGCTACAACAGCCCTTTATCAACTGTAACCTGTGTAGTGAAGGTGATCAAAGACAGATTGGTCTTCCCTACGTCACCTGCATTGTCCATGGAATGCTCAGAACATGCAAGATCTGCCTCCTGCTGTAAATGTGTGGGGCACAGAAGCAACAGCGGTCAGAGTTTCTGCAGCTGAGTGTTGGGAGCTGTGACACTGATTCTATAACCCCCAGGCAAGCAGCCACGAGGCTGCCAGTTCCACTGGTGCTTTTCAGTGGGTTTTTGATCCAGAATCAGATGGGAATGGGCAGGGAGCAGCAGGGCCAGGTGCACGGTGCTTGTAGAGAGAAACGAGCTGTAGGCTGAAGCAGGGAGCACAGCTTGTGACACACCCCAGAGCTGTACTGCTGGCCTGATTCATGCCTGTGTGCTGGAGGCAGGAATTGGGCAGCTGTGCAATCCTTGCAGGCAGCCATGAGAGGGAGCCCAGCCCTGCCAGATTGCTCTGGCTCCAGAAGGAAAGAACATTTAGCAGGTTGCTTGTAAAGTATTAAAACTTTTTCTTCTTTTGCTCTCACAGAATCTGGTTGCTTCTTACAAGGAGACTCGGAATGGGCTGGTGGGAATGGATTACTCAACGAAATTCGCACCATGGTAAAGGTTTTTGTTGATACTTGAAAATCCTTTTCTGCTTCCATCCCAAACAGATGTTACCTGGGTGCTGAGTGCTGCTGGGCATGGGTAGGGGTCTAGGTGTGGTTCCTTTGGCCCTTTTTATTGTGGTAGAGCAGCTCTGAGGCTGCACTTCCCTGGAACTGCTGCAGTGAGGCAGAACTGTGCCAAGAGCTGTTTGTGCTGGGAGCACAGTGTGGACAGGGATCAGGAGGGACTCACCAAAGCCTTTGGCTTTGTGCTGCTTTGTGTGGGAAGGGAAAGGCAGGGAAGCAGCACAGCTTCAGTGTGTTGGTAGGGCTGTAGCATAACTCAGCCTAATCCTGGTTTCCTGCATAGTCTGGGGCAGGTCACCCCACCTCACTGCCATTCTGCGGGGTGAAGAGACCCTTCTGATTATTCCTGTTGGAAAGGATCTTTTGTGCGGGTAAATATTTTGGTTTTTAATTAGGGGCTTTAGTTCCTGGTGCTGGAAGAGGCAGAGTTAATTCTGGACTGGAATTGAAGCAGCAGCAGAACCCAGTTCAGCCTAAGCTGAGAGTATCTGGATTCTCCCAACAGAATTGCAATGAGAACCAAATTTCTGAGGCTGTTGCAGGTCAGGATTTGTTTCCAACGAGCTTTGCGCTGTGATGGTTGCAGTGGATGGCTCCATCTGGTGGCACTTTGGGATCCCAGGACTGCTGGCTCTGTGGATGTTTGTTATTTGTGGCCTCCACTTGAGTTTTTCCAAGCTGGCCATTTGCTCAGAGCAAACAGTCCTGATCTGCCTGCCCCAAAATGTTCCCCTGTCACATAATCAAAATCAGAGCAGTTCAGGTTGCAGCCAGTCATTCCCATCTCATACTGGCCTTTAGAGCTGGTCAGCAATTAAGGAAAAACTCTTCAAAGTCCTTCTTTCTGTTTTCCACAATTCATTAGAACATCCAGTGTTTCCACAAGCTGTAGTGGAAATGGCAGTAAAATGCATTTCTAGGAAAAGCAAGGTAAGAGTTGTTCTTTATTACCCTGTATTATGGAGTTGGAGTCTACAAGTTCTTTCCTGTCTTGCAACAGCACTGATTTGGAACAAATGGAAGGAGCCCAGTGGGTTGAAATGCCAGAGCAGGGTTTGATTCCCTAGTTTTCCTGCCAGGGCTCAGATTTTCAGCAGTCACTTGCCTTCTGTGGTTGCTCAAAGGAGCCACTGAGGTTCTGCAGGAAAAGGAGCCCTGGGCATGGGATAAGGACGTTTGTGGTAAAAGGACAGGTAGGACATGTGGTGCAGAGGCTGACATTTGAGATTCTTTTCTGGATGTGTCATTGGGTTTGTTAAATCATTTAGACAAAACTTGTCCAACTTGAGTAAAATTATTTGTCTCCACAGCTGGGAGACTCCTGTAACAGTCATACCCCAGGAAAGAGAGGATTTTGATTCTTGGAAGAGAATTTTCTCTCTTGAAGAGTTGCAGAGAAGTTACACCTTGACTAAAGCCATTTAGGAAGTCAGGGTCAGAACTGGAAGCCAAAGAAATATTTTAGACAGCAACTCTAACCACAAAACTGCCCCTCTCCTTCCTCTGAGCTGACATCAAACTGTCATTTGTCAAACTGCATTCAGGACATCATTGCTCTGCTTTCAGGCTGGCTCTGGGCTGCATCTCACCTCGATACATCTATGAGCAGATCCAGAAGTATGAGAGAGAGAGAACAGCAAATCAGAGCACATACTGGTATGTCTTTGCACCATCAGCATGTCTTCCTCTGAAAAGGAACCTGGTATTTCATGCACAGGAGAGTGATTTGTTAACTCTCTTTGTAATTCATGTTTTTTTTTCCTGTGCCTGCCTGCTGGTTCCTCTGGGTTGCACTGTAGTTCTCTTTCAGTACAGATTTATTAGTCTGTCTTTGACACCCAGGGGCTTTAGGCACTTTGTAAGTAAAGATTATCAATGCCAGTTGTCATTATTATTGCTGGGAAACCGTGGCTCATGATTTTTGAAAACAATCTCAGCAAATCAGCACCATCCATCTCTGTGTTCTTATGGGCTAAATGAGAAGGAGGAATAGTTTACAAATAAAAGCCAAAGGGTTTCTCAGACTGAGGATATGAGCCCAAAAGTCTCAGTGACTCTGTGACTCGTGCAAATCTCATGGTGTTTGAGGGTCCTGTGGCCACAAGTCCAGCAAGTGGCTCTGTGTTTGCTCAGCTGCCTGGCCATGATCACCACATCAGAGCAGAGGGGAAGAGGGCACTGGGAATTGGGTTTAATGCATCCCACCTTGTCACCTGTGCTCTTCCTCACCTCTCAGTTTATCCATCCCTGGGCTGGCCTTGAACTTGTTCAGCTCTGCCCAGACACTGTGAATCAGAACCTGGAGATCTGATTGAGAAACAGGTTCCTGTTAGAGCCTGGCTTAACTCTAGACCTGGATGGGAAAAATCCCAAACTGTAAGGTCTGTGCAAACGCTAGAGCTAAATATTCATTTTGGTTTGTTACATTTGCAACATGCCAAGCAGCACAGTGGTTGGTGAGGAACAGGCAGAACATTGCCAACCATTCTGGCCAAAATGCTCAGTTTCATTAAAATTCAAATGACAGAAAAAGTATCAACACCCATGAAGTGTTTGGTTTGGTTTTTGTTTTTTTTTTCTTCAAAGACAGTTAAGAGAGGACAGATTTCAAGAAATGAACATACTCCTGTTTTCCATCTAACAGTCAGCCAGCCTGCTGGCAGCTGGCATGGTGATTTTAGCATTTTAAAGTGTTCAGTAATTATAAAAATGAAGCTGTCAAGCTCCCAAGAAGTCAATTGTATAATGAAGTGCAGGTCATGGTGGCTGCACATGAGGGACTCATTGAACCTCAGTGTTATGACACTACTTTTTAGGATTTGGACAGTGTCCAGTTCAGGTTGGAAATTAGGAGGAATTTCTTCACTGAAGGGGTGATCAGACATGGGAGTGGATTTCCCAGGGAGGTGGTGGAGTCACTGTCCCTGAAGGTATTTAAGGAAAGACTGGACTCGGTGCCATGGTCTGGTTGACACTGTGGTGTTTGGTCATAGATGGGCCTGGATGGTCTCAGAGGTCTTTTCTAGCCTAACTGATTCCCTGATTCTGTTCCATAACCAGATTATGCAGAAGGATCTTGTCAGCCTAAAAATCAGCTGAGCAGAGTGCTTCCCATATGGCATAGAGTTGAAGCAGGTCTCTGAGGCTGATGTGCCATCATTTTATAAGAAGCTCTTTTTATATAAAAGTTTTATATAAAACTGTCCTTTTTTCTGTGGCCTAGCATCTGATCTAATGGGCTGGAGCACTGTAAACCAGTTTTGAAAGGTGTCTTAGAGTCCCTTGCAAAGGTTATTGCTGAAATCAAGACAAATAAATCAACACAAAGCTCTCAGGAATGTGCTGATGTGCTCATTCCTGCGGAAGTGTGAAGCTCAATCAGGCCCTCGCCCTGCTCTGTGGAGAATTGCATCCCAGCAGGGATGGAGGAGGAACATGTTTCCTGAAACTCTGCTCCTGCACGTGAGCTAAGGAAAGCTTCCCAGGTGATTCATGCAGAGTTTGCTTTCCCTGGAAGACAGGTAAGCAGGCTTGGGGAAAGAGCTGGTGTCACAGGGAAGGTCCCTGAAATGGCTGCTTGTGCACAGTGTTAATGGTGGGTTTATGGAAGCAAAATCCTTGTTCAGTAATCATATGTGAGCCACAGTGAAATGCTGAGCTGGCTTTGTGTTTCAGGGTCTTGTTTGAACTGCTGTGGAGGGATTACTTTCGGTTTGTGGCCCTGAAGTACGGCAGGAGGATTTTCTCATTAAGAGGTGTGTATGGATCACTAGATTTAGGGGGAAAGGGACTCTCTTACAACAGGGGAAGTAGGACAAGAGGCTGTTGGCATTAAGATGTACAAATGTTCTTCTCGTGGTTCTTGTGTCACCACCCTGGGATGCTGCTGGGAACTCTGATAGAACAGAAGTGCCTCAGCACCATCATCCTGGACACTGATCCCCAAATCTGATTAGATACAGGGAGTATTATTGACACATGTCTGTGGGAAACAGCAGCACGAGAGTGAAGATGCTGTTTCCAGAGACATTCTACCTTTCAGCAGAATCCAGGCTTCAAGCTTGCCTGAGTTCTCCAGAGGACCTGGGACAGAGCAGGAACTGACCCAGCAGGGTGAATCCAAGAAACCAGATACTGCACTACGTAGGAATCAGAGGGAAATTTGGCTCCAGCCCCAGTGACAGGAGTGTGCATGTGAAATGGGGGTCTGAGCACTCAGTGCTACAACAAAGACCCAGTCCATGTGTCAGGAGGCCCTACAGGTGATGCCTGAGCTGGGTGAACTGCTCTGCAGGTGATGCAGCACTGGCTTAGATGCTCCAGGGCAGCCTACCTGGCATCCAGCTGTGGCTGCACAGGGACACGTTTCCTTCAGGGCCTGTGTCACATCTGCCAGGCCTGTGTGGCTGTTCTGATGGCACTGGAAGCCTGATCTTGAATGTTTGTAGCTAGAGCTGAGTTGTCCCTGCTGCCTCTGCTCCATTGCACAGAAGGCTGTAATTGCCACTGGATCCTGCAAACATGAAATCATCCCCCTCATCTGTTCCTATCCCATTTGCAGGGGCAAAGCGTTGCCCAGGGCTTCTGCCAGGTAATTCTGGGTGTAGTCGCTGCTACAGAAACACATTTCACATAAACTTTGTCCTGGAGTAAAGCTGAAAAAGAAAATACCAGCGTGGGCCAGAGCTGTCCACTTGTGAGGTCTGAGTCGTTTTAATTAAAAAAGGGAAAAAAAAAAAAAAGGAAACATCAGCAAAACAAATAGACAAAATCCATTAGGGCTTGAGCACCCTCTATGTGCAAAAGACACCCTTTTGCAACACTTGAAGGGAGGACTGGATCATCTCTAAACCTGTGCAGAAGGTTTGTTTGTAATGGCCCTGAGAGGCCGAGTTTCACCCTCACTCCTTGTGTCAACCAAGCTCCCCTGGCTGTGTTGTGGTCTGAGTAACTGCCTGTGTCAGTATTTCTTCATCAGCAGGTCATGATTTTCCTCCACAGGGCTTCAAAGTAAAGACATCCCCTGGAAAAAGGACCTTCAGCTCTTCAGCTGTTGGAAAGGTCAGTAGAAACCGCAGCTTTGGCCGGCTGTGTTTTGTTCTCCACGTGTCTGTTGGGGCTCACGTGTGCCCTAACACTGACTCAGGTCTCTGTAGGGGACCTGCCAGCATGGTCAGGGCTGGCATTTAAACTGGCATCACCAGGGTATGAATGTGTGTGGCTTCCCTTCCCAGACTGAGCCCATACAGGAGCAGCCCACAGGGTTACCCTGCTTTCTGAGGTGCACTGCAGGTGGATTTTCCTGCCCAGGAGGGAGTGTTTGTGACCTGCTGGTTCTTTGTGTTTAGTCACACACAGGCTGACCAGCCCTTCTTATCAATACTAGATTGCCATGCCTGCTGTGTTTGGTTCTGTTTGCTTTTGGTTACAAGGTTACAACAGATTTAGACTAAATCACATCTTTTGTAATCCCACTGCCTTTTCTTAAGCTGTTATAACTTTGTTGTTGTAACGTGAATAGCAAGCATAATATCTCAGAACTTGGAGGGACTAACAGATTAAAGTATTATAATCAGTGTAATACACACCTGTGTATCTTTTTTTTTTTTTTTTTTTTTTTTTTTTTGTGTTAATGCCACGTGTACCCATTTGCACACAGGATAAAATAAATCATCCAGGCACAGTAAATCTTTTCCTTAACAACAGACAAACTCTACTTTTCAGGTACTAACCCTGGGGGATTTGCCCAGTACATCCCTCTGTTAGTCACCTGTCAAGAATCTTTCTGTTCCTGGCCCATCTTACTATAGTCTGCATATTTATTTTACTCTGCAAAATTCCCTGCAACCCACCTGATTGTTTTTCCAGTCTGAGATTTTCCTGTACTTTTTTTTTTTTTTTTACTTCTTGCCAAAACTTCTCTCCACCTTAATTTTCAGTATGATGTCTCCAATTTAATTTCCAGTGGATCTTAGTGGCTGCACTCCAGCTAAACCACACTGAAATCTCTCCCTGCTGCTGTGCACTGGCACTGCCTTGGAAATGGCTGTGAATACATGACCACAGGCTGGTTTATGAGTGCCCCAAAGCATCCTGATACTCCAGTGCTGTGTTTTATCTCTGCAGAGGGCAAAACTGGAGTTCCTTTTGTGGATGCCAACATGAGGGAGCTGAGTGCCACGGGCTTCATGTCAAACAGAGGGCGGCAGAACGTCGCCAGCTTCCTCACCAAGGACCTGGGGCTGGACTGGAGGATGGGGGCAGAATGGTTTGAATACCTGCTGGTAAGACTGGGCCCTTTGTGTGCCTGGAGTTTAATGACAGGCAGGAGGACAGCCCTGATTTATAAGAAAGGGTACAGGTTATGATAATAATTTTCAGGCCAATAAAATACTGTGTAGATACTTCTTGCAGTGTGAGAGCTTCCCAAAGCTCACATAAGTAAAAGGAATTTTGCCACAGTGGAGCTGCCACCAACAAAGATGCAGCTAGGAAGTTTGCAGTAAACTTTGATCCTCTGTGCAGGGTTTTAGCCAGAGATCTGTTGCACTTGACAAAACTTTCAAACATGAATTATGCTACCAATGCTCTGATTTGCTCACCCCAGAGGCTGGGGAGGAGGGCAGCCCAGAAATAGAATATAAAAAGGCGTGTGTGCTGGCACAGTGTCTGTGCATTGATGGCTGTGGACTGGGAAGCCAGCTAGTCAAGCACAGGCAAGTAGGGACAATAGCTGGATCAGCTTCCACAGAGCTCCACCCTGGCTGGAGGCATCCTTCTTCATTCTGGGGTGTTACAGGCCTCCCTGCCAACTGGAGCACCAATTCCTCTCTATATATCAGTCAGCAGCTGTATGAGCTTTGTTAAATAGGTGGGTCACTTTTCTGACTTCAGTCCCCATGGATTCTCATGGTACTGACTAAAAAAGGCCAAATACTCACATCAGCCTCACATTAAAGGTCTCATCTGTGGGATACAGGAGGCCACTGGCAATCAGAAAACTTTCCACTCACTTGGAATGCTGGATGGGCAGAGAAGACCAGTTGCCTTGCCAGTATCTGCAATTAAAAGAGACTTTTTTTTTTTTTAATGTAATTTTTTTTTAGCTTCCTTGGATTTGGGCTCTGACATGGCTTTGGCTGCAGGAGGAAAATCTGGATGCTCTCCCATGCCAGTGCTGTGAGCAGCAGTGGGATTGGACAACAACACAGTGCAGGACATCAGGATCCTCCAGGAAGGGGTTTTGGGGAGCTCCACGCAGTGATGCTTTTACAGATAAGAGCAAGAGCCTTCCACAAGTGTGTCCTATTCCACAAGTGAGGAAGACCTGGGAGGTCTCACACTAGAAAGATGCTGCCTGTGTTATCTACATTTATTCCTAAGGAATATGAATACCTGCCTTGCTGGAAGCAGAACTTAGCACTGGCCCTTTCACCTCGGGAAGCCCCAGATGCTGATGGCCACTGTAGGTTGGTGTGGCACAGGCTGATCCTTGTGCCCTTTGGTCCCATCTTGTGTCACACAGCTCTGCAGCACACAGGAGACATCAGCTTGGTGGGGAAGACATGGCTGTAGAAGGGTGGAGGCCAATACAGAACTGAAACTGAAATCTCACTTGCCTCTAAAAAAAGGAAAGTAATGCCTATTTCATCTCCAGTACTGCCAGCAAAGGCCCACCAAATGTTTGTGTGTGCTATCCACACCACACAGGCAGGGAAACTGAGGCACAAGCTCTCTGCAACCCACTGGAGCCAGGGATAAGGCCAGAGACCACTGGTGTCCTGAACTGAGACTATCTCAGCTCTGACTTCATTGATTTCATTCCCAGGGTCAGGCCCCAAGGAAAAGCAGAGAAACAAACAGAAGAGAATGCCAGGAAGGGGCAAGGCTGGGGGGGAAATGAGCCTGCCTCCCCCAGGCCCCCTCGGATTTGCCCTCACCTCCCACACATGCTTTCCTGCATGTTAATCACACAATCAGGCCTCCAATGGCATCTTTCTTCCCTCCTTATCGCACCAGCTGGAGGAAGTGAGTTGGGAAGGGGAAGCCTGGTGCACAGGGAGCAGAGCTGGCTGCTGCTCACCCTGACCCCAGCACTCACTGGCTCTGCAGAGAAAGGGCAGCTTGACAGAGCCCGTTCCTTGAGCCTTCTGCCATCCTGGAACACTGAGCTCCTCACTCCAAGGAGTGGCTGAGATCTTGGAAACATCTCTCTGTGGACTGGTTGCTGCTGTGGCTGCAGTTAAGGGAGAAGAGAACAGCACTGAACCAGCTCTTTCCGCCACAGCTGCTGCTTTTGCAGCACAGACATCTCTAGGAATGCTCCCTGATCTCAAACCCTCCTTGCTATCACTGCCACTCCCCTCCTGAGCTGGGTTTGAATTGTCCTACAACTGGAAAAGTTCTGGAGTTGGATTTAAGCCACCCTGCCCAGCTGAAGAGCACTCAGATGGGATCACATTCTGCTCTCAATTGTGCTTGTTCCAAAAGCCCTGCTCCATTGTATATAAGCATCCTTGAGAGCTTTTTATTTGTTTAGAGAAGGAATAACTTGACAATGGGAAAAAACTGCAGTGTTTGTATTGTTTGCATCCTCATATACACTGTGTGGTTTGTCTGCACAGTCTGAGTAGACTTCTCTCCAAACTGCCTAGTAGGATTTGCAGAGATGATTTTGCCAGTGTGTGGTGTCTGGGTAACTGGTCAGAAATAGTTTTCTCTCATAATTTGAATACTTTATTTTGGGATATGAGCATTCAAATGCTAGGGCTACTTGTGAAGTCTGCCAAACGATGGCAGAAAGAGAAGGATTTTCCTTTAAAAGGAAGGAAACTGAGAAAGGCTTTGGTTGGACTTTTACCTGTTTTCTGACTGAAGGATCATGAACTGAAGTAGTCTGGGAAGCTGATGCCAGACTAAAAAGCAGCCATGCAGTCCTTTTCTGAGCCAGATGCCTGTACCAACATGGGGGAGCTCTGACCACCCCAGTCTGGCTGGAGTGAATCCCATTCAAGGAAATTTCCCCCTGAGCTAAAGAATGGATGAGAAGATTGACCAAGGGCCAGCCTATGTCTTCTGACAGTTTTCTCCCTCTCTTCTCAAGGTGGATTATGATGTTTGTAGCAATTATGGCAACTGGTTATACAGTGCTGGCATTGGCAATGACCCACGGGACAACAGGAAGTTCAACATGATCAAACAAGGCCTGGATTATGATGGGAATGTAAGTCTTGTGTGGCTGTTTTACAGGGATGAGTGCAGGAAGGTCTTGTGTTTTCAGGGAGCAGAGGAGATCAATGTGCTGTGTGGATACAAAACCAGTTCTTGTGTCTCCAGCAGTCAGGCAGGTTCCTTGGTGTGTACAGGACAATGTAATTTAACAACCTGCTGCTGTCCCCAGGGATGTCCCCACACCCTCCCTGGTCAGTGTGTTAAGTGTTTCATCACCATTTCTTCCAAGTCACAGCCACATCCCATCAGAACGTCACACAGATGCTTCCCTGAGCACAGAGCAGCTTCTTGGAGAACTCGGGAGTAACCTGAGAGACAGAACCATTCCTTGAGAGGTGCTGAAGAGTAGATTAAACCTGACTCTTCTGACTATCCTCTGTGAAGTGGTAGGAGCAGATAAATTGCCCTTTCCTTGTGCTTAGCCAGTATTGACATACTGGATTACCTGTTTCCACACTATTCCTTAGCTTCACGTCAGGCTGTGCTGTTGCCTTTTGGCACTGTAGCTGGCAGGATTTAACAAGAAATCAGAAATTAGTCCTAGTAGAGTTAATAGGAGAGATTCAGGAACACAAGAGTGTGCAGCTGAGCTAGCCATCCTTTTTTCCTTCAGTCACGGGAAACTTCTTGGGGGTGACTTCATTTCAGGATGTCCTAAACAGGACATGTGAACAATGCTGAAAATGCACCTCTGCCTCCCTCCTGTGCCTGCAGTGTGAGCATGGGAGAAGAGCTCCAGCATCCAGGTCTCTCTTTAGGCACTAATTCTGGGTGAAGGATTTAGCAAGAGGGCTAAGGCTTGTCAGAGGTAATTGATGCTGTACAGCACCAGCTTTTCTACCTGGAAATCTGGCTCCTCTCTTTCCCATTGAGAAAGAGCCTTGCTCTTAGCACTTAGAGATTGTCACTGAATGGATCCTGTCCTTTGGTTCTGTTTGCAGGGGGATTATGTCCGGCTGTGGGTGCCAGAACTGCAGGGCATAAAGGGAGCAGACATCCACACCCCCTGGGCACTGAGCAATGCTGCTCTCTCCCAGGCAGGAGTAACTCTAGGTGAGACCTACCCACAGCCAGTGGTGACAGCCCCAGAGTGGAGCCGACACATCCACCAGGGGCCTGTGAGTACTGGGAGGGCTGGGATGGGTTGGGAGGGCTCCAGGGGCTGCTCTGCATCAGTCTCTGTGAGTTCTGCTCTTCTTCCTCAGGTGTAAAGGGGAAAAAAAGTTGTTTTAATGCAAGCTCACATTACATCCCAGCAGGGACTGTGCAGCCAGGATTATTTAGCTGTCTGTCCTACCCGTGGTGGTGAAGGATGTAAATTGTTGCTGCTTCTCTGTCCCTTGTATAGTCAGCAGGGCTTAGCCACAGCTTGTTCTTCTGAGCATCCTTCCATGCCCTGGCAGACCCACCAGAGGGATGGGGTTTCTCCAGGACCTCCACTGGTGTGACCACCCCGCACTACAGGTGGACAGAAGAGAAACAACCCAGTGTCCTTTCTGTTCAGGAGGTGGAAGTAAAAACAACCAACTTCCTGCTTGAGTGTGTCCAAACTGGAGTCAGCAAGACCTGTAAATATGGAGACTGCTCCTTGCACTTTGCTTTTTGAGCGTATCTTCCCTTTAAAATAGGGGCAGAATGAGTTCTTGATCCTGCAACATGTCAAGGCTTTTATCTGCTGCCTGGGATGCTGTTCTTGGAGGAGATGGGTATGGAAGGAAATGGATGTAGCCAAGGGTTGTGTATTATAAGAGTGTTCAGCATTTTGCCTTTCCCACATGCATCTACCCTGCCTCCTCCTGAGTGAGGATACTTTGTGGAGGCTCAAATTTAGGTATTGCACCAAGTCAGTGAAGAATGAAGCATGCCCCCATTTCAGGTTTTAATCCCAAGGTACAGTACCAAATTTTTAGGCCAGATTCCTTTGCCATGAGTGGAGAGTTTTATGGAAGCAAAGCTTCTGCTTCACCCATGCTGTTGGAGGGCCTGGATTAGCAACCTCCTGGGATGAGAGAAAGGACTCTGCAGGAGCACCTTCGTGAGACACCAGTTTGAGGCAGTGATGAAACTTGAAGCCAAAAAGCTTCTCAATCAGGCAAAAGTTCAATTTTGATCAACTTTCCCATCTCACCTTACCAGAACCCCTGGTTTCCTAAATCCCAGCCTACAGCAGTGCCTGTCAGACCTTCCTGCCTTTGTGAGTGAACTTGGGAGGCAGAAGTTCCATGTGCACATTCACCTGGATGTCAGCACTGCTTTGTGACCAAACCCACTCTGCAGCATCAGTAAATATCTCGCTGTTCCTTGTCATTTGCCACAGGGAGGAAGTCCCCATCCCAGGGGCAGGAGGGGACCAGCGCAGCGCAAGGACAGAGGGATAGATTTTTACTTCTCTCGCAAGAAAGATGCTTGCTGAAGGCTGAAGGAGAGCTCAGCAGGAGGTTTTGCTGCTGAGGGTGCCTGGATAATGGTTAATCACCTTGAACAAGCCAAAGATGTACGTTTGGCATGGTAAAATAACAGAGGATCTGCCTGTCTGGTGTTCCCAGGGACACTTGCAGGATGTGGGTGTTTGGAGGTTGTGTATTAGCACCTCTCCTTACTATCTGGAGCCAGTGGTTTATGTGGCAGGTGTTTTCAGTCAGAACTGAAATTTCTTATGCTTATTTTTCATTTTTTTAAAGTTTCAAACCCACCAATCATTGTGCAATTAAAAGTTTTGCTACTGGAATATTTTATCTTCCTCATTTCCACAGAGCTCCACAGATAGAGACTGCAGAGGATGTTCTTTTACTGTGTATCTTGAAGTATTTTGGAGAAGCAGTGTGTTCCTCCTGAAAATTTCCTTGCCGTACCCTGTTGTTTTTGGAAGCTGAAAAATGTTCAGTTCATAGCCAAGAATTGTGTTTTGTACTCGGTATCAAAAGCAGTTTTAAATGGATCCCTAACCAGTTTTAGGATTTTATTTTTATGCAGAATGTTGTACTTGCTGGAAGAGTTTGGGAATTTGGAGATTGCCATATTTGTGCTGTCATCTGAGGGGAGCCCAGATCTGAACACTTTGACCACCAAAGATGGGACATGGTTCTGGATTTATTGCTACTGGAGATCCACTGGGCCCCTTCTGTAAAGAATAACTGCAATACTGTAAAATCTCTGATCACTCTGGGTTGATGGGTTCACGACTGGGTGAGAAATAAACAGACATTGAACACAAGAGCAAGTTGCTCTGCCAAAAGCAGAAAAAAACAAGTGATTTTGAAGATAAGGCCTGTCAGGGCCACATGAACAATTCTACCATTTGTTGTATTAGGGGCCTGGGCAGGAATGTAGCCATCAGGGGGTGATTTGGGAGGAATAGAATGAAACAGATTTAGTGTTCTCTCTGGCATAGTGTCTCCTGACACACAGCACAGATCCCTGTCCAGGCCACTCCAGAGGGCAGGGCACTACTTTTGGACAAAGCCCAGCAGAAGAATCGCAGAATCAGTTAGGTTGGAAAAATCCTCTGAGATCATCGTGTCCAGCCTGTGACCCAACATCACCATCTCAACTGAGTGCCACATCCAGTCTTTCCTTAAACAGCTCCAGGAATGGTGATCCCACCACCTCTCTGGGGAAGCCCATTCCAATGTAATCATCCTTTCTGTGAAAAAAATTCTTCCTGATGTCCAACCTTAGCGTACCCAGCAGAGTTTAAGACTCTGTCATCTTGCCCTATCATTTATTGCCTGGGAGAAGAGGCCAGCCCACAGCTGCCTACAACTTCGTGTCAGGAGGGAGTTTTAGAGAGAGATAATGTATCCCCCGGCTTCCTTTTCTCCAGATTAAACACCCTCAGCTCCTTCGGCCACTGCGTATAGGGCGTGTGCTTCAGACCATTCCCCAGCTCCATTCCCTTCTCCGGACCCGCTCCAGTCCCTGAATGCCGGACACAGCACTCGAGGTGGGACCTGTGTGTCCCACTGGAAGGGAGTGTTGTGGATGGGCTTTATCAGAGCTGGAACGGACTCCAGCAGAAAGAGTGGGAAGAGCCTGGGCTGCAGGAAACCACAAGTTTTACCCTGAGCTGGGTCATGCCAATAAGAGGAGACAGGTAAATTCTTGGAAGAGGGGCCCACCAAGGGCTGTTCAGGGAAGCATCACTGCCCTGCTCCTGCAGGCCCAGCTATCCCGAGGCCGAGCCGTGCGGCCCCGCTCGCCGGGGGAGGGCGGGCGGGCCGAGCCGGGGCGGCGCAGAGGCGGGGCGAGCCGCGAAGCGAAAGTGCCGGGAAGGGGAAGTTGGGAGCGCGGCCCGCCATGGCCACGGCCCCAGCGGACCCCATCGCCGGCCCCAGCCCCAGCCCCAGCCCCAGCCCCGTCCCGCCGGACCTGCACGCCGTGCCCATGGTAGCGCTCAACTACGGCGTCCGCCGCCGCCTCGGCCTCTACCTCAACCCGCGGGCGGCCGCGGCCGCGGACTGGACGGCGCTGGCGGAGGCGCTGGGCTGCAGCTTCCTGGAGATCCGGCGGCTGGAGAGGCTGCCCGACCCCACGGCCACGCTGCTGGAGGAATGGCCGGGACGCTGCCCCGGCGGGGCCACCGTGGGGCAGCTCCTCGCTGTGCTGCGCCGCTTGGGCCGCGACGATGTCCTGACGGACCTGGCCGGCAGCGTGGGTGAGGCGCTGGGAACGGGGAGAGCCGGGGAATCCCGGAGAACCTGGGGAATCCCTTCCTTGATGCCTGGTGGGGGGGGCGGGATGCTGTTCGTGTTGGTCTTTCTGTTCATATTGGTCCTTGCTCTTCGTGTTGGTCCTTGCTCCTCGTGTTGGTCTTTGCTGTTCGTGTCGCTCTTCGCTGCTCTGTCCGCGGAGGTGAGGTTAAGAAAAAATCCCTTTCGAGAAGAAAAGCCCTTTCCAGATGATGGAGTGACATCCTCTTTGTTGTCGGATGCTCCGAAGGCTGGAGCACCTGTGCTGTGGAGACAGGCTGAGAGAACTGGGGGTGTTCAGCCTGAACAAGAGAAGGCTCCGGGGAGACCTTAGAGCCCCTTCCAGCGCCCAAAGGGGGCTTATAAAAGGAGAGAGAGGGACTTGTTGCATGGGTAGAGGGTGATAATGGTTTTAAATTAAAAGAGAGATTTAGATTGGATATTAGATTAGCTGTTGGGAAGAAATTCTTCCCTGTGAGGATGCTGAGGCCCTGGCACAGGTTCCCAGAGAAGCTGTGGCTGCTCCATCCCTGGAAGTGTCCAAGGCCAGGTTGGAAGGGGCTTGGAGCAGCCTGGGATGGTGGAAGGTGTCCCTGCCCATGGCAGTGGGTGGAATGAGATGACCTGTAAGGTCCCTTCCAACCCAAACCAGTCAGTGATTCACAGAAGTCTCACCTGGCTTCCAGGAGCGACGTGTGCTGTGTTTCTGCTAACCATGAGCCCTGCAAAGTAACCTAAAGCCCTATCTTATCCCAAACCTTCAATTAAAAAGTTTCTGTGTGTCGAAAGATGCTCTTAGCCAGGTTAGCCAGGAGACAGTGGGAAAATGATGATGTCTGGGTATAGTGTGATAGGAAGATGTTTGTTGGGGGAGATGAGGGATATGTGGAACTGGATAATGTCAGGGAAAAAAATTCCATGCAAACTGAAAAAAATGAGGCAGGTCAATGAGAAGAATGAAGGTCCTTGTGCTGTTTGGATATCTTCTTCTTTTTGGGCTCTTTGTATTCTTTGTGGTCAGAGAAATTCAGAGGGAACCCAGCTATCATCAGAAGGGGAAATTTTTTGCCAAAGTATTTCCAAAGCCAGAGAATTCCCTGAAGGCCTGTGTTGTATAATAGAGCTTACTGAGTTAGCAAGGAGGAAGTAATAAATGTCACTTCCTGTTACTCGTGGAGATAAAGGAAGATGTAGAAATCCATCTCTGTTGAAAGCCTGACCAAAAAGCAATGGAGGACTTCCCTTTGGTCCTTGGTTCTTCCTACTTAAGATCACAGTCTGAAGGCCAGGTTTTGGGAAGGACAAAAGCATCAGTGTGCTTTGTGATCTGCTTATCAGAGGTTCCTAACAAATCTGGGGAGCTTCCAGCTGTGCAGGAGATCTGGGGCTTCACAAAAACCTTGGGATCACCCAGGCTGGTTCTGGCCCTGAGCTCAGGACCTGTCTGTCCCACTGGAAAGGAGAGTGGTGGATGGACTTTGTCAGAGCTGGAATAGACTCCAGCAGAAAGAGTGGGAAGAGCCTGGGCTGCAGGAAATCACAAGTTTTACCCAGAGCTGGGTCATGCTGATAAGAGGAGACAGGTAAATTCTTGGAAGAGGGGCCCACCAAGGGCTGTTCAACAGAAATACTCTCTGTGGCTCAGGAAATTCTTTAACTGTGAACAGTCCAAAAGATAGATTATAAAAATAGATTGTAGATTATATGTAAAAAATAGATTTTAGGGAAATGCATACATATATATATTAGGGAACTATCTCTGTAAGCTTTTTATTCTTATGTTCCCCCCTGGACACCTGGTTTTGTGCAGTGCTTGAGACAGGATGAAGCTTGGGGCCTGACCAGTGTGACTGTTCCTCTTTTATGATTTTTGGCTGAGAACTGCACTGAGAGGCTGTGACCTGTTGCTGGGAGCTCTTGCAGAAGTCAGAGATATTTACAAAGGTGGATATTTCCTTGGAATGGAAAGGAGAAAAAGGAAAAGTTTTCATGTACTCTTGTGCACGGTATTCCTGATGCCAGGAATCTTTGTGTATCACTGGAACTTCTTCAGTGGGATCCATCTCAGAATCAGAACATATCAGTATTGATGTCCCAGCAGCTTTGCTCTAACTGTGATCTTCCTCAGCAGTTTATTTCTCTGTAGAATAATCTTCAGGGAGGTGAATCTTTTTGCTTTGATACATTTGTGCTCTTTCCTGCTGAAACACAGTGATTTTTGTTTCTTCCCTGACCTGTTACAAAAGTGCTGCTTTCCTGCCTGACAGTTCCTGGATCTGTTTTCTCCGTGTTTTCATCATGCTGCAGATTTTGTGCTTTAGATTTTATGATTCTATTCTGTTTTTTTCCAATTCCTGTTTGACTGCCAGAGGCATATAAAGCCTAGTTAGGTGCTTGGTGGAGGAGGACAGCTTGGAGGAGTTTCACTTTATGGTCCCAAAGTCATCCCTGATCCTTGTTCACTCTCATTAACCTGTACAATCAGGTGCTGTTTCCAGCTGGGGACTGATCCATCCCAAATCAGAGGCAAGGAGTGAGGACTTAGAGCAAATACACTGAAAACTAACATTTCTGTATTGAGTACTGTGCAATGCTGTTAAATAATTGCCTCTTCTTGCCTATTCAGCAGTATTTTGGATTGTGAAACTGGCTCCCAAGGGAATCAAGGCACACTTGAGGTGGTGGCTGTGTGCCAGTCCTCCCTCTGAGACTGCTGAACCCGTTGGCAACTTCAAAGTGACTTTAATCATGATTTCAAAGATACTGACTTAGCTGACACACCTCATGCAACAGGCAGCTGGCAGAGAGGTGGGACCTGAGTTAGGGCTTTAGTGAGGAAAGATGTGAAATCTGAACCTTCTTGCTGGTAAAGAATGTGGCTGATTCTCCCCTCTGCAGGACTGGGGAGGCTGAGGGGAGGAGAAAGGCAGATTGGGAATGCCTCAGCCTCAGGAAAAGCTTTGATCAGATCTGAGCCTCATTAGATTGGAGATAATCCAGTAACAAGATGCAAAGCTGAGATAGAAGCAGGGATGGGGGCTCAAGCTGGGGCTCCTGCAGACCTGCTTGTGCCAGGTTGTGGTACAGGAGTACTCACTGGGCTCCCACCACCATCCTGCACTTCCAAGGGATCCTTTACTCTGCTCTTGCACCAGTCAGCTTTGCCTGCTCATCAGTACTGATTAACACTTGTTGGTTTGGTTTTTTTTAATTTTAAGTAAAAGCAGAGTCTCTATGGAGTTTCATCTTTTTCATAATTCCTGTTTTCAAATCTCCTTTTACTTTCAGTTCTTCTGTAATTACAGAGTAGCAGAGGCTGCAGAGTTTCTTGCTGGTTCTCCGAAGGCCTCACATTTAGATTTATGATTTATTTTTAAACCGAGATCTGTGCCCATCACTGACCTGATTGGGAAGTTCACAGCAGTGACTATGACAGGTCTTTGTCCTTCAGTTATCTCAAGGTGGGGTTCATGTCTACTCTGCTTGGGATAAGAGGATCCCTATTCCTGTTGCACAACATAAAAGCTGCTTCAGGGGCTCCTTAAAATTTTACATGGTCCTACTGTATGTGGTGAGTGTGGATAGTCACTGCCACCTGCAGCTGTCCTGGCTGGCAAAGGCTGGGGTGTGAATCAGCTCTTGTGTGTCTGCAGAGAATTGCTAAGGTTGGAAAAGACCTACAGGATCATTAACCCAGCACTGCCAAGGCCACCTCTAAACCCTGTCCCAAGGGCCACATCTATACATCTTTTAGATGCCTCCAGGGATGCTGACTCCACCACTGCCCTGGGCAGACTGTTCCAATGCCTGACCACCTTTCAGTGAAGAATTGTTCCCTAATATCCAATCTAAACCCCCCACCCCGGTGCATCTGGAGGCCATTTTGTCTTGTCTTATGTTTTTTTTACATGGGCAAAAAGACTGACACCATGAAAACCTCCCCAGCTATTTTGTGATTTCAAATATTCCAAAATGCAGAACAGTGAGAGCAGATAGCAGAGTTGGGACCTGCTCTGTACCTTATTCCTGGTATTAAAGATGTACTGGGACATAGTAGAGGTAAGGGGAGGAGGAAGAATAAAACAAGTAAAAGAAAGTACTTCTTAAAATATCAAGAGTGATTTTTGGGAATTAATTGCTAGAGGAGGTGATGAAGGCAGCATCAAGACGTTCAGAGAGAGGTGAGAGAAGTTCTACATACTGAAAAAACCTGACAGGAGGTTTCCCTCCAGCATCCCTGATCCATGAAATAGCTATTCCTGTTTTAATGAACTCCAGCAGTGTAAACCCACGTCACAGGAGCCTCTTGCCCTGGTTGTGTGTTTTTGCAGAGGAGGACTGTAAGAAGTACTTGCAGAGGAAGCAGGAAGAGGCCAACCAGCCTCTCCAAGTGCCAGCAGTGGACAGCAGCGTGCCGAAGACGTCGGAACTGATGGGCATCACCATCAAGGATGATCCATATGGTAAGAGCCCCTGCTTCCACCACAGCCTGATACCTCCTGTTGGAATCACCTTCCCCATGGGAAGTGCAGAAAAGCTGTTTGTTTTCATCATTCCCACAACTTTACATACCCCAGGCCAGAATGCTTTCTTCATTTTTCCTGATTGTTAGAGCAGAGAGGGAAAGCAACCCTGGGAAACACTTCACCCAGGAACAGGCTGGCACAGAGCCACTGGACACAGGTGGGAGAAGACTTCACAGAAATATGTCCCTTAGCCCAGCCTGGCCCAGAGCAGCAGCTGCTGAAAGCTCAAGGGGTTGGAGCCCAGGGGGAATGGTGTCAGAGGTGATTTCCCTGCCCTGTCTTTGGCAGGTGGAACCACCTTGAGTGAAAAAGGAAGTGGGTTTGAATAGGACTGGGTGTGCAGTGGGTGGAGAGAGGAAATGGGTTCTGTGTGTGTGCAGCCCTGCATGTGCAGCCAGGTGTGTGCACATGTGTGTGCTGGCCAATCTGACTTTGAGTGGCCACCTTTGCTGCATGTGTGGACTTCACTAACCATCCCCAAATGTCCACAGAGCAATATTCTGGTGTTTGTACATGGCAGCTTTGCCTGATGTGACCCCCAGGTTAGCATTGTGCCCCTGCAGCAGTGCCTTCAGTTTGACTGACCTGGCAGACATTCCCCTTCTGCCTCACTGGATGCTTCTTGGGCTGAATCTGCCTGCTGGGTTGATACTTTCCTCAGCAGCTTTTAGAGCCTGACCTATTTTTTCACTGTGGTAGGCTTTAACTGGCATAAAAAATTGAATATATCTGTAGTGACATCGATATGGAAAAAAACTAACACAGTTGGAAACTATCCAGCAGTACTAAGGCACTTAATTATGAGAAACATTGCCCTTAAAATGCAGCACTTTAGTATTTGGATAACTGTTAAATAAACAAGAGCTGCCAGCCATTAATGTAATTGGAAAACAGACCCATTAGGATATGACTTCAGGTACCCAGGTTTGACATCTTAGCCATAAAAATGACAGGTTCCAAATTTCAAGGTTCACCCCACAGCTCCGTTGACAGCAGATGGCAGGATATTGCTGAATGCTGTTTTGCTTGGGAAGTTTGAATCTCTGTGACCTGAACTAGGGAAAAAGGACCCAGAGCCACAAGGATATTATAGATATGAAACTCTCAGTGAAATCCCAGAGTGTCAGGGCTCTGATTTGCATCCCCTGGGGTACTCTGCTCCCTCCAGCTCCCCCCAGACTCCCTGTAGCTGGATGTTACTGCCTCCACAGATTTTGCCTGTCTGCACCTCAGCTCCTTTCCCTAACCCCTTCCAGGCAACATGGTTGTGTGTGAACAGCCTGGCCAGTGAAAGCAGCCAGGGCACTGATGAGTGTTACCTCCTGCCAGCCCTGTTAAGGACAGGAGTCTGGGCTGAAGGGCAGCTCATCTAATAAAAGGCTAAATTACCTTTGCAAGTTTGGCCAGAGCTTTTCTGTCAGACTCATGATTCTCTGAGTTAAAGTCTGTGGGAGCTCTTGAAAGTTCACTACAGGAGTGAACTTCATTTATAGTAGAAGATGACAGCTACATTTTTAATGGTTTCAGGGAGTGGAACAGAGATATTCGATGCCTTCATCTGCTACTGTCAGAAAGACCTCCAGTTTGTCCAGGAGATGATCAGGGAGCTGGAGCAGACAGAGTTCAAACTGAAGCTCTGTGTATTTGATCGGGATGTCTTGCCAGGAGCCTGCGTGTGGTCCATCAGCGGAGAACTTATAGAGAGGAGGTAAGTGAACCGTGGCTGTTGGGGCCAGCTGTGAGTGTAGTGGAACATCACATTCATTTTACAGTGATGTCTGCAGCGTGGTGCCAGTGAAACAGCAAAAATCCACAAGAATGTCTTAATGGGGTTTGCTTTATGCTCTTGGCTCAAGGAGGACGATTCAGGCTTTCCCCAGTGTGTCACTTCATTGTGTTCATGAGGAAGGTGCCACTGTGGTGATGCTGCTTATGTTCAATTGCTTTTCTTTGCCTTGTGCGTCATATAAAGACACAGGATCACATAAAGGTTGCACAGACAGTCTGGACTTCACTGTTTCCTCATTTTTTGGTACATAAGTGTATATCTGTAATCAAGTTTTTCTGTGTAACATCACTATGTGTCTGTCAGTTGTTCCTGCTCTGCAGTTAATTCCTGCTGGAACACAGACAGGTCCTTCTCCACTGGAGCAATTCAGAGCAGTACATGCTTCTGCTTGTGGGAATGAAAACCATCTCATTTGACATTTTATTTTTCTCCCCCCCTGTTTAATCTCCAGGTGTCGAAGGATGGTGGTTGTTGTTTCAGATGACTACCTGGAAAGCGACGAATGTGATTTCCAGACAAAATTTGCTCTTAGTCTTTCCCCAGGTAAGATCACACCAATATCCCATTTACAGCTGCACATAATCCTTTTATTATAGTGACATCTAAACCCTCAGCTGAGGTCAGTGGGCGCTGTACCACTAGAACTAACAGAGGCTTCATAATCTGGTTGTGCAGGCAGGGGCTTGGGCTGAGTCCCTTGCCCTGCTTTTTACCTTCCCCACGAGCAAGAAGCTGTCTGTGCTGCACTGCTCCAGCTGTCAGTGGGATAATGCTGCCTGCTCCAGAAATGTCAGAGCTGCATGTCAGGCTTGTGAAGGGCTTCCAGATCCACAGGAAAAATTGCTGCTAAAGAGACAAGTAGTATAATAAATCCAGGATGTGAGTAAAGCTTGGAATTAGGTGACAACTAATGAACATGCAGATTTCAAGTTCAGGCTAAGTGGGGCTCTGAGTAACCTGGTCTAGAAGGTGTCCCTGCCCATAGCAGGGGGGTTGGAACTGGATGATCTTCAGGGCCTCTTCCAACCCAACCCATTCCATTTTACGATTCTTGCAGGGATCCTTGAGTATTGTGGATAGGTAAACAAAATATGGAATGAATGTTCAACTTAGGCTGGTAAATTTTTTACATATTTTGTTCTGAATTGAAAAGCCACCAATTTACTTTTGCCAAGTCTGTTGTGATTGCTCTTTTCTAGCCAGTAGTCATTCTACAGTTGTCTGTGTTGCTGGGGAGTAAGTGCAGCCCAGCCTAATAGTATGGAGGCTATGTAGAACTGGGAAGAGTATCTGGATATAAAGCCTCTTTTCTAGATCAGGCATCTGACATGCCTTTATAAAGGACATGCCAGAGGTTAGACTGGAAGCTGGTGGCAGAGACAGAAATTCACTTCATCTTCCTTGACACACTGATTTCACATGATACCAATTAATCCACTGAACACTCCCAGGACTTTGTACAGACCCCAGTCATCAAGATTTGTAGAAAAGTCCTTTTAGTTCTTCACCAGTTTTTTTGTGGGCATCACACCTTCCATTAGAACAGGAAAAGAAGTTCCATCTGCATGGCATGCCCTGAGCTCTGCCAGTGAGAACGCAGGTGGAAGTAACAGACTTAGAGAAGTCACAGCTTTTCCTGTTTGTTTGGGGTGTTAGCAATGCACAAAAGGGTTTGGTGGCAGGCTCTGGGAGCTCCATGGATTACTCCAGCATCTGCTGCAGTTATGAAATCTTGGTTATTTGCCTCATCCTGGTCTCAGTGTCATCACTTGTGCTGGGCACAGTGCAGGTGGTGGCAGGTGGAGAGCTACAAGGGGAGAAGCTGCTCTGTAGAAGAGCTGCTCCTTCAAGCAGCAGCAGTCACAGGGAGGGTGCTTTCACCTCATGGTGTCTCAAAACCAGCAGTCCATGTTAGCAGGGGGATTCATTGGGGAACATCTGCAGCCTGGGTAAATCAGGACTCAGAGACTTGCTCTCCAGAGTGAGAGCTGGTTGCAATATAATCAGATGATGCTCAATCAGGAGCACACCTGGATGTTGTGATGTGCCTGCTGTGGGGAGGGAATGGATGTGGGCTCTGCCTGTGGCTCTGTGTAACCCTCTCTGTGTGGCCTCTCTTTAGGTGCTCGTCACAAACGGCTGATTCCGGTCAAGTACAAATCCATGAAGAACGAGTTTCCAAGTATCTTACGGTTCATTACCATTTGTGACTACACCAATCCTTGCACCAAAAAATGGTTCTGGACGAGACTGGCAAAATCCCTCATGCTGCCCTGATGCAAAGTCCTGAGAGCTGGGTGCTCTTGTAACCTGTCCTGGCTGTGCCTTCGGACCAGGGGTGTCCTTGACACAGGCTCTTCCACCACTTCAGAACCTGGATCCTTGCTTGGATCCTGAGATTGGGAACAAAGAACTCTCTCCAGCACTTCTTCACAGCTATGAGGGGAAATAAAGCAACTGTGTGGGTGTTCCGGGTTAAGTCAGTGAGCAGCAGCATCCAGCATTTATTGAGTAGTCACTTTCACTAAAAATACTGAAAATACACATCTAAAGAGTGTCTGATACAGGAAGATTCTGTTGTAAGAATTAGCAAGACCTCAGAGCCTCAAACTGCAGGTTTTGTCAGTGTTTTAAAGCTACAGTAACATCGAGGCTTGTGGGAGATTTACCATATTGGACCGGTCTGTATCTATTCAGGTCACGTTTGATTCAGTGACCTTATACCAGCATTTAATATTCCCAGATATTACTAAATTTTTACTTCTCCTTCGGGAGAAATTCAGAGTCTTAAAATACATCTTTTCAGTGACAGTCCTTACTGCACAAATCAGGGGCTGCTGTTGCTCGTTGACTTGACCAAGGTCTGCACATCCGTGGGTCCAGATCTGAAATTCTTTCACTTCTAAAAACCTTCCAAAACACAGCAGCTTTTGGGATGCCTCAAAGGCACAGGGCTAAACACTGAATAAGGAGTGTATTAAATTGACATTTGGGCTGTTTAAAATATGGAAGCAAATGTTACATTAACAGGAAAGAGCCTAATTTAATTAACTGCCACAATAATTACTGTATTTCTGTGACTAAGGCTCGGAGCAATGTCGAGACTGCTCTGCTTGTTAGACTTGGCCTTGAATCCTGCCTGTGACTACTGGATCTCATCAGTGCTCCAGGGTGGAGGTCAGGAGTTCTACCCAAAGGAGTGTTTAAAGCAATCCATTGGTGTATTAAACAGATTTACAGTAAATATTGACTTTTTGAATTGGGGAAGAGATGAATCTTGTTTATGTGTCTGGAGTTGCTTGAACTCTGCCCCTTTGTTCATTACTTCAGCCACTGACTAATGTTGATTTTACAGCTTAATGTTTTACTAGTTTACCTTTTTAAGGTTGCATCTGGATGTGATTTTATTTTTTCAATTTTAGCTTTGTTTTAAAGCATTACCAGGACTGAGACAGAAATGGGCTCCTGCCCCCTCCCTCACACTCCCTGCCAGTGAATGAACCCTTAGCAGGGATGCTGCCAAATCCTGTCCAGGTGCTGCTGCTGGTTCCTCCCGGCTGACAGCAGCAGCCCTTGACCTGAGCATGGTGAAGCTCATTCACGCACATCATGTTGGCAGCAGGAGCCATTTTTGGATAGACCCAGGAGCTGGGTGTTTCTTCTGCAACAGTAACTGCTGCCATCGGGCCAAGGTGACATTTGCACCTTCCTGTCTTGCTAGAACAAGTGAGAAGTCTGTGGGCACGGGAGGAGGAAAAGTTAAGCTGATGAGGGGTTTCTGAATAGTTTGTTTTATTGCCTTGGGGCCTCTCCTGCAGAAGTGGAGACAGCTGCTTGCCTCGGGCTTTCTGCATAATCGTTAAATGTTAATTACAGAAGAGGTTCAGGAGGCTGCTTGATCCCCAGGCGCTCCGGGGGCTCAGTGAATTCTCATACTCTGGAGAGCCTATAAACATCAATTATGGGTCATTACTCGCAGGACCGAACCAGATTCCTCCTGTCTGGAGAGCTGGAAGGGCTCTGGTGGCTCGTTCAGGGGAGCTGAGGCAGAGGAGCCTGTGCTGTGGACGCTAGAGGGAGGCCATGGCCCACGCTGCACCCTGCGAGGGAATGCGGGTGGGATGGGGAGACACGGCCGGGATGGGCCAGCACGGCACTGACATGGAAAAACCACAAGTGGGTTCTCCTCCTCTTCCCCTTGCTCCCTCTTCTGAGCAAGGTACACCAAAACCAGCGAGAATTTTGGCAGCTTGAACCTTGTGCGGTGTCTTCAGAGTCCTGATGGTTTGGGACTTGGTGTGTTGTATATGATGGGAAAGTAACAGCAGGAAAAATGATGAGGTTTGTAGTAGATGATTTGGTGATCACCCAACAGGGAAAGTGCTGGTTCTGGAAGGGAAAGCAAACAGAGGAGCTGAATTTCTAAATTTTTTGAGTTCAAATAGATAAATGCCATGTTCCAGTTAGTGGTGAAAGATGTTGGGATCTTGTTACCACCCTGCTTGTGGTGCCCTGGCCCTTCTCTCTGCTTGGCTTGGATGCTGGGAAGGTCTTACTGTTATGAGGCTGTTGCTTTATTACAAGTTACTATTTATGTTATAGGCTAAAATAATTATTTTGGGATAAAGAAACATAAAATATGCTTTAAATATGTATCTTTTTCTACGTAAACCCCAGAGTTTATGCACTTCTGACACTTTCATATCTGCATTGTCACAATAACTTGAAGTGTGACATTTTAAATGGTGCAGAATGTAGTTGTTGTGAACCATTTGCCCATTTCAGTGGCATTTTGGGTGCTCCTCCCCTCTTTCATGTTCAGTGGAAGGTGGAAATTTTTGGACATCTTTAAAAAAGGGATTTATAAAATTGTGATGTTACAGGGTTTATTTTGTTTCTGTCCCTCATTGAAAGTGTCTTAGTTGAATCTGTTAGTGCCAAATCATTTATTTTTATATACAGACGTATATATTTATAATAATTTTGTGTCCTGATACAAAGGGGGAAAGCATGTGTTTTTATAGGCATTCTGAAAATAGACAATGTTTCTGTTTTTCTCCTCAAAAATCCAAACTTTTGCTACTTCTGAAAACCTTTTAAAATAAAGGATGAAAATCCAGCAGGCTGAATCTGCTTTCTGGGTATAGAAGAACAAAACTGTGTCTCAAAATGAATTTTAAGTGAGGAATGATATGGGGTAGTTATTTTCTTTTCATGTTTTGGTTAAGTAACTTCATCAGAGGGGATGATTGGCTGTGCCTGGGAGAGAGAGAAATAGAGTTACGTCCTGCCAGGAGAAAAATGTATCAAGGAATTATACTTCAGACATGTGGTTCCTCTCCAGGTCTCATTTTTTGTTTAGTGATCTGTGTTGCCATCCTGGATTTCTTCAGCCCTGGTGCCCATCAGGCTGGAGGGGATGGAGCCAGGGCTCTGTTGGGATGCTGCTCCTGGTCCACACCCTTTCTGGAGGCCCCAGCAGGGATTATGACAAGGCAGCCATCCGGGGGATTCTGCCAGTTTTATTTCCTTTGGCTTGCAGTCAGTCCAAGCCAGGGAAGTAACTCAGAAACCCAGCAGCTGTCAGGCCAAGGCCCTGCACAGGAGAAGATGAAGGATCACTGCATCACAGAAGTGAAGGAATTCCTGGAGGTCGAGGCCGAGCTGCTCTTCCCCATGGGAGGGGCCATACCCTAAGCCACTTGCAGGGCCATATAAAGCATATGAAGTCGTGTCTCTGCTATGGCTACTATGAACATATGGACAGCAGTATGGAAACCATCCCTGCATGGATTATTCTAGATGGAAACTGCTGGCAAGAGCAGCCTGCCAGGAGGGTCCCATTCCCTGGAAGTGCTGGTATCCCATCACTCCCAGTGCAGCTTTACACACTGCCCTGTTCTGTGGTTTGGAGCAGTTAATGATTCTTGCCTGTTTTTGAGCCTGAACTCCGATTCAGGGGGGTTGAGGAGTCCAGCAGCAGTGGCTCTTTTCCAGCTCTCATTCCCCTTGTGCTGAAGAACTATTCCCAGTCCTCTGTTTTACTTTGGTGGAAGAATGTTGGTGCCATTTCTTCATTTACTGGAGGACAGCATTCACCTGGTGAAACTGCTGCAGAATGTTCTCAGCTTCAGAAAGAAAGGGTGAGAGGTCAAGTATTGACCTCACTGGATCAAATTCCATCCTTCATTTTCACCAATGTGTCAAGAGTTGTGTTACCATGGGGGAGGCACTGCTTGGTCCAGAGGGCACATTTACAGGAATAAAATTAGCATAGGGAAGAAAGAGTAATTATGCATAAAAAATAGCTGGAAAAATGTTACTTGAGCATCCTGGAAACAGATTTTAATAAGGCAATAAAAACCAAACCCCACAAGGTTCACACTGCTGGGAAACACGCTCATAGAATTTATTAAAGAGCACCTCTGTCACACCATTTGGGGCTTTACAACATGTGCTGTGTACAAATATTTTGCTAAAGGTAATTTTCTCTAGGTGTTACAACCATTTTCGTATCCCCACTAGGACTTCGAGATGACTTTGAACCCAACCCAACCTCTTGATCAGCACTATCAAGCCCAGCCCTGGAAAAACTTGTTTATTTTGCAACAAAATCTGCAGTCAGGGGACTGAATAGTGTTGTACTCACTCTGGGGCTGTGTTGTGCTGTGAAAGGTTAATTAATTGAAGCTGTGTTTAAGTCTTAAGCAGTTCCAAAGTCTGATTTACTAACAATGCATTTTCTGTTCTGCAGCAGAACCCAGCTTAGCAGTGCCTTTCCCTCATCCTGTTCCCATTATAAAGCTGCTCATGCCATGGCAGAGGTTGGGGCTGTCCTTGCCCATCCTGATCCTTCCATCTCAGCTGGGTAGATTGTTTCCACAAAGGCAGGGGATGCATCCCTGCACTTCAGAGCATGAAGGCTGCATCAACTGCTCGTGGAGTTTCTCCTGCCTCACAGCCAGTGGAGGGGTTTTGATTCCCATTTTCCCAATTCCTAGTCTTGCTTAGGGTAGGTTTTGGCAGGGCTGGACTGGAAGGATGAAATGAACGTATCTTAACTATGGCTTTCTATAAAAGGTTGCTTGGAACTTTTTCCTCCTGTTTCCACACACTTTCCCACTGCCTTGGAGAGCAGGATAATGTGCAGTGTGTCCAGCTGAGCCCAAGGACAGCACAGCTGTTCCATCCTGTGCTTCCAAGCCTCCTCTTCCCAGCAAATACAGAGAACCCCCAGTGAGGAGGCAGGTGGCAGATGGCTGGGAGCACAGAGGCACTGGGAGGAAAATGCCAGTGTTTTCTCAACAGTCCAAACCATCCCTGACCAGACAGATTTTGCTCTCAGTCCTTCCATGCATTCCCACAAGGGAAGAGTAAAGCAGTGTCTGGTTGGGTGCCAGCCTCCAGGGAAAGATGCACTCGGTCCTGCTGGCTCCTCAGGGGAGTGGCTGCTTATTCACCTGTGCCAAGAGAGCAGGAGGGCTTTGCAGAGCAGGCAGTGGGTGATATGATGCAGGACCACGAGGAGAACCCTTGCTTCAAGCCCAGTGAGAACATGGAGGCTCAATGCTACCAATCTTCTGTGGTTTCTTAATGAAATCAAAGTCATGAGGTGATAAAATAGGTCTTTATCTACTGTTTAGGATGCTAGTCAGGAATTCATGGGCAATATGTTCAGGCAAATGTGGGGTTACCATGAAGTGAAATTTCACAAAGTTTTTGCAGCATTTTTCTGGCTCTGATCTTCAGCTGTGCCCACCTTCTGTCTGTATCAGCAGAATGAGATGTATGAGCTGCAAGACCTGAGGTGTTTAACTGCTCATGTGCCATTTCTGAGGCTGGTGCCTCAGAAACAAATACCATAACTCAGGAGGGGGAAAACTGGGAAAGCAAACCTGGAGTTCCCATGTGCTCTTCCCTGTCCCACTGGGGCCATGGTAGAGCCTCCAGTTGGCTTTACAGCAACATTTTCAAAAGTATTCAGAAATCTGGGTGACAAATTTAAAACTACTGAATCATGAAAGATTTAGTGTTTGATTTTTGGTAGCACTTGACAGAGACCCACCCAGTGAAATATACAGGGAAATGAGATTTCAAGTGCTTTGAGCCAAGGAATAAACTGGACATTGGCCTTAAAATATCACTGTCTCAGTATCTCTAAAACCTTGCACAGGTATGTAAAGACCATAATTTTTCAATATCAGTAAAGGGCTTTTGAGATCTTTAGAAAGATAGAGAAGCATCACATTTTTTACTTTAAATCTATTTAGTCTTAAAATTAATATTCCCTGCTTTTCCTAACAGTTATTCTCTAGACTCCGTGGTGCCCTCACCTCTCTTCTAGCACTGCACCTGGCATCTGCTCAGCTGTGTTGTGTTTTTGAGCATCAGGAGTGGAAGCTTTTCAGCTTCCCTCTCAGAATCTCGCCTCATCAGCATGCTGCTCTTGGCAGACGGGCTTGTCTTCAGCTCCAAGACATGCATATTGATCAGTCATTTCCTTTTGTTACCTTGTATCCTGCCATCGATTTTAATTGTTCCCTACCGAAGAGGAAGCATTCAGTACACGTACAATTACCAACGACAAATTTTTTTCTTTCCACACCTTTTGCCAGGCATTGCCTGCGCTCAGCTCTCCAGAGCTGTGGATCTCTCTCCCTCTCAGCAAGCAGCAATCTGTACAAATCATGCAGCAGTCAATTTGTGTCTATTAAATAAATTTCTGATTCTCTGTGACAGCTTTCCCTGCTGCATGATTTCACACTTCAGCAGTTTGTTTCTGAGGTGCCACGTGGGTTTTTTTCTTTTTTGAAGGGGTGGTGGTGATAATCCATTTTGTTTGCAGATACCTTCCTCATGTCTTCCCAGATCCTCTTTCCTGCTGCTGTCCTTAAGGGACTTGTACAGCTTCAAATGACTACTAGTGAGTCTCCTCTTGTGGCTCTGCATCAGCCCACAGGGCTGTTCCTGGGCTGTTCCCTGGAGTTTCCTGCTGCTGAAGTAGAACAGCTTCTCCAAGACAAAGCTGCAGCTTGGTCCTGTACCTCCCACCCCTATGGTGCAAAATACCAAAGCTGGGAACTGCTGTGATTCATTAATTCCTCTCCTTCTTCTTTCCAGATACCTTCTGAAATTGTTCCCATCTTTTAAAAACATTCCTGCACTCTCAGAGGGATTTCAGTACAAATATTATCTGAAGGCCTTGTGTGGAAGGACCTTGGTCCCCTCCCACTGTCTCTCTGATTCTAGGTTTTCCTTTAGATACACAAAAAGGATCCTATTTTTAGCAGCTAGCAGTCAATGGCACAGGAATTCATGAGTAGGGAGGAAAGGATGTGAACTATCCAAATATATATTTTTTAAATGAGATCTCTTTGCATTCCTATCACCACAGTAATAAGCCATGAGTCACTGTTACAGTGAACTATTAGACCATTATTGTAAACTCATGTCACTAGAATCTGCTAATGTGAACCATAAACCTTGCCTGCTCTCCGCTTTGCTGGGTTTGAGAAGATATTGGCCATTTATAAGGATAAGGACAGTATTTCCTCACAAATTTTATTCTCAGATGGCAAGAAATGAATGGCATCTTATTCAATCCTATCTTTCTCTTCCTAGGGTTTCTTTTCTCATTGCCTTTTAAGAGAACTCCTCTTACTTCACTGTAACATTACAAAAGAAGTTTTATTTGATTTCTTCCAAGTCTGCCAGCTGTAAATTGGATCCAAGCACTCCCATCTGAGAGAATATCCATGCTGTACCACCTGGGAGCACCTCCAAAAGCTGCTTTCTGTACTCAGTCCTGCCATGGCTAACCCTCCCTGCCACTTGCTGTGGCAGCAGACAAGTCCCATGTGTCCCCAGGTACTTCAATCTCCTGAGGGTCTGTCAAGGATTATGCCCAGACTGAGTTTTTTCCAGAAGAGTTTTGCTGAATTATAATATGTCAAAATGGTCTTAAATACAAACAGTGTATTTCAGTCCTTGGCCACCCTTCGTCAGCTGCAGAAGGGTCAGGCCAGATGTATCCACTTGTCCTTCAGGGTCTGGCTGCTTCCACCAGGCTTATTTTGCACTTTCAGGAACCAGGGAAAAAGCTCTGAAACACATTCTCATCCCTGTCCTGGTCAGCTGCTTAGAAAATGCTTTATGATGGAGATTTACCCTCCACAGAAGAGGGTGGTGGGAAAACCTTTCTGTTCTCAGAAGCTGTGACATTCCCAGGGTGAAGAGAGGTACAGGCATGTGAAGTGTCTTTCACTGGCTTCTGTAAAGACAAAGAAGTATTAAGACAGCATCATTGTAAACCAGAGCAGAGCAAGGGCTGATTATTAAATGGTGGTTCAGGTATGTGCTAATCAAGATCTTGTTATAATTATTTCTCAAGCCCAGCATTGATTTTAGATTAGATTGGAAGGAGGCGGCAAAGCTTTAATTTGTTACAGAGAGGGTTAAATGGCTTTCAACTTATATACTAAAAAAAAAAAAAAAAAAAAAAAATCATAAACTTAGAAGAAACGAGTAAGAAAAAAAAAACTTGTCTTGGAGATAAACTCTTTTCTTGTTTCCTGAAGCTTAAAATCTGGGGGATATTTTCAGTGAAGGAAGTTAGAGAGCAGCACAGAGTTTCTGTTGAGAGGCAGGGTGCTGGGATGAGAAGTGTGTTTGCAGAGCAAAAGCTGGTTTCAGTAAACACCCTGTGAGAACCAGAATTCACCTGTTAAAACTGGGCCTTCAGCTACTTGACTTCAAAGTGACCTCAGAGCTGAATTTAAAATGGCTCTGTGATGGGGTGGAGATACAGGGTAGCACACGAGATCACTTAGGAAAACCTGCTGGTGTGGTTTAGACTGGAATTTAGTTTGTGGTTTGAAAACAACTATTATTAAAAGCTTGCTCCAGTTGGAGGGTTTGAAATCACTGCTCCTTCCTCTACTGCAGGGTCTTCACATCATTTCTCCAAAGCAAAGCTGCCAGCAGAAACCCCTGGAGATCAAGTACAGTGCCTGCCTTTGTTTGTTGGAGAGGAAACTGCCTTGTACTTAGTTAAGTAATCAGCTGCAGTTTGATAGAGTAAGGTCCCTTCAATAAACCTGGAAGTGTTTCCATGAAGAGAGAACAGCAGGCAAATTCTGCAGTGGAACAAGGTCAGGCATTCTGCTGGAGGACATGGGCTTGTCCAGCTCCGAAGGCAATAAAACAGGCATTGATGGGCTTCCCTCAGCCCAGGCCTGTACCAGGCAGCTCCACAGGCACATTAACTGCCATTGTTTGCACCAGCCCTGGGGACCGCTGCACTTACACACAGAGGTTTATGGTGCCTTAAAGAGCCTTAAACCATAAACACGGCAACAAACGCCACGGCCCGAACACCGCTGAACTGTGACAACAAATGTCTCTGCATGGCTGTGCTGAAAGAGCAACTTTGGCTTAAACTCTGACAAGAAGGAAATTACATATCTGAGAGGCTACATGACTAGAAAGATGAAATCTGCAGGACAGATTTCAATACACAAACTGGAGTTTAAATTAGTTTTCTGTGAGCCAGGCATAAATGAAGTTAGTTTATGTTCACAGTTGTGATGATGATCATAGAATCATAAAATAGTTTGGGTTGGAAGGGACCTTTAAAGGACATCCAGCCCAACCTCTCTGCAATGACCAAGGACACCTTCAACCAGACCAGGTTGTTCAGAGCCCCATCCAACCTGACCTTTAATATTTTGCAGGAACAGGGCATCACCACCTCTCTGGGCAGCCTGTGCCAGTGCCTCACCACCCTTATGATAAAAAACTTCTTTCTGATATCTCATCCAAACTGGCAGCCCTTCAGTTTAAAGCCATTGCCCCTGTGCTAATAATGCAACAGGCCCTGCTAAAAAGCTTGTTCCCTTTTTTCTTACAGCAGAGCTGCTCCAGCATCTTTGTGGTCTCCTCTGGATTCGCTCCAACAGCTCCATGTCCTTCCTGTGCTGGGACCCTGGAGCTGGATGCAGCTCTGCAGGTGGGGTCCCACCAGACTGCAGCAGAGGGGCAGAATCACCTTCCTTGACCTGCTGGGAAAACCCATCAAGGTTCCAGGTACTAAAGGTAGCAATGCCTGTGTGCTGAGCATCAAAAACCAACCTGGGTATTAAACATCATTTTTACAATATTACATGGATGGAAAAACCAAGCTAAGAGCTGGACAGTGCCAGGAAGTTTCACTGAAACAATAAGTAATTGGCCCAGAAAGGCAGGAAACCATGTGCCTTACGAGAAGGGGAGCATTTTGTGTGAGCATGCCTTGTGTGCCTGGTGTGCCAAGGCTTTGGCAGTGGAACACCAGCCCCGGGATATCAGTGACATGCAGGAGCCAGGAGAAAGCCTCCATTCTGCTGTAGAATTGATGGAGGAGGAGGGCCCTGCCTGCCCTGATCCATGGTGTTTTACTGGAAGTCAAAAAAATGCAGGAAATCCAGCTCTGATTTTTTTTTTTTTTTTCCCCTCAGGGATTTTTTTTTCTCAGGCTGCAGCCTTTCCACCTGAAAGACATCTGAAGTTTTTCCACTTCTCAGTCTCCCCTAAAGCCCAGTCCAGATTGGAGGTGGATACAGCAGGAAGCTGCTTTTCCACTTCATATTTCCACTAAAATTTCTTGTTATTACAAAAGAGCACTGGATTCAGCAGCACCACTTCACAGCCCTTTTATAAACAGAGGCATTGCCTCTGCCCTGAGGAGCTCACAGCCTACATGAGACAGGCAAAATTCAGCAAATCAGGAAAAAGAGGATGAACAGAACTGATGAAAGAAGAGAAGGTGCTGCTTGGAGGTCTGAAGCTGGCTAAGGAATAAAAGCTTTTTGGAATCCAGCTCCATGTTTTCATCCCTCAGCAGATTCAGGTTGGAACAACCCACTAAATGAATGAGTGCAACAGCAATTTCTGACTTTTAAGACTCAAAATGCTGAGTTCATTAAAAAAAATAATGCCAAATTTATGAGACCTGGAGACTATTAGTCAATGAGAGATCTGGGTTTTAAAATATGGAAATGCATTTTTCATGGCAGAACTGGAAAACTAAAATGTAGCCCTCATCTCTCTATGCTCACGTGGCCACTAGTGATCTTGCCAGTGAACATTTTAAATTTTAATTTTGATCAAAGCTTGTGGTTATTCTTAAAGAACAAGGCACATTGTGGACCTAATCCTACCCCAGTGGTCTAAAGCAGTAAAGAGTTTTAGTATTGCCTTCAGGGAGAGGGTTTTCAGTCCAGAATAAGAGAATCCAAAAGATGGTTCTGAATTTAAAAACATGTGGTAAAATTAAGTGTATAAGCCTCTTTTTGTAGTTGGTGCCTGGCTCAGATCCATTTTTACCATGCTGTTAGCTATCAGAAATACGACACTGGCTACCCGGGTGCCTGCTCTGGGGTAAAACCTGTTTTTAATTGCTATATAAACTCCTTCTATAACATGGTTAAAAGATCACAGAGACGGTTCCGAGCAGCAATTAAGGCATATTTAGCAAATATTAAAAATGGCTCAGCAGGGGAATGTTTAACACAGACAAGCAGGAAAACAAACAGCTTTTCAGTCGGAGGTTCTGCCTTATGACAGAGCTGTGGAGTGCCTGTACAGCAGCGAGCGAGACGGGGCTGTGGGGCTTTTGCAAAGACAAAAAAGAGTAAAGGAAGGAGCTGGTGTCCTGCTTTAGAGCACGAGTGAAAGCACTGCGGTCAGACCATGCCTTTGGCAGTGGCCCTCCACAAAGCCTGGTTCACCAGAGGCATCTCAGGAATTTGTCCTAATAAACTAAAAATACATGTAAGTGATGTTCTTTGACCCACAGAAGGGCCTGACATCAAGCCACAAGAACAGTGATCAGCAAAGGATAAAACGTGATTGCCAGATTCCAAGTCGGTTCTCCTGATAGTTACGGTCTTGCATTGCAATAGTGAGATGCTATTTTATCTCTTTTCATGTTAGGGAAAGCAAATAATCCTCAAACTACAAACCATTTAACTGTATATATATTAGAGAGCAACATCAGCCTTCGTGAGTGCATGGTGCCACTCAGCCTGGTATTCCTCACTCTTAAATTTCAATTTCTTTTCCTCGATCACCACCAGAGTGCATCCAGATAAAAAAGCCCCGGGTGTGGAGCGTTAAACCATAGGATGAGCATGCAGGACATCTCCATGAGAGCGTCGGACATATCCACGAACGCTGGAACTGCAGCGTAGAGCAGAGAATTGCCCATCCTCGGGGGCTGCGAGCATACCAGGCCTCCTGATCCCTCACACCCACACACTATTTTTAAACACGGAATGTGCATCCCTGCAGCGCCCGGGCCGGGCCCCGCTCCTGCCCGCAGGCTCCGGATCCCCTCACGGCATGAGCGGGGCCCGGCCCCTCGGGCACAGGGACCCGGGAAACGCCAGCACATGATTGACAGCCGCTCGACCAATAGGAGCAGCGGGTCCGGCAGCGGGCAGCCAATCGTTGCCCTCGCTGCTCTTAAAACGGCACCCGCTCCCGCCCTGTGCCTGAGGGCGGGGACGATGTTCCCAGCCGCCATCTTGTGTGTGGCATCCCCGCCCTTCCCTTAGGGGCTCCTCCTCCGTCCTTCGCTTTGCAGTCATCCCTTACCGGCCCGTTCCCTGAGGCCGGTGGTGATAACCGAGAAGACCGTGGCGTAGTCGCCTTCTGGCGGCGGGCGGGGTGTCGCCACGCCACGCTCAAGATGGCGGCGGGCGGCGCCCCGCCGTGGCGGGCGGGGCGCACGCGGGTGACGTTAGCGCTCCGGGCATGGGCAGGTGCAGGAGGTGGCGGTGGCCGGAGTTGGGCCGGCGGTAGCGGCGGGAGAGGAGGAGGCGGAGGAGGAGGGGGCTCGGACTCGGCCGTGGTTCGGGGACAGCCGGGACACCGCAGCGCCTCCTCTCCGCTCCCTCGCCCCTCGGGGACGCTCCCCCTCGCGGCGCGGAGGGCGGCGGGCGCGGCGCGGCCATGGCCGAGGAGCCCAGCGCGCTGCCCTGGTCCATCAACAAGGATGACTACGAGCTGCAGGAGGTCATCGGTGAGCGGTCATTGGGGTTTGGGGAGGTACAGGGTGCCCCTCAGATGTGGGGTTGTGAGCCCGCTGAGGGAAGCGGGGGTCCGATCCCCCTCGGCTGAGGGGGATCCTGTCACACACCGCGCAAAGGACTGGGACTGTGAGGCTTCCCCCTCCCTCAGCCATGTGAGGGTGTGAGAGGGTCCGTTCCCCCACGCTGTGTGAAGGTCTGGGGGACCCCTCAGCTGAGGGGGGTGTCTGTCCCCCCACTCTGAGGGGTGTGAGGGTTTGGGGTGCCCCTCAGCTGGAAGGGTCCCGTCGCACACACCCCGTCACGGACTGGGACTGTGTGACCACCCCCCACTCCTCCAGCCACGTATGTAGGAAGGATGTGAGAGGATCTGTCCCCCCGCCTTGCGGGGTTCTCTGAGGGGTGTGAGGGTCTGTGGGACCCCTCTGCTGAGGCTGCTGCCCCTCCTCATCTGTGTGTGGGGCCCACGGGAGGGGATGTGGGTCTGCCCCATCCCAGGAGAGGATTGTGGTGGTCGCGGGGATGCCCCCCTGGCAGGGGGGGCTCCTCCCTGGCCTCCGCTCGCTCCCTGGGCAGGGTCTGTGTCTCCTGGTGTCGGCGTGAGTGGGACGGGATCCGCTTTGGGGGGCTTTGCTTCCCATCACGGTGTGGTCTGGGATGTGCTGGGCTTGAGGTGGTCGGCGGGAGTGAACTCCAGAGCTTGCGTGGACTCTCTCCTTCCAGGGCAGCCCGGTTCATTCTGGGGCGATCACACCTCTCAGCAGTTTCGGAGCCCCGCGCTGCTTTGGTCCCTGCACGGAGGGTTTGGTAGAGCTGCCGAACGAGCCTTTTACCCTGGGATTTTGCTGCTGCCGTGCGTTTTCATTCATTGTCTTCAGCTCGAGGCCCCAGTCCTTGCTCTCTCTATTAAATTATTTTTTTCCCCCTTCTTCACTCTCTCTTGGTGTTAAACTGCCCAGTTACCAAAGGCCTCCCGCTGTACTGATTTATTGGCTGTCTCGACCATTTTGTCGGGGTGTGTTTGAGGGATATATTGCTCTAGGGCGAGTGTGTGACACATCAGAGGTGGTGCCACAGGTGACTCTAAGGTCGGTGCCTCCCGTCTAGCCCTCCAGAGACTCGGAATGAAGCAGGAGAGTGGCAGGGCAGGCTCCCGGCCAAAGGGTTTTAGGAAGGAGATTAATTCTTTGGGTAATCTTTGTGGAGTGCTTTTATTTGGAGTTTTTTGGATGACGTAGGACTGTCATGCCCAGGCTTTCCACTCTGCCTCGTGGGGAGGCTTGTTTTCTGTTGAGGGTGGGCGAGTTTGTGAAAATGCTGTTTTAAGAGATTAAATTCTTAGCATTGTTTAAAAGTAGGAAGGAACTAAAGCTGTGGAGAGGGGGAAATCCTTCTGGAAATCCCTTTTGCTCTGTGGGATCAGGCTTTGTCCTCTCCCTCTGCTCAGAGGGAGCAGCAGTGCTTTAGGAAGGAGACCAACTCCCTGTAAAGACAGGGAAGATGTAATCCTACAGACCAACCCTTTAAATCTCTGGAAAATGTGCCCTGGGGAGGAGGATGTTCAGCCTCCCTGAGGAGCAGGAGATACAGGTGTGGGGAGGAAGGGGGAGAACATGCCACCAGTTTCCTGGGGAAAGAGAACTGAATTTTTCATAGGAAATCCTTCCTTTTCTTTTGAGAGCCTGCAAAGGGGTGTGTTTTGGTGGCAAAAGCAAGGATTTGGACCTGAGTAATCAAGGAGCGAATATCTCTTTGTAGCTGGGGAGCGGGGTGGGCTGGAACAAAAGGGAATGTAAATACACTTCTGCTCTTGGGAGAACTTGCTGCTGGAGACACACATCCCACAGCCTCGGAGTACTTGGAGACACACAGAGATGTGTTGTCTCGTGTTAACTGACAGATCTTGGGGAGAAATCTGGAAAAAGTGTTTAATTTCTTCTTTATCTTTTCCCTGTCCCTCTGCAAACTGAATTTCTGGATGTCGCCTGCTCACTGAAAGGTTGTGTTGGCATTTTGGCATGTGATGGAGTGTACACTGAGATGTGTATATTGCAAACATATGGTTTCTCTTTTTAACTTTCCTGTCCCCTGCCCCCCCTTTACTCGTTTCAAACACTGCTGTGTCTGCCAGCGGCCTGGATGGAGATGTGACGCAAGTTTCCTAGCACGTATATGATTTGTGGGACAAAATGTCACTGTGTTAACTGAGCTGGACTGCCTTGCCTCCTGCTTCATGTCTCCTGTAAACCTCAAGGGTTTTTTGGTTGGTTTTTTTTTTTTTTTTTTTTTTTTTTAGCTCTCTTTATAATTGAAGAGCTGTAAAGGTTCTTCAGCACGGAAGAGATGAACCTTGCACCGGTGCTTTTAAAGGATTTAACTTGTTTCCTGATGAAAAAAAAAACAAAACATTAGTCTTAAAATTCAGAGTAAATTTTGAGATTACCAGCTCAGCTGTTTTTTGGAATAATGGAAATGCGTTTGTAGTCCAGTTCTTTAATTTGTACTTGTACTTTAATTTGTTTTTGCCTGAAAATAGCCATATGTAGCTTTTATTGGATGTGGATGGTTCCATACCACTCAAGTGCAGGAATAGAAAAAGCAAGTTTCCTACCTGCAAAGAGAACCTCTACTGTAAAAGTGCTCCCCTGATTCTGGCTAATACAATATATAAATAAAAAAGGATTACTCAGCACTGGGGATGACTCATGCCATTATAAAGGTGTGGATTAAAATCCATGTTGATTATGCTTGGTTAATGTTAATAACTGCTGAGTAGCCTCCTTAGGCTTAAATAACTTCTGGTACACTGAATCAAGGAACTTCGATCAGATGAGAACCTGTTTTCATTTTTAAAAAAGGATAAAATGCAGGTGGGGTAGAGGAAGCAATTTAAAAAGCATTTCAGTGAAATGTACCCCCAGAGTAGCAGGAGTTCTGCGGGTGAATAGGGCCTTTGGAGATGCTGCAATTTAGAATATAGTCTGTGCACAGAATATAGTCTGTGCCGTGGTTTTGAAGGTAGTTGATCTTCTGAGCATGGATTGCATATAAATTACTGCAGTCTTCTTTTTGAAGCCTGAAAAAAATTCGACCTCATGCTGCTTGTGCTGATCAGATACTCACACATTCAGGTTCCCCTGGATCTCATAGTTCCTCTTGGAAATGCTGGTAGCAGGAGTGAAGTTGCTTGGAACTGGGTCATTCTCCTTTTGCTACTTTTTTGGAAAGATTAGAGCCCTGCTGACTGTGGATGTTTGATTTAGGAGCATCCCCTTTGCTACAAACAGCCCATGCCAGAAACAGGAGATAAATTAGTGGTGGGAGTGCTCCCAGGCTCTGTTCCTGTGCCCTCTCTCCCCTGACAGATTCCTTTGCAGCGATGAGGACAGTGCAGGCTGCATGAACAGATGTGGTGGGAGTTTCTTATCCCATCAGAAATCAAGGCTAAATTGAAAATTGAAGTCACCATTTTAGGAATGATTAGTTTTTTTAATGACTGTGGTTCAAGTAGCTTTGGAGTTGGGTTTTGCATGTGATCATGTTGATCTTTTGGGGCTGAAAATTAGATTTCTATCTGTGTTTATCCCAGCCCTGTGTGGGAGAACTTTTTTTTGTGGGTAGAGAGGAACTTCTTAGAATTAAGGTATCTGCGCTCCCAAATTTTATCAAGATGTCCATGGTAATCTGTCTGGTGCTTGTGTAGGAGTCTTGTGCTGAGAAATCATGGCTGTTGAAAAAGAGCAGCCTGGAGGTGCTGAGCAGGAGCAATTGGGGTCTTTGGTTGTAAAAACCAGGCTGGAATGGGAGGCTCTTGTCCAATGATAGCTTTAGGGGTTGGGGTTTTTTTTGGAGCGTGGTGTTCATTGCTAGCTGTGGTGCCTGTGTGCTGGCTGCAGCCAGTTTCACACGCCTGATATTTAAAATCCATTCAAGAAAAATGTTACACTGTACAAAATAGAACTGCCTGAGCTCTAAATGGAGTGTTTAGGATTCAGTCTTGGTGCCATATGTTTTGTTTTAGCATTTCCTCATGGATTCCCACTCATCCCCCTCCAGCTTTGCTGAGCAAAATTGATTCCTATATTGTATTCCCAGTACTCAGGCTGGTTAATTCATTTGAAGACTTTCTTTGTGTGCTCATTTTTTCCACATGAAGTTGGTGGAAAAGCCTTAGTTGTTTTATGTTATGTTAAAACTTACTTGAAATTAACTTTGGGCAATTGTAGATAAGTTAAAAAATGAGTGGTCATTCATAGTACTTGTTCTGCTTGGGAATTGAAGTGGGAGATGCTCGGTACCAGTTTCTCTGCTGCTTGAACATAGACAAATATATCTTGTGTGATACTGAGTGCAACAGAATAGCCAAGCTGCTCCTGCATCCAAGCTACCTTTCCTCTGGATACTTGAAACATCTCATTTCTTTAAGACCTTTGATACCATTGCCCTGCTAGAATTAGAGCTGAACTAAGTCACTTTTCACCTCTGGGGAAGTGAAAGCAAGAGGTGTTTGGTTATGCACGTGCCTTTTTTTAGTGCCTCTGTTGTCTGTGTCCTGATGGGAAGGAGGATAAAATGCACAAGTCAGCAAAATGAGGGCTTACAAAGCTAAGCAATGATGGAGGCTGGCTGGGAAGAATATATGGTTGTTAGCCTTGCCTGCTGGTTGGAGGGGAGAGCAGAGACAGATCCTACTGCTTTCAGCTATTCCAGGGTATTAAGGGAAAAAAAAAAAAGAACAGGAGGGTGTTTAATGTGGAAGAGTTCACACTTTCCTGGGGTTGGTTTCTATGTAGCAGTTGCTTCCAGTACTGTTAGGTACTTGGACTGATTAGTGTTTAACACTTCAATTTCTCAAGAATCCATTTAAATAGTTTCAATTTAATGCAAATATCTTGGCTAATGCTGGGGAGTGTGGCTGTGCTGTGCTCCTGAGCACACCTGAGGGGTGTACATGCTGCCTGACAAATGCATGCCTAGGAGGCTTCTTGCTTCTGCAGCTGATGAAATCTTGAAGAGAATCCCGGAACATTTGTCTTTTTAAACTTGGCAGCATCTCTTTTCTTTCTGAGTGTTAGCAGCTTGCCCACTAAGCCGGAGTGTAGAGATGTAATCTTTAATAAAAGATGGAGCTCTTTAAAATTATGGCAATAACACTTATTGCTAATTGTATTAGTGCGTTGCAACAAACTGTGTCTTGGTCAAATTTTCTTGGAAGATTTCCCCAAAAATGGACAATATCCATTGTAAATCTCTGCAGCAATAAATTTAGCTGTGGACATGCTAATGGAGTGCTTGTAAACTTGGTGTTATTAAACTTTCTTAATAGGGAGAGACAGACTTGAGGGCTTTGTGGGTGTAGAAGAATAGCTGTTGGAGCAGTGGAATTTGGCATTGCAAAATCTTTGGAATATCAGGATGCTGGGGCTTTCCAGACAAGTTCAGCCTATTATCCTGCATTGCCTTTAGAATCAAACAACTGAGATGCAGATATGACGGACTTGGCTCTCAAAGTTGCTGCAGTTTCCTGTGACTTCACCTAAGGGAGTTCAGCCTTGACATTTCTAAAAAACACGTGGAACTCCGTCTCTCTTCCTGGCAGCCACACGGGAAAGTCTTGGAGACAGGGTTAGGTCCCTGGCTGACAGGCAGTCCAGGCTCTTAATCAGAAGGTCATAGCTCCTGGTGTGTGAGAAGAGATGGAGTATCTCTGGTAGGCAAAACAATGCATATACTAATGAAGGGAGCCAGACTAAGAGCAAAATCCAACTTGCTTGGCAAAATCACTTTAGCAAATGGTGTAACTACCGCTGAATGGCATCAGGGATACAAGTACCTGACTGGGTCCATGGTACTGAGTGAGAATTTCTCATGTCCCATGTGTGCATGAACATAAATTAAGGGATTGACCTTAGTGTGAGATTCTGTCAGCCCTAAGTTTGATCCCTTAATTTGTCTGAGCATATTGTTTGCCTTGAAACATTGCTCATGAGTGAGGTTTTCATGTTAATCATCACAGCCTGCATATATATTGATTTTAACTATATTAGGTGGTCCTGTCACACTGTAAAAGCAGGTAGAGATTTGTGGTGATACAAATGCACAAATGAAAAATCCAGTACTTCTTTTCACAACTGCTCAACAGCTGCAACAACCAGCAAAGGTTTTTTTTCCTAAGTCCTTTCTCTCACCACTCCCCGAGGTTCTTAAAGATTGTTATTTCCTGGTGTGCACCACTGCACACAGAATTCTTGTTTAATGTGAATTTTCTTGTAATTAAGAGAAATTCCATCCTGGAAAAAAAATATTTGGTTATGTATCAACCTCCATCAAACTGGAGCCTAATGTGCCTTGCCAGGATTTCTGAGACCACTTTGGTTCTACACACTGGTCAGTCTACAGGGGATGATTCTCTTCCACTCTTAAAGGCTTCAAGATCCCATCTGTGAATGAAGTACAGCGTAAATTCAGAGCACTGGTTCACTTTCTCACCAAATTACCATATTAGGCAAATCTTCCTTTCACCTCCCATCCCTTACAGTTTTATACAGCTTGTACTGCATGCTTGTGAAATGACACCTTCAAAGTCTGATAACTCAGTCAAATTAAAATGCATTTGTGAGGGAATACAAAAAAGTTTCTCTGAATGAGGTTTTAATTTTTTGCCAGATTTCAATTTTCTGCTCCAACTGCCTTGTCTTGAGAGTTTGGGGCAGGGGAGAGAAAAAATTAGTGTTTTCTTTCATTTCACTGTTCCATGCTAGACTGACTTTATAGCATTCTCCCAATGGATATTTCCTTTGGGCAGGAAATGAGCCTATGTAAATTCATTCTGGAAAGAAAAGGTACAAGCAGCTGTTAAGGAATAGTGTGAATTGAAATAGTTCAATGATCATCTCTTACTGTAGTAAACTCTCCCTGGCTTTTGCCAGAGTTTTACTGTTTTATAGTCATGAATGGTAATTTAAGGACAAACTTTACTCTTATTGCTAGCACCTTGCTATTAATAAAACTGTGTGGGAGGGTGCTGTTCCCATTTCATCCATCCACAGAGTTGAATTAAGTTAAAACTGCAGAGTGAAAATTTGACCTTGAGTACCCACCTCATTTCTGGTGAGATCTGACTGAGCACGTGGCTTGTCCAGTTGTATCCTCTGCTGCCTTGTTGTGTGGAAGAATTGAAGTTGGCTTTTGCCTTAGAGCAGAGCTAACTGACAAATTTTACAGTTCATTACAGGGGAGGGTGTTGTTGGGTAGGCAGATGTTTGAAAAAACTATTTGTGAATGTGGAATTATCTTGAGGTACTTGTGGCAGGGTGTGAGATTATTGCATCTTGGGGCAGTTCAACATGTTTGTAAAGATGATGGTTTACTAGATATTGGATGAAAGCTCCATAGTTACTGTTGGACGGGTTGTGCATTTTCAATTTTGATTCTCTCTGAGCTAGGCTCTTGTTCATTTTCAGTCTTCAGGGGATTTTAAGTCCATTTCCTTAAGTTCTGGGGTTCATTCCAGCTTTTCTGAAAAGGAAGCCTTGAAAACAGTGCAGAAGGTATTGGAAAATGATGATATTGGAAAAGTGAAAGAGCACATTAATGACTGTGGGATGAGAGCACTTACAGAATATTTTTCTTAACAAAATTATTGGCTCGGCTGTGCTCTGAGCTGATACCTGTTGAGGTAAGTGGGGCAGCTGAAACTGCAGTTGGGAATTTCAGGCTGTCTCCAGCTTCAGGCAGGCAACACAGTATTAGGTTATCTTAATGTCTTGAAAATTTGTCAATTAAAAACAATGCTTCTTGTTGTAGAGTAAAGACCTTTGCTGCAAAATCTAGAGAGATGGATTTAATGATGTCAATTTTCAGAACAAAACTAGAAAGCTCCTGTCACTTACTTTGCTGAGACACTGCTAGTGAGGACTCCCAGGGTCGTGGAGTTCAGTCCCCTGCTCTGGCTGATGCCAAGTTGTATAATCCCTATACCGAATTAATGAACGCTTGTGCTGGAAATGGCACACGGGGGAATTACCGACACACGTTCTATTAAACACTCAAACCTCCCTGAGACTCTGTCTTTGCTGGATGAAACAGCTGCTTAATGGATTCCCCACGACAGTGGGAAGTAACAATGCCTTGTCTTTCATAGCATGTGGCTGAGGCTTGGTGGTTTTCTTACACTACTTGCTTTATGTTCAGGCTGTGTCTGCAAGGACAATTCCCTGTGAAGGTGCAGGGAAGCTGAACCTTGGTGTTTGCGCTGTCTGCAAACCTTAAAGGTGTTGATACAAGTGCTTCCAGTTTGTGATTCCTCAAGATCTACCAATGGAAATTGATTTCTTTGGAAACTTGATGTCTTACGGCTTTACTTCCTAGGCCACTTCTTTGTGACCCTTTCTGTCTCTCACCATGTGAAGTAGTCATAAAATTGTAGAGTCATGAGTTCATTAAGACTGGAGAAAAACTTTTAGATCATCAAGTCCAGTCAATTACCCTGCACCACTGTGGTCACCAGTAAACCCTGTCCCCAAGAACCGCATCCAGTGTTTTTTGAACACTTCCAGGCATGGTGATTCCACCACTTTCCTGGGCAGCCTGTTCCAATGCCTGACTGCCCTTTCAGTGAAGGTGGTTTTCCTAATATCTGATATAAACCTCCCGTGGTGAAACTTGAGGCTATTTCCTCTCATCCTGTCACTTGTTACCTGGGAGAAGAGACTGACTCCCACCTTGCTCCCTTCTTGCTACTCCTTTGTAGGGAGTTGTAGAGGGCAATAAGATCCCCCCTGGAGCAGCAAGCAAGTTGAAAGGTGAAGCCATAAGTTCCAGCTTTCCCTAAAGTAAAAATAGTCATTGAGGATGCCAATTGCTGTCTAATAAATAGCTTGGTATTAACAGCTAATAAATACCTTCGTATTGACTTGCAGCAAGCTGTACTTCACTGGAAAAAGCATCTTGAGCATGAATTTCCTGTTGAATAACTCACCAATGCAAATCTTATTTCAACAGCTGAGAGGCCTGATGAACTGGCCACCTCAGCTCAGTTATTTGTCTAGATACTAAGGCTCAGGATGGTTCTTGTTACTCTTGGTTAAAGAATGTAATTTTTAACTAGTGGGCTAATCTTTTGTGCTGAATGGACTGATGCAGAAAATCTTTACTAGATCAAGATATTTGCTGAAAAGAAAGGATAATAGCCTTTGAGAGAGGATATATCTGATACTTAAAAGCTTATTTACCTAAAATAACCACGGTACTATCAAACATCTGCACTGTAAGCAGGCAGATTGTTCTGTTAAGTGGAAACCCAGCCAAATAAAATATCCTCTACAGCTGACAATTACATCTGAGACAGAGTTCAGAGATAAAAATTGGGAGGGAAGAAATGAGAATACTGGCTTGGCTACTGTACCAGTGCTGTGTTTTGAGCCTTGGTAATACCTGATGACAGCTAGCATGATATTTACATTGCTGCATATACCATAAAGGCAACTGACAGTGATTAAAAGGGAAGGATGAACTTTCTCCACTAAAGTTACTGTGTTTGGAAATGAGATGTTTGAGCCTGCTTTCCATTGTGTAGAATTAACACTGCATAGCTGCAGTGCGCTTTAAATTAGCCAGAGATATTGGCACAAAATCAAATAAATATAATTGGTTTCAAACTAAAAATCTAATTTAGGCATGCTAATAGCATCTTAAGTAAATGTGGCAGGTCACGCAGGACTTGTGTAACTGGCCCTTGCAGCTTACTCTAGTTACTGCCTTGGGGAAAATGGTCTCAGAGGTGTTCCCCAAATCACCTGGGTACCTTGGACAGCTGGAGGGTGTTTTATTAAAGGCATGATGCGAATATCTGCTAGTCTGAACTTATTTGGGATATCGTGAGGGCTGCGGGG